>NC_056499.1:20293440-20295966 GCF_014905685.2 Nematolebias whitei | reverse complement strand
GTGTGTAAGAACACATTTCGCATTTGATTATACAAGAGAACATACAGCTTCGTGTTGCTGTCTACTGTGGAACGTTCCCACTGCTTGATGAGATAATTGAAGCGTGAAAGAGTCGTATAGAGTTTGTCAAACCTCCTAATAGTCTGAGCGCCACGGACACCATGAGCACATCGCTTAATGTCACACAGATCACAGATTTTATCACTTGAGAAAATGAGAACTTGTTTCATATTTTTAATTAGTTTGTCATATTAATGACTTGGTTTAGTATCTTAAGAGTATTTCAGGCTGTCTTATTAGTGTCATTTAACATTTTTTCCACCATTTTTTTTTTATATAGTGGTCAAGCTTTTGTAACAGCTTAAAAGTACATAATTGATCAAGCTTAAAATGTGGGGTGGACGTTATTGGACTATTTTTTATTTGAAAGATGCTTTATTATTGGACATATTTTAAGCTGGGCATAAACAATTAGAATGAAACCCCTAAAATCAGAGTAGTGTAATCAGCTTGCCAAGTCTACTCAAACTCAAGAAACAATAAGCTTTAATTCTGTAAGACTTTTTGCTTTCACAATAGCTTCACATATACACTAGTCTCTTGTTACTTTGCGTTTCGTTTGTCGCAAACTCGCTCTATCGCGGTTTTTCAAAATAATATTGGATATGACACAATTGGCAGATTGATGGATGAGCTGCACGATCAGCATGGAATTCTTTATTTAAAATGAATTATTTTAAATTATTTAGCATCTGCTGCACTTGTGTGCAGCCCACACTGCAGGAGAAACTTCCTCCTGCAGTTCCTCCTCCTTCCTCCTCCGTCATTTCCACTGTGCAGCAGAAAATGGGGCATGGCCGAGAGCGCAGAGTGCAGCCATGGCAGAGAGCTGAGTTCATGACGTTCTGTGCTCTTTTAGAGTGTTTAGAGTTAAGGCACATTGTTTAGAATATTGCAATAGTGTGTGAAGGGTTTTGAATGCCTTAATATATACAGTATATACTTGTACTACTATATCTACTTGGTGGTTTTTCACTTATCACTGGACTTCAGGGTATAGATCCCCGCAATAAACAAGGGACTATTATAACTTTTAACATCTTTTAAAAATTAAACCTTTGAATTTCAAGATAGGCAGAGGTTATTTTAAAACCCAAATTTGTACTTTGTAGATTGTGTTTGAATAAGAAAAAATATCTGTTTAAATTTTTACAGTATTTTTTATATTTTCTGTTTGTGGCTAAGGAATAGTTCTTGCATTTTCATCATGGTGATCTATTTGGTCACCTTCTCACCTATGCTGCTCTCATTTATTATTATTAATATTAGTATTAGTAGCAGAAGTAGTAGTAGGAGTAGTGGTATTGGTAATAGTTGTAGTAGTAATTGTAGTAGTAAAAGGAGTAGTAGTCGTAGTAGTAGTAGTAGTGGTAGTGGTAGTTGTGGTAGTAGTAGTGGTAGTTGTGGTAGTAATAGTAGTAGTTGTGGTAGTAATAGTAGTGGTAGTAGTGGAAGTAATAGTAAGTAGTGGTAGTAATAGTAGTTGTGGTAGTAATAGTAGTAGTAGTAGTAGTAAGTAGTAGTAAGTAGTAGTTAGTAGTAGGTCCCAAATATTAGTAGTAGGTCCCAAATATTATATAGCGCTGTCATTTATAACCCAAACCTGGAGCCCGGCCTTAATTCGGGTCGAGCCAGGACATAACAATGTGCTTAATTTGCGGGCCGGGTCAATGTCACGCTTTTGATTGTGTCAGCGGACGCGCGCAGCTGACGATCCAATATATGGCAACATGGCTTGCCATAAAACCACCAGCTGCATGCGGTCATTTGACCACGTGCTGACAGCCTTCAAAGAGGTAAAAAGTTCAGTTAAGCTTCCGATGAACTACTGCCAGTGATCCATCAACCCAAATGAATGTTCATTCAGCCGCTGCACTCAGCGGACACGTGCGGCCGATGACCCAAACAGCTGAGAGGACAAAATATCGGACATGTCAGAGCAGGGTCTGTGTCTGAATAATGCAGAATGTAGGCAGAAGCATGCCCTTTGATGACCATGAAAGGACAAACACCCCCTCAGCTCCGAACTTTTGCCCCCTTTAAGGCTCCAGTATGCTGCCGCGTATGTCCGTTCACGCGTACGTATGCGTGTACGGTACACAGAGGGTTCAGACATGATGCTCCAGCGCACACCCCGAGCAGCTGCAGAGCAGCTTCACAGACAAGGGGCGTTTACCTTCGGGACAAATTGAGGTTGCCGATTGGTCATTTGCTGACACGCCTACTGGATTGATTGACAGGTCGGAAAAAAAAGAAAAAAAAAGCGAGCGCTGGCAGCCTCCGGCAGCGGTGTTCTGTGTTTATATGTTGTTAATAAAAAGATCTAAAAAAAAAAACAGAGCGCTGGCTCTACAGCCCACACATCAGACCAGCCCACCAGGAAATCTCCAGACCCTCCCGCAGCCACGCTGGAGCCGAATTTAATTTGCTTGTGACAAATTCCTTAATTTCTCACCATTTCAGTCA
>NC_056499.1:20281455-20293340 GCF_014905685.2 Nematolebias whitei | reverse complement strand
TCGGAGCTGAGGGGGTGTTTGTCCTTTCATGGTCATCAAAGGGCATGCTTCTGCCTACATTCTGCATTATTCAGACACAGACCCTGCTCTGACATGTCCGATATTTTGTCCTCTCAGCTGTTTGGGTCATCGGCCGTGCGTGTCCGCTGAGTGCAGCGGCTGAATGAACATTCATTTGGGTTGATGGATCACTGGCAGTAGTTCATCGGAAGCTTAACTGAACTTTTTACCTCTTTGAAGGCTGTCAGCACGTGGTCAAATGACTGCATGCAGCTGGTGGTTTTATGGCAAGCCATGTTGCCATATATTGGATTGTCAGCTGCGCGCGTCCGCTGACACAATCAAAAGCGTGACATTGACCCGGCCCGCAAATTAAGCACATTGTTATGTCCTGGCTCGACCCGAATTAGGGCCGGGCTCCAGGTTTGGGTTATAAATGACAGCGCTATATAATATTTGGGACCTACTACTAATATTTGGGACCTACTACTAACTACTACTTACTACTACTTACTACCACTACTACTACTACTATTACTATTACTACCACAACTACCACCACTACTATTACTACCACTACTTACTATTACTTCCACTACTACCACTACTATTACTACCACAACTACTACTATTACTACCACAACTACTATTACTACCACAACTACCACTACTACTACCACAACTACCACTACCACTACTACTACTACTACGACTACTACTCCTTTTACTACTACAATTACTACTACAACTATTACCAATACCACTACTCCTACTACTACTTCTGCTACTAATACTAATATTAATAATAATAAATGAGAGCAGCATAGGTGAGAAGGTGACCAAATAGATCACCATGATGAAAATGCAAGAACTATTCCTTAGCCACAAACAGAAAATATAAAAAATACTGTAAAAATTTAAACAGATATTTTTTCTTATTCAAACACAATCTACAAAGTACAAATTTGGGTTTTAAAATAACCTCTGCCTATCTTGAAATTCAAAGGTTTAATTTTTAAAAGATGTTAAAAGTTATAATAGTCCCTTGTTTATTGCGGGGATCTATACCCTGAAGTCCAGTGATAAGTGAAAAACCACCAAGTAGATATAGTAGTACAAGTATATACTGTATATATTAAGGCATTCAAAACCCTTCACACACTCTTGCAATATTCTAAACAATGTGCCTTAACTCTAAACACTCTAAAAGAGCACAGAACGTCATGAACTCAGCTCTCTGCCATGGCTGCACTCTGCGCTCTCGGCCATGCCCCATTTTCTGCTGCACAGTGGAAATGACAGAGGAGGAAGGAGAAGGAACTGCAGGAGGAAGTTTCTCCTGCAGTGTGGGCTGCACACAAGTGCAGCAGATGCTAAATAATTTAAGATAATTCATTTTAAATAAAAAATTCCATGCTGATAGTGCAGCTCATCCATCAATCTGCCAATTGTGTCATATCCAATATTATTTTGAAAAACCGCGATAGAGCGAGTTTGCGACAAACGAAACGCAAAGTAACAAGGGACTAGTGTATATGTGAAGCTATTGTGAAAGCAAAAAGTCTTACAGAATTAAAGCTTATTGTTTCTTGAGTTTGAGTAGACTTGGCAAGCTGATGACACTACTCTGATTTTAGGGGTTTCATTCTAATTGTTTATGCCCAGCTTAAAATATGTCCAATAATAAAGCATCTTTCAAATAAAAAATAGTCCAATAACGTCCACCCCACATTTTAAGCTTGATCAATTATGTACTTTTAAGCTGTTACAAAAGCTTGACTACTATATAAAAAAAATGGTGGAAAAAATGTTAAATGACACTAATAAGACAGCCTGAAATACTCTTAAGATACTAAACCAAGTCATTAATATGACAAACTAATTAAAAATATGAAACAAGTTCTCATTTTCTCAAGTGATAAAATCTGTGATCTGTGTGACATTAAGCGATGTGCTCATGGTGTCCGTGGCGCTCAGACTATTAGGAGGTTTGACAAACTCTATACGACTCTTTCACGCTTCAATTATCTCATCAAGCAGTGGGAACGTTCCATAGTAGACAGCAACACGAAGTTGTATGTTCTCTTGTATAATCAAATGCGAAATGTGTTCTTACACACGCGCACACACCCACACACACACACGTTTACACAGACATCAAATATACAGAAACCCTGTAAACTCATCAGTTTTGGAGGTTATCCTCACTTCTCTCCTTCGTGTATATTTGTGTGTGTGTGTGGATGTGTGCGTGTGTGTTTCTGCATCTTAATAACTTTGTGTGTAAAGTCCATTAATCCCTATTAACCCTTCTGTTCTGGTATCAACCTCTGTGAGACTATCAACCATACCCCTCTAAGGAGGTCAGAGAGGATAATAGGGGAAAGTCACTGATAGTGGTTGAGTGTGTGTGTGTGTGTGTATGTGTATGTGTGTGAACAGCCACGCAAACGTTGTGTAGAAATGGGCCTTTTTTTCTGCACTTTCGCCTGCTTTGTGGTTGTAAATGTGCAAACAGTATTGTGTACATATTCACTCCTGCATGCATGTGAGTGTGTGTGTGTTGATTAGAAAGCAGGTTATATGGATTAGAGGATTATCAGTGCCTGTGTAAATGCTCTATGCTTGTTTATTCAGCTCTGTTTGTGGGAGGGATTTGTAGGAGGCATACTGCCATTGATCCAAGGAGCCAAGGTGAGCAATGAACTGAACCCTGTCTCTTCACGCTTCAGTGACTCAAGTTTGCAGTCATGCACGTGCACGTGGTGTGGACTGTGGTGAGAGACACAAAAAGAGAGCAAGTCAAAGTGAGCATGAAGCATATCTATGCTGCAATTTAAAAATGACTAAAGTCTTGAATGTTTAACTATATATATGTATATATTTATAATTAGTTATAATTAGTTAATTTATTTATTTTTGCTTAAACTTTGAAGTTACTTACATAACTTAAGACAGAATCATTAAGACTGGGTTCAGGTTTATCAAAAATCTAATCCATCCGTTCATTATCTTTTACCCATTTCTTCCTTTTAGGGTCACGACAGGGGGTCACTGGTGCCCATATCCAGCTACCATTGTGTGAGAGGTGGGGGAAACCCTGGACAAGTCTCCAGTCCATCACATCACAGGGACACACAAGAGACAAACGAGACAAACAACCATTCACTCTCTCACTCACACCTGGGGACAATTTAGAGTTACCAATTACCTAACATGCATGTTTTTGATCTGTGGGAGGAAACTGGGGTACCTGGAGGAAACCCACACATGCACATAAAGAACATGCAAACTCCACCCAGAAAGGTCCCGGGCCGAGATTTGAACCAGTGAAAGGCAACATCAAAACACCACCATTCCACAGCAAAAAATAAATAAAAAACTACTAAAATGATAAAAAGATTTTTTTTAAAAAAAGGTACTGAAATAACAGGTTATCGGAGTTAATTCAAAACCAGTTATCTAAACAGGATAATTATAAACATGCACTTTTCATAAATATGAGATACTAAGTTGTAATTATAAGACACCATCTTCAAATTAAAAAAAAAAAAGTCACATAGTTCTATTGAGACTGCAAATTCACTGGCACCAACATAGAATAGCTCTGATGTACAAATGATTATGGAAAAAGACCCAAAAGCTAGACATTTGTAGCCATTGTAAGATTTTAAAATGGAATGCCAGTGCAAAAACAAAATGTGTATTTGACAAAATAGTATTAGTGAAGGATTGATGTATATTTAACTCAAACATTGTTTTCAACCTTTATTTAGACAGGTTGATCCCAGTGAGCCTCAAGGATTCATTTACAAGAGAGACCTGATTTCTTAACAAAGAGTGATGACAGCACTGGATAACAACAATAACAATAAACAGTCATAAAATGGGCATGCAATTATTATTTTTTTTTAACAAATCGAAACAAAATAGCAACCAAAAGGACAATCAAGAGGAATAGCAGCAACATACAGTTAGATCACACAATGTTATGTAATGTTCCATACATACATGTAAAAAAACTAACCTTTTTTTGTTATCAACCTGGATGATTGAGCCTACAAACCTTTTAACCATATATATATATATATATATATATATATATATATATATATATATATAGTTGTTTATTTGTTTATATCTGAACAAAAAAATGTAGGACTTCTAACTATTCTGTGGCTTTACCTGGTCTAATAGCACCATCACTCTTATTTTTGCACCACTCATATAATGGGAAAACTAATATTCTTGGCAATAGTCTTCATGGGCATCACATTAATTACATGTGAAGGGGACGTGCTCCCCTCACATTTAAAAATCTAAATTTGCATCTACTCTTATAAAAATTTTATGGGGGAGGACCCCCACACCCCTCACCAGTGTGTCCCCCCACATTACAGATGCTTCTGTGCCAGTGATAGTCTTGCATTTTAAGTGTCCACAAAACCACCACAATTTTCTTGCTGATTTCTGTTGGTCTCACTCTCATCAGTAATATTCCTCAAATGTTTGTTTTTTGTTTTATTACTGGCTTCGTGTTGCATCCTAATTTTTAAGTCTAAATATATACTTAGTGTTGTCAAAGATCCTGTTTGTTGCATAAACCAAAGGAATTGATTTGTTTTAGGCTGCTGGCTAAATAAATGTTGGTTGCTGACTGAGTATTAAGTGTCCACAATACAAGATGTAACTTTTTTACTGTTTTCTGAATGAATGGCTCCTACATGTTGTTAATAAAAGTATTTAAATCAAGGCTGAACATAAGCTCATGACGTACTGAACTTAAAGTTTTACAAGGGATTGAAAGACAGATATTCTACGAAAAGCAATGTTCGGTAAGGAGTTGGTGCTTGAGGAGAAAAATAATCTGTAAAAAAAATAATAATAATCAAATACAGGAATACAGTAAGTAAGCAAAAGAGGGAGAAAGGGCCAGACGCAAGTGTGACTTTTCTTTAGATAGTGAGTAGAACAGATAATGATAGAGAATGATATATGCTGTATGACTGGCAGCTGTGTGATGGGAGAGAAAAAGTGCAGCACATTGGGAGTTGCTCCTCCAGGGTGGCAGATGAAGCAAAATAGAGAGAGGTGATATTGTGAATAAAGGGGATATTGTGTGCAATGCAGATGACAGCCGGGCGGCAGAGGAGCCTTTATCTGTCTGCGACACAAGCAGCATAATACCATCACCTGTGCTCTCTTTGTCTGACCTCCTTCACTCTCCCTTTACACATTTTCTTTTCCTCAATGGATGAGTGAGGCTGCTGTCTGTTTTTTTTTTTTTCTGCTCAGGTCCTGACGGATTGCCCTGGTTATCTCTCCCAGGCCTTTTCTCTCTCTCATCTTCTCCCTGTCTGGGTGCTTTTCTTTCCCCATTCTTCCTTTATTTTTAACAAAGTACCAGAAAGCCAAACACTTGGTTGTCATCTCTTTTTTTTTTTTTTTTTTGTGTCCAAATACCAATCCATTTACGCTTGTGAAAAATACACTCATTTCCTGAGATGCCCATAAAAAACATTCAGAGAGATGAGGACATATTTGTTGAGTCAGATACTTTCGTGATGATATTTCTTCCATCTGGTTGAAAGTGTAAAGTACAGGAAGCATCGGTGTCCCAGCTTGACGTAAAATGCAGCAGGTTCAGTTCACTGTTTCTGTTTTCGTATGGGGAAATGCATGCTGGTCTAGAACAGACGTTTCTGCTGTAACACAGAAATGATGCAGAGAAAAGAGGAATGGCTCCGTCAGAGTATTGCAGGAAGAAGTTAGTAACAACTCAGAGATGGTGTTTCTTTGAGAGGTGAAGATGGCCATTGGGGTCTACTCAAAATGTGGTTGTTAAAGAAAGGCCTAGCCACGTATAAATGGGCTCATAAAGTTTCCATTAGTGATAATGTGTTTTATTGGAATCATCAGCATTAAGTTCATTTTACATACATTTCCTTTGTAGATTGATTTAAAACTATGTGATAATAATAATAATAATAATAATAATAATAATAATGTCATCACAATGTCAGCACTGTATGTTTCCATACAATGGCGAAATTAGTCTCTGCATTTAACCCATCCACCACCAGGTGGTGCAGTGGGCAGCTATTGAAAGCGCCCGGGGGACATTTTGGGGATGAGGTGTGCTGCCCAAAGACACCACATGATGTGCAGTGACTGGGGATCGAACCTGGGACTTTTGGGTCCCAAGCCGGCTGCCCTGCCTCTACACCATCTCAGCCCCCATATAATCTAAATTATATCATAATGCCTTGTGAGAATAAGTACCGGTATTTACTAAATCAAGTAGAAAAGCTAATATTCTCTAACATCTGGTTTGCAGTAAATTTGAAATTAATCTTGAGGTTTCACAAGGTGGAGTTCAGTTGCTCCGTATTTAAAGTTTTACTGTTCAAACCCAGAATTTCAAGTCAATATTCAACATCAAAATGCACGTCTTTATATTTGAGGCTGAAATCAGCTCCTCTTCAGCCGTCATCTCAAGCGCATTCAAGCCGAAGCAAAAATGTGAGACGCAGTAGAGGAATGTAGCGCGGTGCTCCTGCTGCGCCCCTCCTGTATGATTCAAATAAACAGTTGCTATTGTCAAAAATGTTGAGACCTGACAAGGAAGTTGAAACTTTCTGAGCAACTCGGAGAATCAGCAGCCCGGGCAAATGTGTTGTGTACTCCATAAATCAGAAACAACAGCATCTTCTCAGGGAGAAAAAACAATAAGACACCTTCTGAAATTAAAATCAAAATACATATACTGGGCATATATATTTATGGAAACTTACTGCAAAGCCCTGAATATTTTAAGTTCTTTATACATATATATTTTGTTGCTGTGTTTTGTCATGTTCTTTGCAGGTGAACAGACAGTGGCCGGGTGTTTTGCCGTGTGCTCTCTTTGTGTATATTTCTTATATTTTGGAGTCTTACTTTGTCTTTTCTTTCTTTCTATCCTATTAAAAAAATAATAATAAAAAAATCAAAATACATAAAATAAAAAGTTTGAAGTGTTTGGATGTTAAAATAAATAATGTTCACTGACATACAATAAAATCTTTCACACAGCTCAACAAGGAATTAACATTATAAACTATACAAAGGCAGGGTTTATCATGAAAAAAAAAATCATTTTCAATCCTTTACATTAGAATTTAATGCATTTTTTTATGAAACCTACACCTAAATGTTTGATTTTTATGTGAAATATACTGGAGATAAGTACGGTTATTCTTATTAGCTCTATTATTATTATAATTAGTAGTAGTAGTAGTAGTAGTATATAGTTACCTCTGCTTGTCAGACTGGCCCCCTCCCTCTCGGTTTTCAAATCCCATTTAAAAACTCACTACTGTTCAGTAGCTTTCAACATCAGATGATCTGTGTTGTGAACCTGTACGCTCCACACTGGTTTGTCATCATATTTATTATCTGCATCGTTTTTATGTCTATATTCTGATTTACTTCATTTTGTATTTTGCTTTGTGTGTTACCTGTTGTTCTGTCTGTACAGCACTTTGGTTGGCCTTGTAGCTGTTTTAAGTGCTTTATAAATAAAATGGTATGGTCTGGTATGATATTATTATTATTATTATTATCAACATTTCTTCTTAAAAGCCTTATAATTAATGTATCCTTCACAGTCCAAGGAAAATAGCCACTCTTAATCATGGCAAAAAAAAAAAAAAAAAAGAAAGAATATTATGTTAATACAAGTGTAAAACACTTCTCTGTTGCATTTCTACTTAAAATCTTAACTCTCGTTATTTAGAGAAAATCATATTTTACCTCAAGTTTTGGTTTTAGAAGTTCCTGAAACATTGTCTTCACAAAACAGACTTTGATTTATTTTTTATTTTTATTCTGTTTATATATTTATCAAATATTACATAAATAATAATATGCCCGAACATGGGGGGAGACACCTCCCCATCTTGACACAATAATTTTTTAAAGCATCAAACAACTATCTCAACACATACAGCAAATTATACAAAACAAAAAAAGAACAATACAATAGGAATATAAAAACTGTCTGCGTGATTCAGATTGATGCAGTTTTTGTTCGCAGCTGTTTACAGTAGGTCAGCTGTCTTCTTTGCAACATGCAGCTTGTAAAATAACCTCCAGCACCCTCCAAGTGAAACATATGATCCAAAAATCTTTACACATCTTCAAGTCAAAAAATGCTGAGATACTGTATCCCACCCTCATATAAATATCAGATTGTTTTCTCCTTTTCTCTTGTTTTTCAAACTTCTCTAATTTCTGAAGTCATAAAAGAAAGTAAGTTCTTTGTTTCACAGTCTTCCACATAGAGAGATAAAGTCAAGGACTGAAACCTGCACATAAGCTTGAATAAAACATCTGCTCCACTTTGCAGGAAAAAAATGTATGATCTCCTTAGTCTAACAATTATTATAATTGTTTTTTGGACCCAATCTGAAGGGGTCATGTCCAAAGTCTCTGCATTATAAAACTTGCTTTCTTTAAAGATGTTACTAAGAATGACGACAGGATAAAATTGTTAAACATGCTATGATTGAAAAGAGATTGTTGACGGCTCACTTTCAGTCTCCAGATGCTTTTGGCCTTCTGGGACTGAAACAAAAAAAAAGGTGAAATGTTCTTTTGTCTTAATAATTTTCAGACACCATGCAAATCTCACATCAAAATTCAATGAAAAACATAAATAAGCTGTGTTACTATTCATGCAGCATAGCTCACACGGAGCGTGCCACTTGTTTAATCTGGTAAATCACCTAAAACCTTTAGTTGGAACGACAAGAACGTTAAACCTCTTCTGAAAGGTTACATTTATGGGAGTTAGAGACTTCTTCAACTCAGACTAATCATGTTAGATTGACTTAGAAATGCCCCTACAATTGTTTTTATTAATTCTGAAATAAATTACATGTTGGAACACTTGTTTCAGGAATAGCTCAGAAGAAAGTGTTTGTTCAATGTAATGCTACTCTGATTCTCTAGATTATTACTATTATTTCTTTTTTCATTTCAACAACAAAAAGACAAAACATTTCTCCTTGAGTCTCTGTAAGTACTTGAACAAAAAAAAGATGTTCAGTGCCAGTCAATGTTAATTTAGTGTTAAGCATTTTTGGGGGTTGTTTGTCTTTTTGTTGGTTTGCTTTCATCTAAATGGGTGGATACAGAAGAACATAAACAATATTGTAAAAATATAGTTGATAAGGGTAATACAACTTTATATGACTGTGAATGACATGTTAATTATTGAGCTGTTTTAATACTAGACTATGGTAAATATTTGTAATTTGAGCTCTTTAAGAAATAAAAATGCTTGTTTTAGTTTCAAGGCGTTGTATGGGCATTGAATATTTAGGATTTGATGTAACTTTTTTAAAGTCTTTTATGGTCTGTTAATGGTGTCACTTTTATGCTAGTTTGAAGGCCTGCTACCGTCTCTGAGAGACTTGACATCTTCGCTTTTGTTTAAAGGCTCATTACTGTCTGTCACTAAACTTTTATGAGTCCTAAACATTCTGGATGAGCTGATCCACCTCAGCCTCTTTAGCATAAATTTGACAGATTACATCCAAGGATGTTTTGCATCTTTCTTGTGAAAATGTTGCAACTTCTTAAGTACAATCACGTATCTATATCACCCTCTGCTTGTAAATGCCAGGATGAGCTGTTCAGCTCTACAATTATATCAAGCATAAAGTAGAAAACACTGAGAAGAATCATTCCATAAAATTTTAAAGCCCTCTCTATATTTCACATTTCTGCAGGCACTGCTTGCAATATTTTCCCTTCTTTTAACCACACATGCTTCTTGGGATGCTGGAGTTTGAATTCCCATCACTCCCTCTTAGCAACTCACACATAGAGCTGGCTAGGTCTGCCTTTTATCATTTTACGAACTTCTTTCTTTATGTAATGCCAGTGGAGTTTACAATACAGTGCTTCATTCAGCCAACTGGCTCACTTACCATGAATAGGCTCAAGATGGTAATCCGGTTATTGAGGAATACTACTTGGCATGAATGCAAACACACAAACACACACATAAGCCCTGAGACATACACAGATCTGTGCACAGACACATCTAAGGAGAAGTTTGAAATGAGCAAGAAATGGAATAAGCAAAAATCACAACAGAGTGAGAAAATAGCTGAACAGAGCATGATGACAGCAGCCTGAAGTGATAAATACCCAATGTAATCACAGATGCTTTCTTTTCAAGCAATGGCTAAAATGATATTCTTAATGTGACAATTTGTGGAAGACATGCCATACACTGCAAGACAAAAAGCACTGCCGCTTGGAAGTATCGGTTTTAATTATCTGTCACTGGAAAGCATCTAAGAAGGGAAAGAACAGAGAGTCAGAGCAGAAAGTGAGAATAAACTGACGCTTTAGGAATAGGATGCCAGAGAGGGTAATGATTTTTTTTTTCCAAGCATCACAGCTTAAATGGTTGTTTTGCAAATTTAAGACGTTGTGATGTGAAAAAAAAATAAGCATGGGAAATAAGGTTGATAGGATTGTATTTTAACTGTGGTGATAGCGAATCGGATACAAGAGGAAAATGTATTAATAAAAAGGAGAGAGAGGGTGACAAAAAGCACAAGAAAAGCACAAATGTAGTAGAGTGACAAAGTGCTGCAAGAGTTTTGAAGAAGAAAACTGTGTGTAAAGACTGGATGAATGTTCATACAAAGATTCAAAAAACAAAGAAAAAAAAACATTTGTGAATCTGACTCAATGACATTGAATGTTCTCCCTCTCTGTTGCCTTGTCATACAATATGAAAACTTTGATCACGCTTTTTGCTTTTGCGTTATGAAACCAATGCTCTTATAGAATTACAGGAAATTGATGACCTATCAGTCTTTGCATTGTTGTTATGGCTTTGACAAAAATACAATTGCAGTGTTCATGGACTCACTTATTTATTGTGATTGTGCATTTTGATGTCCTGTCACAGAAAGTACAATAACTAGACCAGGTGCTTTTGCTATAATGATATATTTTTATGAAATATACTTTTAAAATGAGGGAGAGAGAGGAAGAGACGTCATAATTTAAAGTTTTGGAAATGCGTTCAGATTTTGCTCAACATGTGCTTGACTATCTTGCGGTTTGAGTGAGAACAGACAGAATCAGCAGATTGATGCAGCTCTTTTCAAAGTGCTGACAGGCATCAGCTGCCATGTCAGCTGCCATTGTACGTGCTCCGCTCATGTTGGATGTGTTAGTTTGTAAAAAGCAGTGAACAATGAGCACAAGCAAGGGATTGGATAGAAAAATTTGAGCATGCTTTATCTTGTTTTAAACTATTACAAAGTGGATGATGTCATCGATCAGTTGCATTATGGTCACAGGAAATGAGAAATAAGAAACTGATGTAGGTGGATACTTTATAATTTCTCCAAACTTGTTGTTCAAGAGCTATCTACGGCATGTAATATGTTCATCTTTCTACATAATTCCATTTCAGCAGAATCTAAACTATCCCTTTAAAGTTAAACAATTTAAAGTACAACTTTGTATAAAAAAATGCACATTAATTTCCCTTAGTCCCTGCATGTCTAGACTTGTGTGTCGTCTGACCTCCTTTTAGTGTTTCAATTACTTTGTGAGCACTTATATACAGACATTTAGAACTTTATTATTTTTAGCCTCAGTGAGGGACTCCTGTATAAAGCAAAGTGCGTTGCCATGGCAGCAGACAATCCAGAGACTCTTAGACATATAGAAGAGTCTACTACCATACCATACCATACCACTTTATTTATAGAGCACTTAAAACAGCGACAAGGCCAACCAAAGTGCTGTACAGACAAAACAACAGGTAACACACAAAGCAAAATACAAAATGAAGTAAATCAGAATAT
>NC_056499.1:20280658-20281355 GCF_014905685.2 Nematolebias whitei | reverse complement strand
CGAGCAGCGGTTGAATAGAGCATGTACCATTGTGTCTTAGGGGGAAGTAAATTTGACAGTCATCGGCATAGAAGTGGAAGGGCATGTTGTGTTTTTTGGAAAATAGCACCAAGCGGCAGCAAGTATAAAGAGAATAGGAGGGGACCCAGGATGGACCCCTGCGGAACCCCCCATTTAAGCTCTGCCTCTGCGGAACTAAAATCCTTGATGGAGACACAAAAGGATCTGTCAGCCAGGTAAGATCTGAACCAATTGAGAGTTACAAACCACATAGAGACACAAACACATTTTTTTATGTGAATTGAATTGTTTGATTCTTTAGGCACTGTGGCACGTTTGATTGAGCTGTCGCCTCTTCATGAGAAGGTTAGAGGATTGAGTCTTGGCCTGGGACCTTTCTGGATGGAGTTTGCATGTTCTCTTTGTGGGTTTTCTCATGGTAGGCTACCCTGGTTTCCTCTTATGGACCAAAAACATGCAAGTTAGTTTATTCGCTAACTAAATTGTCCTTATGGTGAGAATGGTTCTTTGTCTCATTTGTCTCATGTGTCCCTGTGCAGGACTTCTCCAGGGTGTACACCGCCTCTCGCACAGTGACTGCTGGATATGGACATCAATGATCCTTGCAACCCAGAAAGGAAGAAGCGGGTATGGATGGATGGATGGATGGATGGATGGATGGATGGATGGATGGATG
>NC_056499.1:20279725-20280558 GCF_014905685.2 Nematolebias whitei | reverse complement strand
ATGGATGGATGGATGGATGGATGGATGGATGGATGGATGGATGGATGAATTCTTAATTTGTCTCTTAATGTCAAGGATTTTGATCTCCATTCTAACATGTAAGTAGCTTTGTCCTGTTATGTTTCAGGTAATATGGAGAGTGGAAAAAGTACATTGAAGTGTGGCAGTGCCAGACAGTCATTACCAGTGTCTGGTCAAAACTTCTGTTACTGTGGATGGTAAGACAATTGAAGATGGTTTCATTTTCAAAAGGCATTAAGTTGAAAAGTTCAAATGTCCTAACTTTTCCAAACAGCAATCTGAACATTTACAATTTTTACATAAATGGTAAATGGATTAAACTTACATAGCACCTCTCTATCTTATCAAGATAGTCAAAACACTATACACTACAATCTGTGCCCTCATTTACCCATTCATACAGCACTCTACTAGATCTCTACAAAGATTAATCAGTGCTTTATCACATTCATACACTGATGGGGCACACATCGGAGGCAATGAGGGGTTCAGTGTCTTGCCCAGGGACACTTCAGCATGGGACTGCTGATGGAATCGAACCCCCAACTCTTGCATTGGAAGAAAACGGCTCTAACCACTCAACCACAGCTGCCCCATAAAAACACACATGGAAAATACAATGTCTTGAGGCAAACATTTGGGTTTAGGTTTTCTACCAGAAGCCTGGGAGCTTGAGCTTTAAATTCCTTTCTTAGATAGAGAACTGTACTAATTGGCTTTTCTATGTATGTGAATGTTCCTATAAAGTGCCCTGAGACAACTTTGTTGTGATATGGTGCTATATGAATAAACTGAATTGTACTGAGGGTTCC
>NC_056499.1:20278566-20279625 GCF_014905685.2 Nematolebias whitei | reverse complement strand
GACCAAAAAAAATCTCTGTTTTTACACAGGAGAAAGAAATCTTTCTGTTAAAGGTCACTCACAAAGTGTTTGTTGCATCACTCATGTTAACCCTTGGGACAGCAGAGCTTTAAGTTAACAAAGCACTGTACTCTCACTCACAAAGCCTTTTGTGTTAACCCCACCCCCCCCACACACACACACACACTGGTATAGTCTCAAGGTTGCAATGACCAGCAGCCCCATGAATAAATAATAAGGAGGTAGGAATCACTTTCAGAAAAACCATTTACTCTCTTTCTGCGTTCTTGAAGAAGCTCTGTGTGTGTGAGTGCGGGGGAGGGGGGGAAGGGGGGGGGTGTTATATGTGTGTGGGATAAATTCTATACAGGGAAGGGTGGAGAAATCTGTAGCTGAGAAAAGTGGCGGTAGAGGAAAAAAGTGGGGAAGAGGGAGGACTGGAGGGATGGAGACGAGGGCTGTGGTCTGGAATATGGGTTTGGATTTCTGTCCTTGAGGGAAGAGTGAAGGGCGATCGATAGTGAGGCTGAGAGCAAGGCTGATCGGGTGGCAGCACGAGGCTGCACAGGCACTCAGCGGGAACACAACCTCAATGCAAATAAGGTCAAAGCTGGACCCCCAGGCGGACACAAAGACAGATGGAAAGGGAAAATCTAGACAGAAGTGTAAGAACTTGTGTTCAAAAGACTTTTGCAAAACGTATTTTAAATTAAAATGTTGAGAAAAGTAGCTAGTTTTTCATCACTTTTCAAGAATAACATTAGAATGACCACTGAATAAAAATAAATAAATAATGAGGTAAAACATTAAAAAAAAACTTTTTCTTTCAGCATTGCCATATAAATGCAATGGTTGTAATCAGAGGTAAATTACAAAATAAATAACCTGAGGTGTTTTTGGCAATTCATCCTTTAAACATCAAGTTTTGTCCTTTAAACAAATAAATAATATATAAATAAATAAAATATCAGTGCTTCTAAGATGTTCTGACAACAGCCATTAGATGTTAATCTTCTCTTTGCACGCATGTATGTAAATGAGAGCAGAAACAGCAGGTGC
>NC_056499.1:20276484-20278466 GCF_014905685.2 Nematolebias whitei | reverse complement strand
GGAACCCTCAGTACAATTCAGTTTATTCATATAGCACCATATCACAAAAAAGTTGTCTCAGGGCACTTTATAGGAACATTCACATACATAGAAAAGCCAATTAGTACAATTCTCTATCTAAGAAAGGAATTTAAAGCTCAAGCTCCCAGGCTTCTGGTAGAAGACCTAAACCCAAATGTTTGCCTCAAGACTTTGTATTTTCCATGTGTGTTTTTATGGGGCAGCTGTGGTTGAGTGGTTAGAGCAGTTTTCTTCCAATGCAAGAGTTGGGGGTTCGATTCCATCAGCAGTCCCATGCTGAAGTATCCCTGGGCAAGACACTGAACCCCTCATTGCCTCCGATGTGTGCCCCATCAGTGTATGAATGTGATAAAGCACTGATTAATCTTTGTAGAGATCTAATAGAGTGCTGTATGAATGGGTAAATGAGGGCACAGATTGTAGTGTATAGTGCTTTGACTATCTTGATAAGATAGAAAGGTGCTATGTAAGTTTAATCCACTTACCATTTATGTAAAAATTGTAAATGTTCAGATTGCTGTTTGGAAAAGTTAGGACATTTGAACTTTTCAACTTAATGCCTTTTTTAAAATGAAACCATCTTCAATTGTCTTACCACCCACAGTAACAGAAGTTTTGACCAGACACTGGTAATGACTGCCTGTCACTGCCACACTTCAATGTACTTTTTCCACTCTCCATATTACCTGAAACATAACAGGACAAAGCTACTTACATGTTAGAATGGAAATCAAAATCCTTGACATTAAGAGACAAATTAAAAATCCATCCATCCATCCATCCATCCATCCATCCATCTATCTTTACCCGCTTCTTCCTTTCTGGGTTGCAAGGGTCATTGATGTCCATATCCAGCAGTCACTGTGCGAGAGGCAGTGTACACCCTGGACAAGTCCTGCACAGGGACACATGAGACAATTGAGACAAAGAACCATTCTCACCATAAGGACAATGTAGTTAGCGAATAAACCAACTTGCATGTTTTTGGTCCATAAGAGGAAACCAGGGTAGCCTACCATGAGAAAACCCACAAAGAGAACATGCAAACTCCATCCAGAAAGGTCCCAGGCCAAGACTCAATCCTCTAACCTTCTCATTAAGAGGCGACAGCTCAATCAAACGTGCCACAGTGCCTAAAGAATCATATAATTCAATTCACATAAAAAAATGTGTTAGTGTCTCTATGTGGTTTGTAACTCTCAATTGGTTCAGATCTTACCTGGCTGACAGATCCTTTTGTGTCTCCATCAAGGATTTTAGTTCCACAGAGGCAGAGCTTAAATGGGGGGTTCCACAGGGGTCCATCCTGGGTCCCCTCCTATTCTCTTTATACCTGCTGCCGCTTGGTGCTATTTTCCAAAAAACACAACATGCCCTTCCACTTCTATGCCGATGACTGTCAAATTTACTTCCCCCTAAGACACAATGTTACATGCTCCATTCAACTGCTGCTCGGCTGCCTGGCTGACATCAGGGACAGGATGGCTTTAAACTTCTTAAGTTTCAATGAAAAGAAGTCTGAAGTCATGTTGTTCCCTCCCACTGACACGATCACAAACCACTGCATCGACCTCTCCGCTCTAACCGTCAGAAAAACAAAGAGTCACTAATCTGGGAGTGATAATGAACCCTTCCCTGAAACTTAACAATCATGTAAATATGATTGTTAAATCATGCTTCTTCCAACTGAGGCGGCTGTCTAAACTGAAGCCCATATTGTCCAAAAATAACCTGGAGACAGTAATACATGCATTCATTACATCTAGGCTTGATTACTGCAATTCACTCCTGTTTGGTATCATTCAAACCTTCATTGCACGACTACAGCTGGTCCAGAATGCAGCAGCCCGATTTTTAACCAGTACAGGCAAAAGAGAGCACATTACACCAGTTTTGGCCTCACTGCACTGGTTACCGGTTCACTTTCGAATCCAGTTCAAAATACTGATGTATGTCTACAA
>NC_056499.1:20276031-20276384 GCF_014905685.2 Nematolebias whitei | reverse complement strand
TCCCTGAGGTCAGCGGACCAGTTGCTCCTCACAGTTCCAGGAACTCGTCTTAAGCGCAGAGGTGACAGGGCCTTCTCTGTAGCAGGACCAAGACTTTGGAACGAGTTACCTCTGCTTGTCAGACAGGCCCCCTCCCTCTCGGTTTTCAAGTCCCGTTTAAAAACTCACTACTATTCAGTAGCTTTCAACACCAGATGATCTGTGTTTTGATCCTGTATGCTCCACACTGGTTAGTCGTCATTATCTGCATCGTTTTTATGTCTATATTCTGATTTACCTCATTTTGTATTTTGCTTTGTGTGTTACCTGTTGTTCTGTCTGTACAGCACTTTGGTTGGCCTTGTAGCTGTTTT
>NC_056499.1:20275345-20275931 GCF_014905685.2 Nematolebias whitei | reverse complement strand
GCACCTGCTGTTTCTGCTCTCATTTACATACATGCGTGCAAAGAGAAAATTAACATCTAATGGCTGTTGTCAGAACATCTTAGAAGCACTGATATTTTATTTATTTATATATTATTTATTTATTTATTTATTTAAAGGACAAAACTTGATGTTTAAAGGATGAATTGCCAAAAACACCTCAGGTTATTTATTTTGTAATTTACCTCTGATTAGGTTCGATCCCCAGTCACTGCACATCACGTGGCGTCTCTGGGCAGCACGTCTAATCCCCAAAATGTCCCCCAGGCGCTTTCAATAGCTGCCCACTGCACCACCTGGTGGTGGATGGGTTAAATGCAGAGACTAATTTCGCCATTGTATGGAAACATACAGTGCTGACATTGTGATGACATTATTATTATTATTATTATTACAACCATTGCATTTTATATGGCAATGCTGAAAGAAAAAGTTTTTTTTTTAATGTTTTACCTCATTATTTATTTATTTTTATTCAGTGGTCATTCTAATGTTATTCTTGAAAAGTGATGAAAAACTAGCTACTTTTCTCAACATTTTAATTTAAAATACGTTTTGCAAAAGTCTT
>NC_056499.1:20274353-20275245 GCF_014905685.2 Nematolebias whitei | reverse complement strand
TTTTTTTTTAATGTTTTACCTCATTATTTATTTATTTTTATTCAGTGGTCATTCTAATGTTATTCTTGAAAAGTGATGAAAAACTATCTACTTTTCTCAACATTTTAATTTAAAATACGTTTTGCAAAAGTCTTTTGAACACAAGTTCTTACACTTCTGTCTAGATTTTCCCTTTCCATCTGTCTTTGTGTCCGCCTGGGGGTCCAGCTTTGACCTTATTTGCATTGAGGTTGTGTTCCCGCTGAGTGCCTGTGCAGCCTCGTGCTGCCACCCGATCAGCCTTGCTCTCAGCCTCACTATCGATCGCCCTTCACTCTTCCCTCAAGGACAGAAATCCAAACCCATATTCCAGACCACAGCCCTTGTCTCCATCCCTCCAGTCCTCCCTCTTCCCCACTTTTTTCCTCTACCGCCACTTTTCTCAGCTACAGATTTCTCCACCCTTCCCTGTATAGAATTTATCCCACACACATATAACACCCCCCCCCTTCCCCCCCTCCCCCGCACTCACACACACAGAGCTTCTTCAAGAACGCAGAAAGAGAGTAAATGGTTTTTCTGAAAGTGATTCCTACCTCCTTATTATTTATTCATGGGGCTGCTGGTCATTGCAACCTTGAGACTATACCAGTGTGTGTGTGTGTGTGGGGGGGGTGGGGTTAACACAAAAGGCTTTGTGAGTGAGAGTACAGTGCTTTGTTAACTTAAAGCTCTGCTGTCCCAAGGGTTAACATGAGTGATGCAACAAACACTTTGTGAGTGACCTTTAACAGAAAGATTTCTTTCTCCTGTGTAAAAACAGAGATTTTTTTTGGTCTTTTTCCCCCCGTCTTTCTTTACGAAGTGTTTGAAAGTTTTTTGTACATGATCAAATAGCTTAATTTGAAGATAG
>NC_056499.1:20272920-20274253 GCF_014905685.2 Nematolebias whitei | reverse complement strand
CATCGGTGTATGAATGTGATAAAGCACTGATTAATCTTTGTAGAGATTTAGTAGAGTGCTGTATGAATGGGTAAATAAGAACACAGATTGTAGTGTAAAGTGCTTTGAGTATCTTGATAAGATAGAAAGGTGCTGTAAGTACAGTCCATTTACCATTTACTTATCCTGTATGATGCATAAAATAGATTTGTCTTTTTAACCAACCTGCTTCTTTTTAAGTAGCTGTTTTAAAGTTGGTGTACTTTAGTTTTGCTGTTCGTCAGATGTGCAGAGAAGATTTAAAAAAATGCTTCCTTTAAAAGAGAGAAAGAGGTCGATTAAATCTGAACACGATATGGGGAAAATATCCTAATGCATGCTCAATAATCTAGGTAGAAAAATCTATCAAAGTTAAGTCAGGTCCTCTGGCCATTCAAAAACAAACAAACAAACAAATAAATAAATAAAATTGTAGAAATGTTTCGTCTTTTATCCGAAAGACTTGCTCAGTCTGAGGTGCTGTATTCAGCTCAGTCTTATTAAATAGCACCTTCTCATAGTGGATCAACCAGTTTGCTGCTGACAACCAAAACCAGCTGCTCACATGATCAAGGAGGACCATCAGCCTAACAATGGAACATTTCTACTTTTTTTTGTTTTGTTTTGTTTTTTGAACATCCAGAGGACCTGACTTAACTTTTTTAGATAGTGAAAAAGATGTTTGGTGGACAAGACATTTAAAAAAAACTAAATGGCATTAAAAAGCCACAAAGACTGAATCATTTAAAATGGACAGAAACAAAAGGCATAAACAACATAATTAAAATAAGAAAATGAAGATGAAAAAGCTGACAGAAAGAAACAAATAGACAAAACTGATTGGATTTTTCTCTTTTCAGCATGAATAAAGGCAAGAGCTCCCTTTCCAATCCAATCTGGCTCAGGCAAAGGTAAACAATCAGTCTTGATAAAGGATTGGATAAATCCTCAATCACACTCATTTTCAGTAAAGCAGTTATTTATTGGTCTGGCCTGGCCATGGCTAAATTAAATCTTTTTTTCTAAGACAGGCAACAAGAAGGGGAGAAAAAGAGAATGAGAAAGTCATCATGATAGCATGAGGAGACAAGTTGTTGCAAAAAAAACTACACCATGCACTAAATAGCATTATGGCTCATATAAGTCTTCAGTTGTAATACATCTGGATGAAATCCTACAGTCTTTAACAGACCCCCATTAACATGTGGGACATGATTACAGGACATGATTGCAGGTCCACGACTGTGGAATGAGTTGCCACTGAGTGTCCGGCAGGCTCCCACACTCTCAGTCTTTAAGTCTCGCTTGAAGACCC
>NC_056499.1:20271508-20272820 GCF_014905685.2 Nematolebias whitei | reverse complement strand
CATTCCACAGTCGTGGAATGAGTTGCCACTGAGTGTCCGGCAGGCTCCCACACTCTCAGTCTTTAAGTCTCGCTTGAAGACCCACTTCTATTCTCTTGCCTTTAACACAGTGTGATTTATTTTGGTCCAGGCAGTTCTCTACACTGTTGGCCATTTTAGTTAGCTTCTGCTGCTATTTGTATATGTATTTTTATTTTATGTTTTCCTGTCCGCTGTGCATGTTTGTTTTCTTTTGTACAGCACTTTGGTTGGCCTTGTTGCTGTTTTAAGTGCTCTATAAATAAATTGGTATGGTATGGTATGATTAGCAGCCTCCACTAAATAGAAACCAGGGACAGATGAAAAAAGTATTTCACATCTATGAAACAACTTATCTGATTAATAAAATATGAACCTCTAAACTCTTTAAAGAGCCAGTGTGGTCTGCCAAAAAGTATTTGTCAATATTTTTTTTAAATGTCATCCTAAAAAATGTGTATATGTATTCCTACTTTGACACCAACAGGGAAGATAGTGAGGATATCAATCCATCCATCCATCCATCCATCCATCCATCCATCCATCCATCCATCCATCCATCCATCCATCCATCCATCCATCCATCCATCCAGCCAGCCAGCCAGCCAGCCAGCCAGCCAGCCATTATCTTTACCCGATTCTTCCTTTTGGGTTCATGGGGGGTCATTGCAGTGGTCAGTTTGGCCAAAAACTGTCACTGTCAGTAAGTGACCTTGGTCACAATGTGGTCAGTTAGCAGCATAACTAAGGGATAGCTCAGGAAACCTAAGCCAACCCTAACTATAGGATTTATCAAAAAGAAAAGTCTTAAGCCAGTCTTAAAACTGGACAATGTGTCAGCCTTACAGACAGAAACTGGAATTTGGTTCCACAAGGGAGGAGCCTGATAACTGAAATATCTCCCTCCCATTCTGCTTTTGGAAACTCTAGGAACTGCAAGTAAACCTGCAGTCTGACAGCGAAGTGCTCTGTTGGGAAAATATGGAACAATAAGATCTGTAATATAAGATAGAGCTAGGTTGTTGAGAGCTTTGTAGGTTAGAAGTAAGATTTTGAATTGTATTCTGGATTTGACAAGGAGTCAATGGAGAGAAGCTAAAACTGGAGAGATATCCTACTAACTCCAGTTAAGACTCTGTCAGCAGCATTTTGGATTAACTTCCATCTATCCATTATCTTTACCCGCTTATTCCATTTTGGGTCACGGGGGTCGCTGGTGCCCATGTCCAGCAATCACTATGCGAGGGGCGGGGTACACCCTGGACGGGTCGCAAGTCCATCACAGGGACACATG
>NC_056499.1:20268639-20271408 GCF_014905685.2 Nematolebias whitei | reverse complement strand
ATAGAGACAAACGAGACAAAAAAACATTCACTCTCTCACTCACACCTTTGGACAATTTAGAGTTACCAATCAGCCTAACATGCATGTTTTTGGTCTGTGGGAGGAAACTGGAGTACCCAGAGAAAACCCATGCATGCACGGAGAGAACATGCAAACTCCACCCAGAAAGGCCCCTGGACCGGGGTTTGAACCAAGGACCTGCTCGCTGAGAGGCAGCAGCTCTACCAGTTGTGCCACCGTGTTGCTTGGATTAACTTAAGACTTTTTAAAGAAATATTTGGACACCCATATAACAAACCATTTCAATAGTCCAGTCTAGACATGACAAATGCATGAACCAGTCTTTCTGCATCATTTTTAGACAAGATGTTTCTAATTTTAATGTTTTCTAACTTTAATTTTCTAATTTTTCATTAGGCTCAATGTTTTCAATGTTTCCATCAGCCCCAGTCCATTTATTTACCCACTCTTCACCTCACCTACAATGTGTCATTGTGCACTTCATGCCACGTTTAGTTCTTCTCTGTGTATGACCCGTGTCTCCTCTAGTTTTTGTTTTATTGTTGCTGCCACATCAGTCTTTGTTTTTCCTTTTTTCTTTAATAAATCATTCAGTTTTATTTAAGCACCTTTGTGGCAGTCATTCATCTCCTTGAAACCTAGTGTGCATCTTCAAAACGATTTGATTCAAGCTTCACATTGTTGTTGCTTTTTTTTTTTTTTACCATTCAGGACCTTAAACAGAAAATGGCTCTCTGTGATTGGGAGTTTCAATGCTGTTTATTTGCAACACAAACACCAGACTTATTTCTTGACTTATTTGATTTTTAGCTGTTGTGCAGACTCTCATCATAGTTTGTGATACAAATAGTTAATTCAGTTTGCTTTGCTCAACTGGCAGTTTGCAGAAAGGTGGCAAGTTTTACACTTTAAGCACTGGATCATATATTCTTGTTTGGTTTATTGCTTTTCCTGACAATGACTTCTCACAAGTGCTCACCCCATCTTTTACACATGTTTGCTGACATTCTTCACAATAACTTCACACAGATCATTTTCATTTGCAGCTTTTAACATTTAGCAGGCTTCATTTTAGATATACAAACATTTAATAGCTCCCTCCTTACAGCAGCTTTCTCATCCTTCTCAAGCTGTATATTTACACAATCAAAACTAAACTGTAATTTTGCAAGATGCTTTTCTTTATACGTTCAAAACTTTTCCTACATGAATGTAATCCCCAAAGACGACACGTAATATCCACCGTAGGAACAAAAATGCAACATGTGCTTCTGCCAAAACAGCAGATCTCAACTTACTGATTTTAAAGTGTGAATATATTTTTGTAGCTGTTAAATAGCTTCAGGCTACTCTAGGCTAATGTCACATAATATCTTTATCTCAAAGACCCCTGAGGGTCCTGCTTTGGATTTATAGACAATATGCCAGCCAAGAAGCAAAAAAATAGTGAGAAAAAAAATCATACTAAGATAATAAAAATGTTTCACTAGCTTTCACATCTGCTCCAAACGACTGGAGCCTACAAGTAACAAAACTACACGGAGGAACACAATGCAGAGCTGAAACTGCATGTGTGCTAGTGAGATGGAGTGTGCAAAGCTGTAAAAGGCATTGAAGGAGACGCTTGGGTGACAAGGATCAGGTTATCCAGGCAGCATGAGGAATGCAGTGAAACTCTGTATGCCCAATGGGACCCGGCGCAGAACGCTGCAGTGTCCTGCTCGAGCAGGAACAAAGGTCAGCACACACTGCTTTTACTGTCGCCATGACATCATCCTGAGTATCTCATTGTTGTTGATGTAGGCGATTTCTCTCCTGTTGGCTTTATGAGAACATTTCATGACTAAAATATATACATGAACAGCTGCTGTTTTAGATGTACTATGTATAATATCGCCACCAAAGTTGGGTAAAACCTTCTGTGATAATAAGAAAAAGAGTAAATGATTTAATCAGGATATGATGGTTCAAGTTGGATTTTTATGCTCCAAAACAAACGGTGCAGAATTTATTTATTTTACTCCTGCTATTTTTATTTTATTTTATTACCAGTGTCTGTTTCTTTTCTCTGCCTGAGTCTGTTTCTTTGTCTCTGCCTGTCTTTGGTTGTTGGTGTGTGTCTGCACATCTTCTCACTGACAGATGCGCACGTGTCCACGCGTGCACAGGCTCCCACTCAACCAGTGTCTCTTTGCCAAAGGCAACGCGAGTCTTGTTTGCACACTCCATACATATTTTACATTCAGACAATGTGACCAAAGTGATCATTATTCAGAAATTTACTTCCACCTCCGACCCACAGAACAAGCAATCACTGACGCAATTTCCTACGTCTTTGAACTGCTGCAGGGGAATAGACTGGAGTACTGTGAGTTACTCCAAGTATGTTCTTTGGTATGATTAATATTTCAGCTTTGGTGAAAATTGAAGTTGTAATAAACACCACTGTTTGTTTCTAGGCACATGGGTGGCAAATGTGAAATTTGTGTATGTGTTATTGGATTTGTATGTGTGTGAGCAAGAAAGAAGCAGAAAAAGATTAATTAATTAAATTAGAAATTAATAACAACTGCAATGGAAGGCATAGGACAATAGTCTGAAAAAAAAAACTAAGTATAATATAGTGTGTTTTTAATAAAACGTCTGGTTTCTTTGATTCGATTCTTATTAAAACATTTTGGACCAAATGTGTGGAAGTGTATAAGTGTGTGTGTGAGCTCTAGGCAAGAATTGAACTGAGGAAACCAG
>NC_056499.1:20264929-20268539 GCF_014905685.2 Nematolebias whitei | reverse complement strand
TCTCTCTCTCTCTCTCTCTCTATGTGTGTGTGTGTGCATGCACATGTGTGTATTCTTTTATTAATGTATTATTGACTGCATGTTATCAATGCGAGTTTGTGTTTACAGTATATGTACATTTAGATATATCCGTGAGATCTTAAAAGCTTTTATATTAGGCAGGTCATCAAAAAAAAAAAAGTAGCACACTGTTTAAGTCATGAAAAAAAAACTGGATGAACTCCAGCATGTCCATATGTGCAAAGATAAAAAAAAAAAGACAGAATGGTTCAGCCATGCAGTGAAGTGAAAAGGAAATCATTTCACCCTGTAATTTTCTTTAAAAACATACAAACAGGATTGTGTCACTTTTCTAAAGACTGCTTCTTTTTTATATTTATCAAGCATCAGCACTGGTATTATTAGCCTTTCTCAAGGCAAGCACTGCAATTCAATTGTTTACGGCACAAAGCACACTCCTCCAACGAGTTATTCTGTGGAATTAAACCTGTGACCTTTAAGTCACAAAGCGCAATCTCTGCTCCACCGCTGCCCCGACACATAAAAACATTTTGTAAAGTGCAAAACCAAATATGGTGCCAACTTCACTAACAAGACGACAGACTCAGAAGAGAGTCAGTTTACATAAAGGTTCAACTGAGAGCCCTGAGGCAGAGTATGGATGTAAGGATTGTCTCTGTAAGATGAGTAATAGGATGAAACTGTGTGACAACTGAACAACACTGTAAACACAAGTTACTCATGAGTAAATCATGAAATACAGCTAACACACATGATTATTCTAGTCATAGAGTGTGTGTCCACCTCGCCTCTGGTCTTTGTCGTCACCAGCATGTTTCCCCCTAAAGTGCTGGCATGAAGTAGCCACACCATGCAAGCAAAGTTAAATTCTTTCAACTATATGGAGGTGCTCATGCATTATAACAACATCAGCGGCTTGATAAGACCTCAGGCTTTGCTATATTTGAGTAAAAGGAGAAAAAGGGACTAAAGACAGGGTTGGGGTGGGGGGAGGACGTGGATCAGAGAATAGAATGAATATGTCTGCAAACGTAGTATAATTCTAAAATTACTTAAATAGTCAAAGAAAGAGGCAGCTTAATGTTCTGACTGATCAACTAAAATACAAAATCATTTCTATACAAAAATTATCAGCTTTCTTAAAAATGGTTATTTCCTGTAATTTTATATATAAAACAGGATTATTTTTTCATCAGACTATGAATGCATCCTGTTTCTCTGTCTACCACTGTTATTCTTGCTATGTGTGGGTTTATTATAGATTGCACAAGTTGACTTATTGGCAGATTGTTTTCAGCGACACCAATGATCCCACTGCAACGGTGTCTTTTATCTAGAACAAGGGTCTGCAACCTTTACAATCAAAAGAGCTGTTTTTACGTCTTTGTTCACTATATTAAATTTGTTCAGATTCGCAACAACCTGCTACAACTGTGATTATCAGCTATTGACCAATGGGCCACTTTAAGTTTGTCGGAAAATACTTTTGTGGCCAGTAGGGGTGACATTTTAAAGCTAAAACAATCTAATGATTTTTAACATTTATTGACATTTTTACAATTTAAGACAAATGAGAAGACCAGATTATTGTAAGGGGGGGAAATAGTTTTTTTAATTAAAAAAAATATATACTATGAGCTATGCAGACCTATGTAATTTTTTTTTATTATTGTGGGAAAAAAAAAATTAAGTATAGAAAAAAAAAAGTTAAAGTGAGTATTTGCAAAAGAATTGACAGTAAAACAGCTTGTTGTTTGTATAACAATCAATAAAATTCAGTTTTGTGTTTGTTTTGGTTGAAGCTTGAAAAAGCCGCTACAGAGGGACCAAAGAACCGCATGTGGCTCCAGATCCGCAGGTTGCAGACCCCTGAACTCACCTGCACAGACAGTTTGAGTCGAGAATCATCACAATCACCTGGAACACTTCACACATGCAATAAATGCTTATCAGGTGGGGTGGGGGCACCTACCTGTGGTCGTGGGTGTCCTTTAACAATACACCGAAGCACTAGTGTGTCCCCTTCTCTGATGGTGTAAATTCTCTCACTTATGTTATCATCCTTGACGTTACACGCTGCACCGGAGTGCACAATCTGGGCATTGGCTGGAGCTGTGAACACGCACATACATAAAAAAACACACAAACGCACAGACAAGCCATGCACGCAGACACAGACAAACACAGACAAAGAGAAAGCATGTATTTAGTAACAGCACCACAGCACCAAAAGGGTCATTCTCTTGTGGATGAGTGATACAAGAGCTGGTATTGATGACTCAGACAAATAAATATATCACATTACTCCTGCGTCTGCATAAACAAAGCCATTTCCCAAAAATGCTGTAGGATTATGTTGAACAGTCAGAGACACAGAAATGTATTGGAGAACTGAAGCCTTGGCAGCCATTAGAAGGTCAAGATGTTATTACTTGACTAGGAATAATGCCTTTGTTCAGCTAATTGCCTGTGACTCATTACAATATTAGTCTGATAAAACAAGTATATATCAGAACCCTTGATATCAATTTAAAGAGTTACAGTTACAGGGAAACATATATTGATTTTTTTTAAAGTGTGTGTTTGTGGAACATGTTTTGCCTGCAGCACAGTCAAATAGTGATGGACTAAAAGAGGTGAAATAAAAAACACTAGAAGCAGCTTGAGTTTACATGCAAACCTGCCTTTCTGTTATTAGATTAGATTAAATTCCATGTGTGATAGTTTGAAGCTGCAGAATATAGCTTTGAGGCAGCTAGAAGACATGGAAAGTAAGTAAGTTTCTTTCGGCTGCTCCCTTCTTCAGGTGTCAGCCAGAGAATTCATATGAAAGATTTGGCAGTTTGTTTTATGCGTGATGCCCTTCATAACACAACCTGGGCTCAAACCTGCAACCTCAGGATTACAAGACTACGACACTGACCACCGAGTTACCGCAGCCCCTGATTGAAGACATGGATAAACCCAAAAATTTAAAAGGCATCTTATTTAATGTAAAATATATCAGTGCATTATTAGTAAAAAAATAAAATAAAAATCATGTGTATGTATAAAAAAAATTTGAATTTGTTAAATACTAATTCAAACTCAAAGAAAAATAGCACGTGTATATCTGTTCGGGGAGACGACGCAGAAAACTGTAAGAATGCAGAAAACTAGTGATAAAACACCCGCTTCAAATATTATCAGCCATTAAATGGCCTATTATCAGTTGTTATCATCCCCATAGGTAGCATTCAGACTGCCCCTTCTGTACCTCCTAGTGGGTTTAAAGGTACATTGTTAGCGCTGATAATAGGCTCACGTGGTTAGGTTCAGAGTAAAGGGTCTGGGGGTTAGGTTTAGGGTCTGGGTTAAGTTAGGTTTAGGCACAAGGGTAAGGGGGTTAAGCTTAGGGTCAGTGCTCTGGGTCGGGTGTAAAGTTAGGTTTAGGCAAATCACAAATTTTGGCAAATTCAGATGGACAACAGGATCATCGGCCGCGTGTGTCGCCCTTCGTACCCTGCTGTCTTCTGCAGTGAAGGAAATTGCAGCATCTGAATCTACAAAAGCCGACACGAGCAGCGCGTTCAATTTAAAATAGTTTTGT
>NC_056499.1:20261698-20264829 GCF_014905685.2 Nematolebias whitei | reverse complement strand
GGTAAAAAGTATTTATGAACAAATATTTCACCTGCTAAAACAAACAAAAGGTCTGATCTTATTGATCTTCAACAGGTTATCTTATATTTTCCTCAAACAGGTCTACTTTACAACATGTTGGGAACAACAGTAAGAGGTGATGCCCAGATATTAGATGATGGATGTATGATGGGAGCTCTCTGCGTAATGGTGACAACTTCAGCGTCAGAGTCGTCACCGTGCTGACCCGTGAGGAGGACTGGCTCGCGTGCAAGTAGCCTCAGATGGCGAGTGATGAGGGGAGACAGGAGGGAGGAGGGGAGAGACAGAGACTGAGTGGAAAAAGCAGTGGGTGAGGAAGAAAAGGCCAGAAAGGAGTGTGAAGCCCCAGAGAGAAAGAGCCATGAGGGACGAGGCCGCATGATGATGTGATTAACATTGATTCACACAGAGAACAAATCTTCACTGTACTCTATAAATGTTCTTATTGAATGGACAGAAAGATGGTGGGTGGTTTGTTTACCTTAAACTCCAGCTTGATTGCACACATAAAGACAGTTGGTACAATCTGGAGCCAAAATCAGGTTCAGAACAAAAAAGTCTATTCGAAGACCCCCATATGTTCCCTAGTGTGTAATAAAGTTGCTGTAGTGTTGGAGCAGAGTGGGTATCCAGGTATGCTGACATTTAAACATTTTCTTTGAGGTCTCATCTTTATTAGATGGACTTTTTTAATCTAAAAAAAAAAAAAAAAAAAACAAGAGTGAAAAAGGCTGATTTCAGCTGCAAACATAAGGTTGTTAAAACCCTTTGTCTTCAAGCTGTGTCCCTAAACCAAACTGGTGATGCACAAACCCCCTGCACTATGAGATTTCAACATCCTCATCAGCTTCTCTAGATGCAATAACTATGATCTTAGTAAATGTTTGCACAAAGGTGGTCATTGTGGAGGCTGTTTACAGCTGTTGTTAATATGTGCAATGAATGGTTCAATTACAAGTGGATGCCACTAAATACATTGATTTTTATTTCAGTCTCTTTCTCTCTCTTTTTTTTTTTTTTTTTTTGCATATAAACAAGTGGACTTAATCCCACAAAGTCCACTGTGAGCAACAAAGAAAATAGCATTTGTCTGGTCTTGAGAAGTCCATGCAAATTGTTTTCAGACTTCCTCTAGTCACAATTCAATTCAAATCAATTCAATTAAATTTATATAGCGCCAAGTCACAACAGAAGTCAATCTCAGAACACTGAACAGAAACATTCATATACTGTACATAAAAGCTAAGTTAATAACATTATTTATCTCAGGAGCAGACTGCTTTGAGTTTAAATTCATCACAGACTTATCTTGAGCAAGCATGAAGGCGACAGTGGAAAGGACAAACTCCCTCATGAGGAAGAAATCTTTAGAAGAACCAGGCTCAGGACAAGTAGCCATCTGCGTCAACCGGCTGGATTTGATAGGAACAGGAAGGAGGAATAGATGCACAATGGCATGTAGAGAATCACATGTTGAGAAAGAAATATGAGGTCAATTTGTCCTCCAGTAGTCCAAGTCTATGCCAGCATAACAAGCCAACCCTAACTATAGGATTGACCCAAGGAAAGTCTTAAGCCCAATCTTAAAACTGGACAATGTGTCAATAATTGTATTCTGTTAACAAAAATCTAATACATATGTTTTGCAACTGATATAATATGAGAGCAAAGTAATAATGATGTTAATAACTTGATGATGAGCCTGAAAAGGGTAGATTGCCCTCTCTAGGTCGGGGAGGAGGTCCTACCCCAAGTGGAGGAGTTTAAGTATATCGGGGTCTTGTTCACAAATTAGGGAAAAATGGAGCGTGAGATCGATAGGCGTATGTATAGGTGCAGCGTCGTCAGTGAAGCGGGCACTGTACCGGTCCGTCATGGTGAAGAGAGAGCTAAGTCAAAAAGTGAAGCTCTCAATTTACTGGTCGATCTACGTTCCTACCCTCAACTATGGTCATGAGCTTTGGGTTGTGACCGAAAGAACGAGATCACTGATACAAACGGCCGAAATGAGTTTTCTTCGCAGGGTGTCTGGGCTCTCCCTTAGAGATAGTGTGAGAAGCTCGATCATCCAGAGAGGGACTCAGAGTAGAGCTGCTGCTTCTCTACATCGAGAGGAGCCAGTTGAGGTGGCTCGGGCATCTGGTTAGGATGCCTCCTGGACACCTCCTTGATGAGGTGTTCTGGGCACGTCCCATCGGGAGGAGATCCAGAGGAAGACCCAGGACATGCTGGAGGGATTATGTTTCTCGGCTGGCGTGGGAACACCTCGGGATTCCCCTGGAGGAGCTGGCCCAAATGGCTGGGGAGAGGGAAGTCTGGGACTCCCTACTTGGGCTGCTACCCCTGCGACTCGACTGGATAAGTGGAAGAGAATGGATGGATGGATAACTTGATGACAAAAGATAAAAGTAGCTGAAGATTGTTACACAAAACACCATTCCCTCCTTGCTCTATGCATAGTTTTATTATGTTAGCCTCAAACCAACATGTTTTACAGAGTGGGAATGTGTTCAATTCAGGCAAGAGGTGACACTCTAAAACATAAGTTCTGAATCAACTATCTAAAGGCACACCCATTTTAGTTACTTTTGTTTAAAATGTAAATCAAGCTGCACAAGAGGTTTGCTGTGAGAGATGTTGTTTGGGCTTTATTTCTTGTGAAAACTCTTCTGTTTGCTCTGAGTTGCTTGAGTTAGAGGTGATCCTTCATCATAGTCAGAGACATGGAGTTAAACCAGTTTTCAAATGTAGTCTGACTGATGGGATCTGACTGTGTTCTTAATGCATGCTAAGAACATTTAAAGCATCCAAGTAGTTTACCCATCTTATGAGTGGATCACCCAAAACAGATGGTACAACATAGGACCAGATATAAACAGTCACATTGTTGGGAAGTTTTGTGAATGGTTGTTTGTCTCGTTTTATCTCTGTGTGTTCCTGTGATAGACTTGAGACCTGTCCAGGGTGTACCACGCCTCTCACACAGTGAAAGCTGGACATGGGCACCAGTGACCCCCGCTACACAAAAAGGAAGAAGCGGGTAAAGATAATTAATGGATGGAAGGATGGATGGATGGATGGATGGATGGATGGATGGATGGATGGATGGA
>NC_056499.1:20259387-20261598 GCF_014905685.2 Nematolebias whitei | reverse complement strand
GCCTGCTGAGTACAGCACATACCTTAAACTAAAGTAAAGCCGCTGTATCTTTTTAACCAAAGTGCTGCCTCAAATTAAAGCATTTCCTCTCACACAAGAACTCTGCTCACAATAATTGGATGCTTTATTCTGAACAGTGAGTCCAGTTGAGCAGCTGGGGGTTAAGAGCCTTGTTACAGGACACAATGATGGCAGCGGCAGTGGGAGGAAAGATCATGTCTTGTTTGTCTTCTTCTCTAACTGTTTCCCAGTTAGCTTTACTTCTCAGTAAACTGGTTGGCTCGTGAACAACAACCTCCAGCCTGCAGCTTCCCTGGTGCAATCTTCTAACAATCCATCATAAAACATCAAAACACTATGCAGAGTTAATGAGCTAAGTTTAATAAGTGAAGTAACTTTCCGAGGAAGACTGAAGGCTAATAGAAATGGTGAGTAATTGTCTCCATACAGCTTATTGGCGTGTCGGCATTAGTTTTTCTCTCTGGAGAGGGAGAGAGGTTGGACAGAGCGGCTCCTCTGCCTTCTCTCGCCTCCGGCAGCTTGGCTGCTTAGACTGTCTGATCGACTAAAGAAAGATATGCTGCCAGAGAGAAGGAGGAATAAAAGGAAAGAACGAGGAAAAAGGAAATAAAACACACGAGACAAATACACGAGGAGATAAAGAAAGTGAAGGAGACAAGAGGGAGGGAGGAAAAACAACAGAGAAGCTCCGAGCGATGAGTCCATAAACAAGAAGACAAAATATGAAGTTTGACAGAACTGTTGTAGAGGTAAGCAGGGTGCCAAAACAGGAAGGAAGGAAATACAAATATCAACTGAAAACAATCACTGACATAAATGACTATAACCAGGTATTTCATGAGTCAGAGGTAATGAAAAGAAAAAAGGAACTTCAGGTGACTGTAAATTAACAAGGACAGAGAAGAGGTGCATAACAGACTACTGGTGAGACATAAAGTAAAACAGATTAATTAAAAAAAGAGAAACAATCTGAATAATCTGACGTCGTATTATCTATGATCTTCTGACTTGCCTCTAGAGTTTGAGATTACTCCAAGTACTGCAGTTCTGCTTCTCACAAAACTTCATATCACCTCAGAGGTGACCCAGAAGCTCATTATTGTCTGATCAGCTCCACAAGCCTCAGTCACTTGGATGAGTTCATATATTTCGGTGGTATCTGGTGTCTCAGTCACCCACTTTTAACTCGCAAAACTTCACAAACTTTAGCAAAAGCATGGTCCATGAGTGCTGAAACATTCTGGAGGTATTTTGGAGTTCATGTTGGTAAAACTCGATGCTTAAAAGATTTCATTCAGTCAATGAATAGGAGAAAAACAAATGGATGAAACTTGTTGCTATGTATACAATTGGCATATATATTTATTCATTTATCAGTTTATGTTATTTTATTTTATGCATTCCACATTGAGAGTTCACCTGCTTGAAACTGGATACTGCACAAATGCACATGTAGATTTTCTTACAAACAAATATACATATTCAAATATACATATACAAATATACATATTTACCCCCCCCCCCCACACACACACACACACACACACACACACATGGGGGAGTGGTGGCGCAGAGGTTGGAAGATGGGCTTGTGATCGAAAAGTCGCAGGTTCACCTCTGGGTAATGTGGGTGGAAAAGGTGAAACACCCACACCTCCCTCCACCCTCAGTCGCCCCACTCTGGGCTTCTGAGCAAGGCCCTTAACCCCCACCATCTGCTCCCTAAACAGGTCTCTCTTGAAAATGAGTTCTCGTGGCTCAATAAGACTACCTGGATAAATAAAGGGTCAATGAAAAATGAAAAAATAAATAAATAAATAAATAAATAAAAAATATATATATATATATATATATACTGTATCATGATGTTTGTGATGGTGGAGAGGCTGACTCCAACAGACTTCTGTGCAGCCTCCACCACTCTCTGCAAAGCTTTTCTTTCTGCAGCTGTGCAGCCTCCATGCCACACGTTGATGCTGGAGCACAGGATGCTCTCCACTGCACACCTGTAGAAGGAGGTGAGGACCGAGCTTCCCAGACCAGTACCACATATATATATATATATATATTTACGCATACATAAATATAAAAGGCAGCATGGTGGCACAGTTGGCAGAGCTGCTGCCTCTCAGCGAGCAGGCTACCCTGGTTAAAATTCCGGTCCGGGGGCCTTTCTGGGTGGAGTTTGCA
>NC_056499.1:20255821-20259287 GCF_014905685.2 Nematolebias whitei | reverse complement strand
AAAAAAATCAAAGAAAGAGCCTCAAACATGTCACTCTACTTACTCACTGTCTATTCAACTCAGTTGTTGTAGATTAGGAACAGACACACATAAGTTGATGAAATTATAATAATATTATTTTAAAACTTGTATTAATCACCAACTAAACAAGTCAACAACTAACCATCAAAAAAAAAAAAGTTGAAAACAAAAAATAATACATTTGTTGGTAACATTTGTTAGTTGTTGCAAAAGCAAGCACACGTTTTTGAATCATCTTGCAGCTTCTTCCACCAACAGTCATACATTTAATATTAAATAGCACACTGAATATCTGCAGTAATTTATCCAGTGTTTTGTTGCTTAGCAACAAAAGGACCAATGCAACGCTTAGAACTGATTGCAATTTCAATACAAATAACTTTTGATGGATTATCAAATTGAGTTCTGAAGATCAAATAATCAATGAAATTGTTTTGCCAGTTAAGATTTGCCTTCATTGTGTTAATATCATTAAAACTCTTGATATAAGTTAACTAATACACCATATTAAATCCTATAGTGCTGGCAGCTGCTAAAACTTGAAAAAAATGCAAAAGTAGATTATAACATCGTATGTCATTCAATAATTTAGCTTGCTAAACGTATGACTGTTAAAGTGATAAACATATGGCGCGGTGTAAAAAAGCATCATTTGTACTGAACACATTAAACATTTATAAGCAGGCGTCTTTGAAGGCAGCACATCCACTGCGTTCTATAAAGGAAGTTAAAGGAGCAAGAACGAGCAGCTCAAAGTTTCTTCTCAATAAAATGAACAAGTTTTAACACAGTTACCGGATCAGTTTTGTTCCTGCCTCAAACGTGCATTAATCCTTAATTCAGTAATTATGGAAACGGAGACAGTCACTCCTTTTGACAGCAATCTGCTTCTGATGATGCATCGATCAAAACTGCTGGGGGGGGGGGGGGGGGGCGGGATACTGCTGTGTTGCTTGTGCATTGTTAGAAACTTTTTTTGTTTTTTAACATTCAACGAGCATTAGTTGTAAGTGAAATATAACTATTGACAAATGCCTGAACTGATGAATCGGTTTGTCACAGCCTGCCATGTTTGTTTTTGTTGAGGGGACAGGACATCTCTCACTGAAACTAATGATGAGACAGGAAAGCTGGTGTCACACCGCACTGACAGCCGTGACTGAGTGCTGCACAGCGGCTGTGCGATTGTAGCTGTATGAGTGAACGAGTGTGTGAGTGTTGTTAGCTGTAACTGTACATGCACGCATGTCAACGTGTGTGCTTGTGTGAGTTAGTTCTACTGTATTCCGCCAGAGGAATCCCTCAGAAGATCATTATTACTGTTGAACAGGAAGAGCGTGATTGATATATGCGGAGTTATTTTATGGGAGCTGCTCATGCATGCAGATGAGTTCCGTCTCAATTCACTCTATTCGCAAGAGACTGTTGCTTTGCCCGTTCCTCTGCCATCACAAGAGGAGACAAAAAGGGGAAGTAAGAGTAGTAGGTAAGAGTCATTGAGAAGCACCTGAGAGAAGAGTCGCTGAATTTATTTATTAACTGCAATAAAGTGCAGGGTTTTTTGTTGTTGTTTTTTGAGCCAGAGAAACAATGTTCACATACACACAAACACTGCTTTGACCTGAGGGACTCGCATCGCCTCAGCATTTTATCAGGACTCTTCTCTGCAGACAGGATAGAGAGGGATCAAACGGCTGATGTCACGACCTCATCCTTTTCATTTTGGCTCTGAGCTCTGGATATCAAAACGCATCAGCGACGTTGATTTAACTTTTGACCTGAACATTTAATGGATGTTAGAAATGAAAGGACTACCCCTCACTAACCTCTTTGATGCTTTCAGTCAGCTGCCGGCCCCTTCTTACACACCCTGACAAACACACTCAAATACTATTTTTAATCATTTGCATTGTTGTGCCTTTAAAGCAACACTTAAGGTCAATGTAAAACAAGACTTCTTCCTCATATGTAAACGTGTAAGACTTCGGCAGCACATTTCCATATGCTGTCTGTTGTTAAATAAGTGCAGGCAAAGAAGGAATCGTGTTAAAGATTAAAGACCTTTATAATGCTACATGTGTAGTATATATTTGATTTTTTTCCATCCATCCATCATCTTTCACTTAATCCAAAATCGTGTCGTGGGGGCAGCAGCTTGAGCAGGGAGGCCCAGACTCCAGAGCGGAATAAAGTCCAGCTCCTCTTAAGGAGGTTGGTTCCAGAGTCCATGCTGTGCGTCCAGGTGAGCTCAACTATTTTTTTCATTGACCCTTTTTTATACAGGTAGTCTCATTGAGTCATGACAACTCATTTTCAAGAGAGACCTGTTTAGGGAGCAGATGGTGGGGGTTAAGGGCCTTGCTCAAGGGCCTGGAGTGGGGCGAATGAGGGTGGAGGCAGGTGTGGGTGTTTCACCTTTTCCACCCACATTTTGATGTTGACGGTACCGGGAGTTGAACCTGCGCGCCCATCTTCTAACCTCTGTGCCACCACTCCCCCAGGAACTACAATTTACTATATCTAGTTGGCACCTCTCAACCCGCGCACAAGCTCATGCTCCTTCCCCACCAGAGAGGTCACATTCCATGTCCCAAGAACCAGCTTTGGTAAGCCAGGGTCAGAGCGCCAAAGTTCCTGCCTTCGGCCACTGCCTTCGGCTGCTGCTGTCAGCTACTACCCATGGCATCATGCACTTGACTTGTATGGCCCCTCCTGCAGGTGGTGGGCCCACAGGAAGGCAAACCCATGTTTCTTAGTCGGGTTGGTTCTGACCGGGCCCCATGGGTAGAGACCTGATCACCAGGCACTTGCCGATGAGCCCTTCCCCCAGGCCTGGCTCCAGGGTGGGACCCCGGTAACCCACGTCTGGGTAAGGGACACCGAGGTCCTTGCTTTAATTTGGCCGTAGAAGTCTTCTGAATCGCTCTTTGTCTGGCCTGTCACCTAGAATCAGTCTGTCTTAGGAGACCCTACCAGTGGCAATTAAAATTGCTCCAGACAGCATAGCTTCTAGGATCATTCAGGCACACAAACTCCTCCACCACGATAAGGTGGCAATTCAAGGAGGAGTATTATTTTTTTCATATTATTATTATTATTTTTATGTTTTGATAATCACTGACTGTCATTTAGAATCCATCGTTAAACTGTAAATTAAATCAGATGAACAATTTTCTTAGTTTGGCAATTACAGCTCGTCACATCCTACGCTGATTATAATTCTGTGTTTGCATTTAGAGTGAGAAGCAAAATAATACTTGTGCCAATTATCTCTAGTACCTACATACCTGATGATTTGCATCATATGCCTACACAAAATAGAAAATGAAGAAAAATAAGTAGTGTGACTGAATTTTCTTTTGAAAAAAAAAAAAAAAAAGGAAAACACTATTCAGAACTTATCACTGTGTTAATTGTAATTTACACAGACATGCTCTGTTGATCC
>NC_056499.1:20254300-20255721 GCF_014905685.2 Nematolebias whitei | reverse complement strand
TTATCACTGTGTTAATTGTAATTTACACAGACATGCTCTGTTGATCCGTTGCATGTTTTTTTTTCTCCCAATAACATCTACAAGAGTAAAAATAAAATAAAGTCTGCTTTTTTTTTTTTCCCAAGGATCAAGCCTCACTATAGAAATTATCCATCATGGCAAAAAGTTGGATTATTCTCTTACCGAATGGTAAAATATAATAATTTTAAACAACAAGGACTCACTTCTGTTGAAAGTATTTAGTAAACTGAAAGTCCTTTGTGCCAAACGTTAATTCTCATTTCTGTTTGAGCACCTGAATGTGACTTTAACAATCTTTTGGTCTTTAGATAGTGCAGGGAGCAGATATATTTTTAGGAGCAGGTAAATTTAATATGTACATAACAACGACAGCTGTCAGACGGAGGCAGAACGGGGACCAAAGTATAAAGCAGAGAGGAAAAACAACAAATCAGAAGTGGGGGAGTTGGGGTTGCGACTGTGGTGGAGGGCTGGAGTGATGTGAATTGATTGGAGGTTTGCTGAGTGCGGTCAAACATGACTCGTACTCCTCAGTAGGAGTGTGTTTGCTGCACTTGAGCCTCCCAAGGATGAGAAGATAAAAAAAAGAAAAGAAAGAGAGAGCTTCGTCAAAGAGATGAAAACCACTTAGATCTTTGGCACAGACGGACAGAGGGGGAAATGGAGAGGCCCATGAAGGGAAGGATGAAGGAAAAAAAAGGAGAAAATAAAGAGAAACGTGTGACTGGTGTTCTTTTCGTGAAAGCTCAATTCACAAACAAGTCCAATGTTTGCTGCATTGAAACTGACGGACTGAGAAACGAGAGTAGAGAACGGAAAAAAGACGCTTGTTCTCCACCAAAACAAGACTCTTACTGAGCTTGATAAGTACAATTTACAAACCATGCTGAAATGTGAAAACAGGTTGTTTTAAACTACAGATAACAGATAACTCAGTCCTAACACACACCCTGCATCATATGACTAAAGCTACTATTTCTATAGCTTTTTTACAATTGATTTATTTCAAGCAATGAAATCAGAAAAACAACTGCTTTTGGTTGACTTTTGTTGCGTAGTTCGTTAAATGTTTACATAAATTACTGGGGGAGTGGTGGTGCAGAGGTTAGAGAGGGTGGGCCCATGATCAGAGGGATGCATGTCAACTCCCCGGTTCAACTCCCCGGACCGACAAAATCAAAATGTGGGTGGAAAAGGTGAAACACCCACACCTGCCTTCACTCTCATTTTCCCCACTCTGGGCCCATGAGCAAGACCCTTAACCCCCCTCCCCCCCAGCTGCCCCCCGGTTACCCTGGATGATAGCCCACTGCCTCACATGTGTGCTCACATGTGTGCTCACATGTGTGCTCACATGTGCAATGGGAAAAATGCAGAGAATTAATTTTCCCATTGGGGAT
>NC_056499.1:20252962-20254200 GCF_014905685.2 Nematolebias whitei | reverse complement strand
TGACATATAGTGCAGAAAATACGGTATTAAAATAAGCAAAAATATGAGCTTACTGGAGGAGTGGAAAATCTCATCCTAGCTTTTCTCCATTTTTGTTCTAAAAGAAACAGATGGGTGAAAGATAAAAAAAAAAAAAATGAATTTGCACCTTTAAGGGGAGGGAATTGAAGTTTGTTGAAATTTTGTGGAACGACTTTGCAGAGGTTTCCAGAGAACTAAGCTGAACTACTTTCTTACTGTGTTGTACCTGAGTACAGTATAAAACACACTGGAGGGAGAAGAGAAATGTGTCACGTCAAAGCAAAACGATAAGATTTTCTATGTGTCTACACAGACGTGCACACACCACAAGGGCAACGATTCCAGCTGTTCTGCAGGAAACTGTTGCAACAAACTTTTACACACAACTATCAGACTGGATGAGGCAGAACAAATTGAGATTGAAACAATAAACAGAAAGAGGCTTTTAAAACAAAAGGGAAGGACAGCTGAAACAAAGCGAAAGAAGGAACAAATTGAAGTTCAGAAGAAGTGAAGGTGAAAACTCTCCTCCACGATGATTTAACAGAAAGCGACAGAACACAAGAACACTAAAGAGGACAATGACTAAGATGTTGTGGAGAGAAAGTGAAGGTGGAGAGCAAACGATGTGCTGTCACTGAGTGAAATGCCACCCAGCCTGTCACATATCTCTACAATATTAATTACACAGTGCCACACTTCTGAATAATGGAACAGCTCTATTTAACCAGAGTGAATAATTTAGCAGCTGCTTAGCGTAGTGTATATAACAGGATCGATAAGCACCGGGAACAGGTAATGACATTCCTAAAGGAACTTTAAGGATAAACAGTTGAGTTCACCAGAAGAGGTTAGTGTGTATGTGTGTGTGTGTGTGTGTATGGGTGTGTGTGTGTTCTTAAATGACTGTTTCCACATTCTGTACTGTTTAGTAGGGTTTATTTACTGCCTTGTTATCTGTGTTTAAGAAGAACATTAATTGACAGCTGATGTTTGTGTTCACTCCTGTTTGTTTTTATCATAAAAGGGATGTGAGAGATTAGTAAGTGTTTAGTTTTAATTCTTTTTTTTTCTCTCTTGGCTGCTCCCTCTCTCAGGGGTCAACACATCGAGTGAACTCGCATGAAGATTTGACAATTGCTCTTACGCCGGATGCCCTTCCTGATGCAACCACTGACCACCGAGATGATGCAGCCCACAAGTGTGGAGCAGAGGAC
>NC_056499.1:20247231-20252862 GCF_014905685.2 Nematolebias whitei | reverse complement strand
TTTTTAGTTTTCTACATTCGCCTTAGAATCTAGCTGTTTTTTGTTACTTTTCTATTTCTTCCTTCCTATTTGTAAAAAAAAAAAAAAATGTATGACCTTTTTATAACTGTTTATTGTTGTCGCTGTTGTCCATTGTTGTCATCATTCTTTGTTGAAATCAGGTCTCTCTTGTAAATGAGTCCTCGAGGCTCAATGGGATTTACCTGTCTAAAGGTTGAATGAAAAAAAAAAAACTACTGTGTTGTACTTTATGACTTCTTGCACGTTTTTGCAATCTGCTCAAGTTTTACATTTTTGCACCTTACTCAGTTTTTATCTCTGCTACTATAACAAAAATATATAAAAACTTTGTGCTATAATCCCATATCAATCAGAACATGTTTCTACCTCATGCACTACCTGCACATGTACTAATCAACATGTGTCTCTAGTCTTGTCTCTTAATTACTTGTTTAGATTGAAATGTTTAGATTAGGTTAGATGTATTTTTGCATTTATTATAGGTCTGTTTGTATTTATTGTTCTGTTGTGTATCTGTGTGTTGTATTTATTTATTTATTTATTTATTTATTTATTTGCATGTTATGTTCTGTGTTGCACTGTAATCCTGGAGGAGCGCTGTTTCGTTTCAATATGTACTTATACGTAGCTGAAATGACAATAAAACCTCTCTGACTCTGACTCTAATGTGTCACACCTGTGAGGTGGATGGATTATCTCGACAAAGAAGTGCTCACTAACACAGTTTTATACAAATTTGTGAACAATGTTTGTGCGAAAAAGGCCTGTTGTGTACCGTATTTTTAGCAGTATAAGTTGCAGTTTTTTGCATAAATTAGCATGCCTGCGACTTATACAGAGAAGTGACGTATTTATGTTATTTTTTCCAATATTTATAAATCCATTTTTGGCTGAGATCTGACAATTTCATTCATTCTGACATGGAAAACATTGAACACTACAATTTTCAGCCACTAGAGTGCTCTTGACTAATATGACAAGCCAAGTGTCTCATTAATAGGTACAACTGGCTATTAATGAGACACTTGGCTTGCCATACAGCCACTTTTGTCTCGCTCCGGAACTCCTGGAGCAAACGTCAAATCAGCTGCATTTCTCCTGGGCAGCGAAATGCAGCTGATTTGACCATCAAAGTGCATTTATTAAGGAAAACTTCAACTGAGACACACCTTTTGCTATAATTTTGAGCAAACAAATAATTGTTTTTACATGTTCATCTTGTTAAATTCTTGTTAAAGTCCTCCCGTGCACGCTCCCGCGGCAGCCATTTGATTTTTGGCACAACACTGGCCCACGTTTTCGGTTTGTCAGTGATGACGCGTAACGAACGCGATGCGTTCGCAGTGACGCATAACAGATGCGACGTATATGGCGAAGCGACGTATTTATGTTTTTTTTCCACTTTATTAGACATATTTGGCCTGATGCGACTTATACGGTGGCAAGTACGGTACATAGTCTTGGATCGTCTTGGATCTTTGTGGTTGGCTCATGAAAAATGGGAGCAAAAGCAAAAGTGTTGCGTTCAAATTTTTGTTCAATATACTTTTCTCTTACATTCTTAATAGCGCACTGATTTGGTTAAATATGAACTAAATTTTCGTTCAAAGAGCTACCTTCAGCATGTGAGAAAATAATGGTTTTTGATATTTTCATAAAACTTCACTTCACTTTAAACGTTGCCTTCAATAAAAGAACAATAGAAAGGTCTGAGTTAAAATAATTTTTTTTTTTTAAGTTACATGTCTGTGAAGCATTACGCTTATCCAGATGGAGTTGGGTTGTTGCAGAAATGGATCACAGCTGGAGCTGCTGGGTACAAACCAACTTGCAGTTCTGGACATGTCTTGACTGGGGCTATCTCGCTCCTGCAAGATTTTATCGTCTGACACTATTTTTTTTATAAGATTCCCATCGAACATACAATATCTTGCATGCATAAGCAGAGTGTGTCAGAACTGCTCAGCACTACATGAGCTCAGATGCATGTGAGCCTGAGCCTTGACTGTTTCTGAAGGCATCATTCTTGTGACTCCAGTGTGGAGGTTCAGCCTATTTCGTCTTCTTTTCCTTCTGTCTGTTTTCTTGAGTTTCTGCAACCTTCACACAAAAACAAGCAGAAAAGTATATTTTTAAACTAAAACCTACACACTTATTTCAACTTAGTATAAAAATAGAACTGATGGCAATATGAAAATATTTTCATAAACAAGAGTTCAGAAAGTGCTAATGTGCAGTTTTGCTTCTCTTATCATTAGATGTTGCACTTGTAAGGAACCATCTGTTTGTTTGTGCTGTTATGATCTGACATTAGACAAATAAAGTTGAGGTCTCACCTTCATTGCCTCTTTTGCTCTGGCCCTGCTCTTTTCAATCTCACACTCACCATCTCTCTGTTTTTAAGATGGACATTTTCTCTGCCACATATCCATTTTTTTATTATTATTTTCCTTCATGAGCCACACCCTAACAGTTTAATCAGATGTCAAAACTCAATTAGACCTCAAAGCTTTTTTCAAATGTTTGAAAGTTGAAAGGTGTTGCTATTGATGAATAAATGAAGTTATCAATTTTGCAAGAAATATATTTAATTCAGTTCAGCCTCGGATGTATATGATAAAAAGCAAAGATGATATCTTTTCATATAATTTATCCATTTTCAGATGTATTATACATCATAGAAGTTTTTAAAAAAAAGTATTTATGAACTCTTGCTCATGTCATTGCTATATAGGGATCAGCTGATGAATGAAAATACCGCAGAACATCTGTATTCTTTGTGTGAAAAGTGTGAAATTTACCTGATACATCATCTAGCTTCTCCAGTACCTTCAGCACAAATGAAGGATGGGGAGAGAAATTACTTTTTTGCAGGATAACATGTCCTCGCTGAGCCACAGGCATCAGAGTGATTGAGTTCAAAATAACATTCTCATATAATCACTTGGAAATAGCAGATCTCGTTAGTTTTCCATCCTCACACAATGCATTCCGCCAGACTTGGTGCACTGTGAATTACATTGAGTTAGACCACCCCATTTTGAAAGATTTAGATTTTTTTTTTTAATGCTGGAATCTTTCTTCATTTTCAAAGTTTACAAGTGAGAGAATAGTGATATGACTGTATGATACATCTCAGTACTTATACTACAGATAGTTCAATTTAAAGGGAAGAAGCATGAATTTTATTAATAGCTAGTCCACACATAAATAAAAAGTCCAAATAATAGCTTTGTGAGACTGTGTATCTTTTTTCTGGATGAGATTTTTCCTAAAAGTCCTTCAGTTTACACACTCCCAAAAAGAATGAAGTATATTGTTTCCAGGATGGAAGTCCAAGATGATCAGTTAAAGAAGCTGACACTCATGAACATGCTCACTTAAATGCCTTCTTGCCCTGGATGTTTGACATGGTTGTATAAATAAATCAGTCCAGGAAAACTGTGATTTACCATGGAAACTGTAGAATAGCCTTTGCACGAGTAGATATGAACATTCTTATGTTTATATATATATATATATATATATATTTTTTTTTTTTTTTTTAAACCTTAGAAGCAGGAATTGCAAATGTGCTGTCTTGTGAACATATTTTTAATTTGAATTTTAAACACATTTTAACCTCCCGTTTGTTTTGCCTTTGCTTTTTGAGCGCTTGGACTTCCATTCAAGCAGCCAAATGATGCACCTTTTCTTCTGTCCTGATTTCCTGTATCTGTGTATAACCCACTCTGTCTCTTTGCTCCCCAGTGTCAGTGTTCCACCCTGTTTCCCAAAAGCCTTTTCTGCAGCTCTCAATGACAGTGTGTGCTATGTCCTATATATGCAGTTAGTGGAGAGGTGGGTGGATGCATGCCACTGAATTGGTGGATGATAGGGAGAAGATGGCAGGGCTTTGGAAGAGAAGGGGGGAGGGGGTGTTTGGTATAAAGAAAGAGAAGGATGGTGGAGGAGGAGAATGTAAGGAGCAGAAAGTTATGAAGGGAGTTAAAGGGTTGAAAAGGTTTGGATGAAGAGACGGAATTAGGACATAAAGAGGATGCAAAGGAAAGAGTGGGTAAACTTTATCTGACATGCTAAGGGTGTGGACGGCTGGGAAGGAAGAGAGGATCAGTGTGAGGCGAAGGGAAGGGAAGAGAGGAAGATGGCAGGAACATCTTCTTTTGACAGGTAAGAGTTTAGTGGATGGGTAAAGACGGGATGAGGGAGGAGGAGAGAAGGATCAGGATGTGTAGCTGGTGGCAGGTAAATTGCTACACTGAGAACATGGTGACTTTCAGCATATCCAACAGATTACACCTCATCTCCTCTGAGTCAGCGGAGATGGGCCGAAAAGAGATGGGAAAAGTGTGAAACACTTCAAATTTTGAACATTTTAAATGTCAGATTTTTATTTTTTTTTCTAAAAACCATCATTTGTAGGTGAGGAGGAGGAGGGAACTTTGCCACTTAAAGAGAGATAAAAAAAATTTAAGACACTGAGTGAAAATATATGGGGAGAAGGGAGTGGGTGAGCTCTGTGAGCAGCACAGATCACTGAATTATTGAGGCCAGACGTGTGTCGGAGTAAAAGATAGATTCCACCACAGATCCCCTCTTGGTGTCAGAAAGTTGGAGTTGGACATGACCAATCCAGCTGTTGTGGGTTTTCCCAGCTGTTCAGGGCTTTTCAGCAACACTAATATAAGACGATACATTTGTGGTAGGAAGATTCTGGTTTTCGTCTTTGCTTACTGCTGTTCACTTTTCCTCAGCAGGCATTATTTGTACTGTACTTGTGCAGCATAATTTCTGTCAAACACAAAGAAAGCCAAAACGAAAAGAGAAATCCAACTTTAGGCCCTTAAAACTCTTAGACATGTTATCAGTGTGAACTCTGGTCCTCCTAACAGTTAAAGGAATTAAACTAAACTTTATAATATTCCACATCTGTTCTGAGCTAAATAAACATTTGTTTCTCCTACTGAAGTTTTGCACAATAAAATGTGACTTAATGAAAGTCGGACTAGTGACTTAGGTTTTAGAAAGAGAAATTTGTCCACAAACAAATGTATTTTGAGGAATTGTCATTTTGACAGTGAAACATTGATTTGTTGTAATGCAGCACTTATATGTTTTTGATCCATTATCTCCTAACCTAAACTGTTCTAAAGCAGGTTAGACTTCAATCATTGGTTACCTTGGTAACACTCCCTATTAAGAAGTGAAGTAGCATCGCTATCCTGAAAATCCAGCGATGAACCTGAATATATCTTGCTGAGACATGAATTATTTGTTGTAATACAGCTATGAGGTGGTTAATTTTTTTTTCAGACATTAATTTGCTACATTAACTTAATAATAAGTTTTGTGTTTGTAGGTGATCAGTTTTTACTTTATTTCATGGGTCTTAAAAACCTGAGTAGCTGTCTGAATTTGTGATATCATTTGGTGCTGAAGTGAGTTGAATTGACCACTTTAAAAGGCTACATGTTTTTTTTTTCCTAATTTTTATTTATTTAGTTAGTTATTTGTATTTTTTTTTTTTTTTTTTTTTTTTTTGGGGGGGGGGGGGATTGTCTGTGTTGCAAATCTACTGTGACTTTCTTGCTTCTATTTGACATGTGTACC
>NC_056499.1:20230993-20247131 GCF_014905685.2 Nematolebias whitei | reverse complement strand
TTGGTGTTAAAGTAAAGCTGTACAGCAAACTTTTAAAAAGCTTCATCAGAAAAAGGAAGTAATTATCAAAGTCTGTATTTCTAGTTTTAAACGAGCCGTCTCGATAAGGAACATTGTGTAGCCGGATGCTGAAGTGGCTATTGCAGTTGAGCTTCTAGTAAGATGAACAGGATCCTCAATCAAATTTAATTTGAGCTAAACAAAACATCAGTGTGCAGTTTGAGTTACAAGAGCACATATTGATACCTTGATTAGAGTCTAAAGTGTTGTTCAGGCAGGACGAATGTCAGCCCACACACACATGCCCACTGCTTTTGGCGTGGAGTTCAGAGCTGCAATAAACAAGAATACATTTCTGCTAAAGGAGATTCATGATTTAACAGAAAAAATACAAAGTATGATAATAAGTTGATTTATTAATAATAAAAACATAAAGAAATGACAGATGAACCAAAGTTTTAGCCTAAATCTTTCAGGTTGTTTAAGATCAAACACAGTTTTACTCATTTCTGCTTTACAATCCCCTCTAGGAGAGTTTAAGAAGAAGCTCTCTTTGAAATGTAATAGTTTGAGTTTTAGCTTAATTGGGCACCCTGGTGGGGAAACCACAAAGCCCTTCAATTTACTGTGTACCCCCCCCCCCCCCCCCCCCCCCCCCCCACACACACACACCATCAACACACGTCCTGCACAGCTCTCACTGAAACGTCACTGTGAAGTTACAACAGAATTTTTTCCATTAAGTGTAAATGATGATTCACATTTACGATCTTACTTCCCACATCATCATCCCCACCTTCCTCTGGTTGTCTCAAAGCCACAAAAAACATCTGTTATGAAAAGAAAATACAATGAGAGCACCCCAAACCAAGAAAAAAATAAAAATACAGCTGTTGTAACAGCTGCTGACTTTGTGTGTTTGTTTCTTTTAGGGTGTGTTTTTGTAATCGCAGCATGCTACATAAGTAGTATTTAGTGTAATTTAGGATGATTCATGTCAGTGGAGCTTACTACAGCTGGATGGGCATGACGAGGAGAGGAAGATGGGGAAGTATCTCAGTTCTTTGGCTACTGAAAAAAACAAAGCAAGAAAACATGAGTGTAAAAGAGAAAAGCAATTCAGGAGGATGGGAGAATAGTGATGACAAGGTGGGCCAACATGGCAGTCATGTGCTTTACATCATCTGTCTGCTTGACTGTCTAGTTGACCTTATTCTATTCAACCATGATGCTCCAGCTTTTTTGAAGGCAAGCAAACACACCCCCCCCCCCCATACACACACACACACACATAGACTAACACAACGTACAACAAAAAGCACACTCATGTGAACAACTCCCCCCAAAAAAACGAATGTATAAATGTGTGCGTGTGCACGTGCATGCAGTTCCAAAAGAAATGCACACAGCAAAGCAGCCCACAAAGCACAGAGGTCATTGTAGTTGAAGAGGTAGGAAGGAAAGAAGCATTGAGAGAGGATGTCAATAAAGAGGAGAGAGGAAGAAGAAGCATTTAAATAAAAGGTCAGAGTGAAAGCTGGAGGTAAGGATGGAGGCACGAGTGTGCGCATGTGACAGAGCAACACGAGTAGACAAGATGTGAAGGAGAGGCAAGATATTCTGCTTCCCATCTGTCTCAACGGTCATGCCAATAAAGGGACTGAAATTGGAAAATTGAAATTTACAGAAGAAGTGAGACGGACAAAGAGTCGCCGGCAAAGAAACGCTGAATCCATATCATCCGTGCAGACAGATAGAGATAGAGAGGTCCTATCAAGTGTGATGTGTAAATCATGTAGAGAGGGTGCATAACTGTGAGTGAAAACAGGAAGGCATTAAAGAAAGTCGACGGCGATACGTTGTAGCACAGAGACAGTGAGAAAAACCAAGAACGGCAGCAATAACCTCACATCTAAACTGGAACTCCTTGTGAGCCTGTCAAAATGGGCGTTTGATATTAATGCCAACCTCTGTGGAGCTTTTTAACTCATTGATAAATAATACTTCATTAATGTGTCACACATCATTTAATGTGAGCTTTTCCCAGCTGCTATTAGAATTTAATGAAGTGCTGGTTCACAAAGAGAGAGAGAGATAGTGTGTGTGTGTGTGTGTGTTGGGGGGGAGGGTCGAGAAGACCATAGAGTTCATGTTCAATGAGAAGGATGAGATGTCTATAAATGGACAGAGACCAGGAAGAGAGAAACTTTCTTCTTTTTTTAACTTTTTTCAAAAAACAAATATTGTTTTAAAGTAACGAACATTACTATTCATCCATCCATCATGTGCAAATATGAAGAGTTTTAATATGAAATTGGACCAGATTTAAAATGACTGAGCATTTACATTTAATTGCCGCTAACCAAAATGACAAAAATGCACACTTCAGAATGTATTGTGAGCTGAGTCCAGATTTAATTTGGGCCAAAATAGTAATCAGTGTACGATTTGTTCTCTTTAAACAGAAATGTGCTCATACTGACAAAAACAAGTTAATCACCTAGAAGGAATGGTACAATTAGGATGTAATTTGGTACTCATGCAGACCAGTGACAGATCTGTAAATTGTTAAATTAGCAAAATGCTGGCATGTCTAGGGTACAGTAAAACACCTAGAATGACCACCAGACTGTACTGGCTTTACAAGAGGTGCACTAATGTGATCAGGCAATTGCCGAAGATTCCAACAGGCAGTCAAAAACGGTGAGCAGACGCCATTAAACACATGGAATGCCTCAAAGACACGAGCCAGCTTTAGCAACACTTAGAGTTTAATAGAAACTGCACTGTTTAGCACAAAACCGGGTGGTTGCACCATGCATCTGCCTAATATATGGAGCATACAGATGCCACAGTAGCCCAGAGATGGAATTAGTGGGTACAAAGAGACCAACATGTTGTGAAGGTTCTGGTCACTCAAAACAGGTAACACCATAGGAAGACGTTTTAACACTAACCACTATGGATCCAGACAATAGGTAATGGACTCTTTAAAGCACACCATCTCCTGTATTGTTGAGCAGGCCATTGGTAGACTGACAATACCAGCAGAGCTAGTGTGTTGTCATCATTGTTGGACTGCACTTATATATCGATTTTCTATCTCATCAAGATACTCAAAGCGCTTTACACTACAATCTGTGTTCTTATTTACCCATTCATACAGCACTATACGATATCAATACAAAGAATAATCAGTGCTTTATCACATTCATACACCAATGGGAAACACATCAGAGTCAATGAGGGGTTCAGTGTCTTGCCCAGGGACACTTCGGCATGTGAATGCTGGTGGAATCGAGTCTCCAACTCTTGCATTGTAGGATGACTGCTCCAACCACTCAGCCACAGCCACCCGCTGGTTGACTATCATCAACTAGGATTTGGGTTAAGCATGCCATTGGTAGACTGATAATACCAGCAGAGCTAGCCACATGAAAAGTGGTGTTTTAACCAGTATAGTAAAGTGCTATGTGTTGTTATCATTGTATGTTCCCATACAATGGAGAAAATGGCTCTCTGCATTTAACCCATTGCACCTGGGATACACCCAAGTGGAGCAGTGGGCAGCTATGTAAGTGCCTGGGGAGCAAATGGGGATTGGGTGTCTTGTTCAGTGACACTGCGACATGTGGGAATGGCTGGGGATCAAGCCTGGGACTTTCGGGTCCCAGGTCGGTTGCCCTACCTCTAATCCATCTCGGCCCTGTACTTCTAGGTATGTACAGGTATTGAGTGGTATTGTATCATGCTTAGAAATTAATCGTTTACCTGAATCAGCACTATTACAGCTGATCATAACATGCACATATGGTAACACAAAGGGAAATGGATCAGTCCTGTCAGTGCTGAGAGAGGTGCATCAGTAATACTCCTGGCATCATGGTGCAGAGAGTCATACGGTATACAACTTGCAGTGGTTCAGGAACCTTCACCTTACATGGCTATGTCAATGACATCTTGTATCCACACAGTCCCTCCTGAGACCAGTGGAATAAGATATGGTACAGTCTTTAAACAAGACAACATCTGGTCAAACGCAGCACATGTGTATGTGGACTGTCTTCATCATGGTGAGAATCTCCCATAGCTAACAAGGTGCTCTAAATCCTTCCACAGTTAAGCATGTGGGAAATCAGTGGAATGGATCCAGTGAAAAGTACAATGAATCAGAGCAAGCATAACAAGTACAACTTTGATGACAACTTATGAAATCTGAATCTAGTTCATGAATCTGAATGATTTGAAATCCTTATAAAATCCTTACAATTATTGTCTCCTAATTTGAAGGGATAATGCAAACAAATTCTAGCAATGGTGTATTTTATTGGCTTTATTTATAATATATTTTGCCAATATTTAATAACTATAATTTGCATATAGCAATGTCTCTGTAAAAAACACTGTCAAATGCTGCAGGATGATAAATAAATAAAAATCTGATAGGTAAATATTTAAGTCCACATTTGTTTTATTTTTTTTTTATTTTTTCGCTTGTCCTGTGTCCCATTGTGACACTTAGTCAGACTTGTCTGAGTGTCAAAGTGATGCCCAACAGATTTACTTTCACAAGAAGAGCATTATGGCTGGCCTTAATGCTCCACTTGATATATAAATTAAATTGTATTAGAATTTGCTTTGGGCTTGTTTCAGATGTAATGGACATGGGGATGAAAATCAAAGAAGATAAAGCAGAAAAGTGAGAGAAGGGTTAAAAGGTAAAGAAGGAGATAGGAATAGAGGAGAGAGAGAGGTATAAAGAGAACACAAATCAACATCATTGAAGTCTGCCTCTAGACCTGCGGAAAAAAAAAAGACAAGACAAAACCGAGAAACCACAACAACAAACAACTTATATAATGATAGTTATAACATCTTTAGAAAGTATTTTATACAGTACATGGTAATACAAGATATATTTAGTGGCCACCACAACCCGAGTGTGTATCTGATAAACACCTGAATCTAAACACCTGTGTGAGCATGCTTGTCACGATAAGGTTTCTCCATAAAAATGTTCAATAGTGGGTGTGGGGACCCACAGACCCGTCCCCACAGGACACGATGGTAACAGGGAAGACCGGAGCCACAGACACACAGCGGTCCCCAAGCCCAGAACTCCAGGAGTCCCCCAACAGGGACACCCGCACCCCCCAGAGAGAGAAGCAAAGGGAAGCCCCGGGCGATCCCCAGCAATCACAATGCAGAAACCCCAGGAGGCTGCAGCGACGAGTCCACAGGCCCCATCGGCAACCCACCCCTCCAGAGTAGATCCGGCCATGGACACCGAGCCCCGAGTCCCGAGGTCATACCACCCCACAACAGAGGGTCGATAGAGCCAGGGCACCCAGGCCCCCGGCAGGCAGCCACTAGGGTGGGCTCGTACACACCCCACCACCAAGCCCCATATGCTGAGAGTCACCAATGCACCGGTGGCAGCGGAGCCCACCACCGGAGGGGAGTACAACACATTCTAGCAATGGTGTATTTTATTGGCTTTATTTATAATATATTTGCCAATATTTAATAACTATAATTTGCATATAGCAATGTCTCTGTAAAAAATCTGTCAAATGCTGCAGGCTGATAAATAAATAAAAATCTGATAGGTAAATATTTAAGTCCACATTTGTTTTCTTGACAATTGAAGTGCATTCAAACAATCTGAATGATGGCCTATTCTCTGTTTATTGAGGCAGGCTTGCTAACAGGTGTATTACTGAGTTTTCACACTCGTAAAACCTCAGAAAGATGCAGTAAAGAAAGGCTTGATAAGTTTTTCTCTTAGCGGGAGAGTGTTACGAGAACTATAACTCGCCACTTGCCAGGATCATCATTTCATTTTTGAGCCATGTTTACTTTAAAATAAACTCTATTCTCTAAAGGATTTTTTTTTTTTTTTCTCATTTTTTGACACAACATACTTTATATATAGCACTTTGCCAAACTGCTGATTAGCATTCAGAGCAAAAACACCTGTGGGAGACTGTTAAAGTGCACAGGAGGAAAACATCTGGTGTCTCTGGCAAAGACAAGCAGCGGTAATTACAGATGCTAAGCGTGTGTAGAAAGGAGTGCAAAAGTAAAAAATAAAAATAAGAAACAGATGAGACAATGCAAGTTAAATACTGTTTTGTGAAATTGCAAATCTGTCTCATCTGAAAGCAACTCCGTTCAGACAAGCATAACGAATACACCACATGGTGGATTGGCTTATAATTCACAACAAACATAACCCTTCTAAAAATAGCCGGCCCACTTCTTTTGCATGCTGTCCAATGTGACGAATATCAGGAGTATATTAAGAAAAGGAGGTGAAGGAGGCAAAGCAGGTAGGAGAGGTTTAAAAGGATAACCACTGGGAAATGAACTGAAAGAGCAAGTTTTGTTGTAATTAAATGCACTGCACTTTAAACCTGTAAGATAGTGGAAGAGAAATGAAAACAGGTTGGGCCCCTAACTAAACACACACCCACACAAAGTCGTGCATTCACAGCTGGCGCACCTACTTTACGGTCCGTGCATGTTCAATTCAATTTAATATACTTCATAGAGCAAAATTATTTAATTTAAGGGAAAGTAGAAATAGGCAAAAAGGGATATTTGCTGACAAAAGGAAAATGTGCACGTGGTTTGTGCATATGTTTATGTGTGTGTGTGTGTGTGGGGGGGTTACATGTGTAACACCCAATACCATCAGCTATGATGAATTATCAGCTAAAGACCTGCCCTGGATGAGCCCTCGGATAAAATTGGAGCAGTAGGCAGCTAAAACCAGACAGCTGGCTGAGGATAACCATGATGTCTTTGTTTGGCTTGGAACATCATGGCTCACCTAAAAACAAGTAAGGTTTTGAGGTTGGTTTAATAGAAAATATTAAAGTTACTGAAAAATACTTGATTTCATTCAGATAAATTCACAGGTATCTATACCTTTCTGGTGGCTGGGCCAGAAGTGGCACACAAATAGATCTTAGCAGACAATATGTCCATCAGAGACAACTCACAAACACATTTAAAATAATATTGGACTTCTATTTTTACTCATAAATCATTTCCAGTTCATATATTTGACATGTTAGAGAAAAACCACACAGATAAACAGAAAGCGTCTAAACCCAACAAGGTTTAAATCAGATTTTACTGTCAGTTTCCAGCTGGTTGGCATCGTAATGAGCAAAATAATAATAAAAAAACTTACCCAGTAGATCCTGTCACATCTGTGTGATTATAATTTCTTCACCTCTGAATATTTACTTGTAACCTAGCAACATATGGGGTCAGCAACCGCCTGAGCAACACAACCTCACCAGCATCACATTTAATGTCAATTTTTTTTATGTGAAGATCTGATTTAGCTATTTCATTATTCATAATAACAATTTAATAAATACAGGCAGTTCTGCTAATCTAAAGTTAATAACAACCTCACCGCACAAATATGAGAAGACAAGACTTTATAGTTGTAGTCAGATAAAACTGTGAGGATTTCTCATGCTACTAATGAACTATCACACTTGGTTTAGCACATTGCAACAATGATATTTGACTTTGGTACAAAAATAGAAAACTCCTCCAAATGGTGGGCCAGTAAGAAAATATAACTTTCAAATAACACTTTCAAATAATTCACTCAACCTTTATTTAGACAGGTTAATCTCATTGAGCCTCGAGGACTCGTTTACTCAGTTCACCTTGTACTTTGCTGTAATTCTGAGGTGAGTTGTTCTCAGTTTCATGTAATAGTTTAAAATATCCAATAAGATTATTAAAACCCTTAATAATCATCATAAGCTGCCTCAAATATGCAGGTGTACATTCGCAGTCACCCAGAAACTGGTAATCAGAGCATGCTGAACCAAAGACATTTGGACTTCTTTTTGAATCTTAAACACATTTCACTCCACATCTGAGGAGCTTTCTCAATAATGAATTGAGTCATAAATCAAAAAATAGGTCCAGTAGCCTTTGATTCAACTTGCTAGACCTGCCTCAAATATAGCAAATAGTGTGCATCAGAGAACAAACTACCAGATTAAAAACATCCAGGAAAAAAGTACTGGAATCTCACACAATTGGAGGATTTTAATTTTTTCTGTTGCTGGATATCTCCATGTATTTAACTACTTTTCCTTTTATACGAGGACCAGCAAAAAAGGGCTGTCAGCCTCTGCGTGAGCGTTAGATGTTCTCATACATCTGCATGAAACACACATCATGGAAAACATTAGGCTATAAATTATATCGCAGCCAAAATGTCACTGTAATAAATTTTCTTCAAGAATAATGAAACAACCACAACAAACATAGTCTGAGCCAACATTTCGCTTTTCAGCCTTCAAAAAGAAATATCAGGTTGAAACTATTTACTTTACTTCATTATTGAAGCTCGGCAGTCATGTTTGTTGCATGCTAAAACAGAGTGGTGTGGAAGGCTTCATGGACAGAAATTAAAATTTTAATTTGCCCATGTAGTACATTGTGATACATCCACTGTATCACTTTATATCTAAATATAAACTATCTAAAACTGAATAGTAAATGGACTGTACTTATGCAGGTGTAGGTCATAAAATCAGAATATCATGAAAAAGTTGATTTATTTCAGTAACGCAATTCAAAAAGTGAAACTTTATATTATATTCCTTTATTACACACAGACTGATATTTCAAATGCATTTTCTTTTAATGTTGATGATTATAACTGACAACTAATGAAAACCCCAAATTCACCATATCAGAAAATTAGAATATTGTGAAAAGGTTCAATATTGAAGAGACCTGGTGCCACACTCTAATCAGCTAATTAACTCCAAACACGTGCAACGGCCTTTAAATGGTCTCTCAGTCTAGTTCTGTAGGCTACACAGCCATGGAGACGACTGCTGACTTGACAGTTATCCAAGCACATTATTAGAGAGGTGAAGGGAAGGAAACAATGTTGTAGAAGAAAAAAAAAGGTGTAAAAGCAATAGGAATAACCGCACCCTGGAGAGGATGGTGAAGCAAAACCCATTCCAAAATGTGGGAGAGATTCACAAAGAGTGAACTGCTGCATTGGAGTCAGTGCTTCAAGAACCACCACGCACAAATGTATGCAAGACATGGGTTTTAGCTGTCGCATTCCTTGTGTCGAGCCACTTTTAAACGAGACAGCATCAGAAGCATCTCGCCTGGGATTGCTGCTGAGTGGTCCAAAGTTATGTTCTCTGATTAAAGTACATTTTGAATTTGCCATGTCATCTGCTGGTCTTGGTCCACTGTGTTTACTGAGGTCCAAGGTCAACACAGTCATCTACCAGGAAGTTTTAGAGAACTTCATGCTTCTTGCTGCTGACCAACTTTATGGAGATGCAGATTTCATTCTCCAACAGGACTTGGCACCTGCACACAGTGCCAAAGCTACCAGTACCTGGTTTAAGGACCATGGTATCCCTGTTCATAATTGGCCAGCAAACTCGCTTGACCTTATCCCCATAGAAAATCTATGGTGGTATTGTGAAGAGGAAGATGTGATACGCCAGACCCAACAATTCAGAAGAGCTGAAGGCCACTATCAGAGCAACCTGGGCTCTCATAACACCTGAGCAGTACCACAGACTGATCGACTCCATGTCATGCCGCATTGCTGCAGTAATCCAGAAAAAAGGAGCCCCAAGTATTGAGTGCTGCACATGCTCATACTTTCCATGTTCATACTTTTCAGTTGGCAACCATTTCTAAAAATCATTTTTATTGGTCTTAAGTTATATTTTAATTTTCTGAGATACTGAATTTGGGGTTTTCATTAAGTTGTCAGTTATAATCATCAATAAAAGAAATAAACATTTGAAATATATCAGCCTGTGTGTAATGAACGAATATAATATACAAGTTTCACTTTCTGAATGGAATTACTGAAATAAGTCAACTTTTTTATGATATTCTAATTTTATGGCCAGCACCTACAGCACCTTTCTATCTTATCAAGATACTCAACGCTCTTTACAACACAAAAACTGAAGAATGCAGACTGTCCCGTGAGCTGCAAAAAAATCTATGATTTATAGAATTATAAAGGAAATAAAATGTTTTAGAATCAGAATTTACCAGCTGTTCAGACAATGGATGGATGTTTTCTTGACTGAAAGAAGTATTTGGCAATACATTCACTCTTTACAATAAGTTCCAGCAGATCCACTATTTTTAACCTAACCTATGGGACAAGATCATTCTTCAAAGGCAAATGAGAGAAAAGTAGAAAAAAAAAAATCTAAATAAATCACAGTCATTGTAGAAACAGTCCTGTGTCACTCTGTGTGACTTGACAGACTGATTCAGCTGCACTGATATTTGATCTTTGACAGAGAATCCATGCTCATATTACTGAAGCTGACGAGTACATATCAAAAGAATATTGATTGTTGTTACTTCTACATTTCCAACCTCAAGAAGATAAGATATCCCGAGATGATGAAGATGAGCTCACTTACATTCAAAATGATCCCGTTTGAACCCTGTTTTTTTTTTTTTTTTTTCCCAAACCAGCATATTAAAGATAATGGAGTTCTCAAAAGACTGTCTGGAGGATGAGCTTATTCAGCACCACATACTTGTCACATTATGCTTTGTTTTTGAAATTATCACATTCAAAGCCTGCACCATGTTATCAAAAATATCCAACATCTCACTTGTGCTGCAACCTTTTGTTTTTCATGGACAATAAACTATTTTTAAAGAGGCAATAATGTATTTTTAATTTTATTCATTCGTTGAAGTGTGCCCACATGAAAAACACAGTCATAAAATCTTTGCAATCCAATTTGAATGCAACGGTTATTTTAACTGAGAATGTGCAGCCAGCTTTGTCTTGTGACGTAGATGTATACACATATTTTAATATCTATTTCACAAGCCTTTTGTTTCATCTGTCATTGGATGGCTGTGAACCTTGACCACAGTCACAGCTGGAAACATAATCGTTCTCTTTGGAACTACTTCCTCACATAGTCTCCGTTCGTGGTTCATTTGTTGAGCTGGTCCACCACAAGCCACCATGAAATGCAAAGCCTTGTGAAGTTGCACATTTCCTCCAGCTCATGCCACAATTCAGATTTATAGCAGACAATCGTTCATAGAGGGAAGAACACTGTTTGTCTGTACAGGATCCAGTGAATTATTAGCCAACTGAGAATGCATCAAATACGGACTTAGCTGACGAGAATGTAAGCCTCAAAATGTATCGCCAGAGGGAAGAATAGCATCCAAACAGGGCTCGAAGACAAAAAAGGCAGCCAGTTGAAACACAAAAAAGCTGGACATCTGTGCTTTTGAATTGACTGTGATGTTGTGCAAGATGTGTCACAATCTGTGACATGTTCAAACTAATTCATTATTATTATTTTTTTTTTATTATGTCCAAATTAACTTTGGATATCATTTCAACTTAGAGTCTTTTTACCTTGTTGTGTTTTTATCTTTGTAAAGATGCCTTTCAAAGAGTCAATAAAGGGCATAGGATGAGACACAAGTTGTTAAGTATTTTTAAAGTATTTTTTTATAGTATTCTAGTGTTTTATTAGTTTGTTTGTTTGTTTATTTATTTACTTATTTCCAAGGCCACATTGAAAAATCAGAGAGTTGAGGACCTCGGTGTTTTAAAATGATTGATGTGACGTTTATTACATCTTTTTGTTGTTGTTGTTGTTTTTAATATGTGCCACCCTAACATAACATCTGTAATTAAACACTTCATCCCTGATGAGTTATTCAACAAAGGACATCTGAAAATAGTATGATTGGATGCTCAAATGAGGGTGAATAGTAAGACAATACCAGGCAAAATCTAAACTATTATGTAAAAACAAAATATTGAAGCAACGAGTGACATAAAAGGGAGAAAAAAATTACATAATAGAGATAAAATTGCAGAAGCTCATAAACCTCCATTTAACATTCTGAACCATTTCTTTGAACTTATATATATATATATATATATTAGGGCTGTCAACGTTAACACATTAACGCATGTGATTAATTTAAAAAGATTAACTTGTTAATATTACATAATGCAGATTAATCAATTACTATACTGTTTACAAATGTTCCTTGTAAGCTGTGTGCCTGCACAATCGAGCACTGCTTGCACATTCTCTGTGCACAAGAGAATCTATGTTGCGCAGTTGCGAAGTGGCCATCAGCCCGAGTGCAGCAGTCTCTACAACCTGTCTGATTGGCATCAAGAGTGGAGGAAGAACCCCCGCCCCGGTAAAAACAGACCTGTGTCACATGATTTGTGTAGCGACAACGGAAGTTTACGAAGAGGTAAAAAAAGTCAACCAATGAACTCACAGGCGAACTTTCATTCCAACCAATCAGCATCTTCTGGAGTTTCAGCGTTGACGTGCAAAGAAGCTAAGTAGCTCCTGTACAAGCAACCTTGGCTTCTTGTGCTTTTCCAAGCTTTATTCTGCATATTTCATCACATACCCAGGAATAATATTTGGCGTTGTGGATTTATCACAGAAGTTTACGGTCATAAAACATCAAACAAATATGTTAAGTAGGCTAATCCCACGACATAGCCATTTTTACCATACTAAGTTTTAGCAAATAATAGTGCTCGGTGTATTTCTGGATGATCAAAGTAAAAGTTTACAAGACAGTGGTGAGACCAGCTATGTTGTATGTACTGGAGACAGTGGTATTGATAAAAAGACAGGAGAAAGAACTGGAAGTGGCAGAAACGAAGATGTTGAGGTTCTCCTTAGGAGTGACGAGGATGGATAAGATTAGGAACAAAATCATCAGAGGTACAGCACAGGTTGAACAACTGGGAGATACAGTTAGAGAGGTGAGACTGAGATGGTTTGGACATGTCCAGAGGAGGGACAGTGGGTATATTGGTAGAAGGATGTTAAGAATGCAGCTGCCAGGAAAAAGACCAGGAGGAGATATATGGCTGCAGTTAGAGAGGACATGGAGGTGGTTAGAGCGAGGACAGAGGATGCAGAGGGATGCTCAGGGAGCGTGTGCGTTTGCCCAGACACATGAAACATTAGAGGGAACGTTGCTGTTTACATGTTTTGATCACATACATGACACTTAATGTGACACAAATGACACTTAATATTTGAGTTAACATTTAGAAATTAATGTTTGAAACAAAATGACTTCTGTAAGCCTTGCTGAGTATGAAAACCTGGAGAACTGTTTGGTTTGAGACAATAAAACATTTGCTTCAACATTTTATGAAAACCTGCATATTTACATTTCAAGCTAACAAAGTTAAGCATAGTGATTAATCACAGCCTCAGAGTGTGATTAATCTGATTAAATTTGTTTAATTGATTGACAGCACATGTACATATATATAATATATATATATATATATATATATATATATATATATATATATATATATATGTATATATATGTATGTATAATATAAAAATTATATTAAAAAAAATGAGTGGCTCTTTCAAAGTACTTTTTTTCTTGTTTAGTCAAATAACTTTAACAAAAGAAAGGGAGGATCACTGAGGCGAGTGAGAGGATTAAATAGAAAAGTATAAAAAAATAATGTTTCAGTATTTTCTGACTGACGATATTTGCATGTGCACCCGTTAACTATAAACACACCTGAGGCTTTTGTTTCCATATGCAATCTCTAATATTTTATAACACAAATGTTTTTTCACTCTTTTGTTAATTAGTAACAAGTTTATTTTTCATAAAACCTAAATTAGAATCTCAAAAATGCAAGGCACTTAAATCAACAAAGTCCAAAATATGAATAATAACTGGGTCAATAAATAGATAAAAGCACAATTATATGCTATTAAGTTATTTTTGTTGTTGTTGTTGTTGTTGTTGTTGTTGTTGTTGATGTTTTTAATAGACTTTGTAGCATTAATCTGTTTACTTTATAAATATTTTTGATTTACCATTTTCTTACCAGCTGATTTTTTTTTTTATAGAATCACCCTGGCATATTTATTTTTTTTTATTCAAAGCTTCATTTGTGATTAAATAATAATAAAATCTGTGCTACATGCACATTGGCTTTTAGGTTAATTTCAAACAGTTATTAAATCTAGAACGTTGCAGATTTTTATTGTATTGTATTATTATTTGTTATAACAAAAACTTCTAACTCACTCATAACAGCCATATTTTATGGACTTTTATGGTGGCAGGTAATAAACATTTTAGAACTTTTTTCTTTCTTTTTTTTCCCCCCTTTTATTGTTATGATATATACAAAGATATATAGATATATCTGTATATATTCAGAGGCAAAATGAAAAACTCACAGGCCCATAGGAGGTCATGTCCCCCAACATCTTGTAAACAAATATTTAACTCATTATATTGTACATGACTAAGCAACACACATTCATACAAACCTTGCTAATCATAAAACTGGGTCAAACATGCAACTAGCAACACATTTATTGTCTTTAATGACGAAGCTTAGCTACTTGATAGAGAAGAAACTTCCCTGTGGTGCTCCCTAAAGGCTGGATCTAGCTGTCTGCTGCGGTCAGAAGAGTAGGAACAGCAGCCAGGCTGCCTCGTGCCACGGTGCCACTGGCACGACAAAGACAAAGAAGTGGAACAGCAGCCTACAGAGAGAGCGCTCGAGACACTCTGCCACTTGTCATTTTCTTACTGACTGATCATTGTCCATGTAAATGGAGCTGAAATCACAGCACAGACGTTGTCTTCAACTTAAGCGAATGAGGGTTTTAGGAAATTATGCTGCGCTATAAAAATGAATCTAACAGTCCCACAGTGCTTTGAAATTTCCTGTTTGAGCATGTAGTCGTTTAGGCCACACTGTACTCCCAGTTTCTGACACATTTTATCCATTTGACAACAGAAACGTAAAAATATGTGAATGAAAGGGGCTTTACTCTGAATCAGTTTGTATTACAGTAGATGTAAACGCAGAGTAAAAAAGAAGCAAACACATGTGGATTAAAATTCAACAAAACACTATGATTATGGTCATTCGCATATCATGCTACATTATATAATTTTACAACTTCTTATTGTTTTTACCAAAAGTCTGCCAGAAACATCTGCTGCCCGTTACTACTTACTGTGTATATAACTGAGGTCAGCAGCTCTTACGCATCACTTGTCAAATGTAGCTTGTGATTACCATTTCTAAAAGTTAAACCTGAAACAAAGCATTGGTTTGTTTGAAAGACAGACTTGACTCTACGATGCTAAAGCCTGGTTTCATTGTTGTATTTTTTTTATTCAAATTAAATGTATCTAAAATTGTATTTTTAATTTCAATAAAACATTTCCTTTACATAAAAAAAGTATTAATTTTCTTGTTTCCATTGGGTTGTATGCAAGCTCTTGTTTTGTCTTCTTGTATATAAAATGACGGACATTTTGCAGGTTTTTAGTCAAATTAGAAAATATAAATAAATTAGCTAAGCGGGGCAGAGATGGGGCAGAGATGGGGCAGAGGTAGGACAGCGGATTCATGTTAAAACTATTTGATAAACTTTTATACAGCAATAAGTTATGCTTTGAAGGATTTCTTACACATTTGCTATGGTTATTTGCCAGAACAAAAAGCAGCAGCAGTTAGCTGTAGGACTATGTTTAGGACACATCTGACAGCATTATTACCTGTACATTATTTATGTGTAATGTAAACACATTCACACAAACTGCTTTGTCTATTTGGAGTTGGAGGTTATTTTAAGAAAACCATCCAATTTAGTCTTGGCACCTCAGAATAAGTTTTTGACTGGACAGAAATGAACTCTAGATTATTTGCAAAAATAACAGGTATCTAGAACAAATAAGATAATAGTTGTATATTCAGGACTTACTGTGCATAGAGAAGACAAAAATATTATTTACCATATTTTCCAGACTATAAGTCGCTGTTTTTTCATACTTTGGCCACTCCTGCTGCGTTTAGTCAGAAGCGACTTATATACGGGTTTTTTTTTTGTTTTTTTTACACAATTTTTGACTGACTCATTAAATGTTCATTCATACTGACATGAACCAAACCGAACATGAACATGAACCGCTCTGGCTGCAGAGGAACGCTGCAGAGCCCACAGCTCTGGCCATGAGCTCCACAGAGGTGCCCCACCTGCACCTCGCCGCCTCACGTGGCCAC
>NC_056499.1:20205253-20225993 GCF_014905685.2 Nematolebias whitei | reverse complement strand
CAGGGCACCAGCAGCCTCCCAGTCACAGGCTCACCTTCTCTAACCTCTGCACCACTACTCCCCCCAAGGGTTCAGTTCTTACATGAACCTAAAAATATTGAGACCACAAGAGTTTTAAAACTCTCGGCCTAAATCACTAAAAATGCACTCCGTCCAGTTTTGGCTTTTACAATAGCAAGTCAGCAGCCAGTCTGTTCTGTCTGACTGATTCTCAAAGCACAGACACATTCATCAAACAGTTGTAAGCATTTTATAACAGATTACAGCTGTTCTGACAGTGCAAACTAAATATGATCTAAAGTGACTTAAATAATGAGAAAAAAGACAGTGGTTCCTTCAATGAATCCTTGTCTCTACAGAGAGGGTTGGAGCTTTGTCGGCCCAGAAAACATGTTATGTGCTGTGGACATGTATTTTCTTAAGTCCATTCAATTAAAAAATGTTCATTAACCTTCAAATGTGAAATATTACTTGCTGAAATGTTCTACAGTCAAGATAAACAAAGTTTTGAACTCATTATAAAGCAGCAAAGACAGATGACTGTTTACTTGTATAATACAAAGATTATTGGTAATAATTTACAAAATTCATCACTGGAAATTAAGTTGACTTTTATTTCCTGTTGCATATTTACCCTCTTTTTTAAAGGCAGCATGAATAAGAATATGATTATGAATCATGGAAGAATTTTTGTTTCTTTGTTATTGTGTTGGTCTTCTCTTTCAATGTATGCATAAATAATTTTCAAATGTGGTAAACCATGGCAATTTCTAATTGCAGAAGGTAGAATAATTTGACACTGAATGTGTTTTTGAAAAATATACTAATAAAGTCATTTAACTTGATAGCACTGACTAGATGTAAGCAAGTGTGCAACTCAAAGAGTTTGTTAAGAAATACAAGTTTCACATTTGCGCAGTTTCTCCTGGATCTGATCTTTTTGTAGAACAAAACCATGCCCGATTCAGTTCTACAACAAAAATGACTTGTTTACCAACAATTATTTATCACCATTTGCTATAGACATAGACAAGATATCATGTTCTGGTGTTCAGCTGGGCACAATAAATCAGAAAATGTTTGCGACATCCTAAAAAGCACAGTCAAACGATACATTTAGTTGAAGCTGTTTATGTATTTCGTCTAAGTATCAAATTTCCGGTAAAAATAAAATTCCCATAACTTTGTATCATGTTTATTTCTTCTTGAACATGCTGCTGTATAGTTTCAGTGTTGCAACACAGTGATAAGATGATGTAATCCAAATAAATTAAATACATAAAAATCACTAAATTACTGTGAGGTGGAAAAGGTGGAGCAAAGAACCTGATGCCAACACACCAGTGATGAGCAGTCAGGGGAGGCAGTGCCTCAAGTGACAAGTAAAATACTAACAATGATAAGATAAAATACGTTTGATCACTTGACTGTTCTATAAAACTGTTTTATAAAACTGTTTTCTGAATTATTTCAACACTCAAAAGTCACAATCGTGGAATTTACGTATTGCCTGTTCAAACAATGCGCAGTGCAGCAGTGTAGTGCTGTGCTTCACCTCTGGGGGCGCTGTGTCATATACAATATATGAAGTAAGTGGTTGGCACATGCCCATTGCTGTCTCTCTTTATATCGCCAATATATAAGTTTAATTACACTTGTGCTGATATTCTACAGTCTGTCTAATATATTGAATGAATGTGTGTGACATATTTCTTATTTCTAATCGGTCATAAATAATAATAAATACACAGGGTGAGGCAGAAAGTACCGTGCTGCACCGATAGGGGGCAGTGCTGCCCCATAGGGACAATGAAACGTCTCTGTGCATTCTTCTGTTACGCAGAGAGGTGCGGTGGTGGAAGATCATTATCTCAAAACTAAAGGACCAAAGTCCATGCTCAATAATCCAGGTATAAAATCCAACACTGCTCAGTCAGGTCATCTGGACGGTTTCTTTTTTTTCTTTCTTTGGCCTGAGATGTTTCGTCCGTCATCCAATGGACTTCTTAAGTCTGAGGAACCACCAAACAAAACTAATTCTCCACCAACAGCATACTTCACAGTGGGAAAAAAACAGTTTGCTGGTGCTAAGATGGCCTCCGGGGCCCACCCTCTCCTCCGGGGCCCGCCCTCTCCTCCGGGGCCCGCCCTCTCCTCAGGGGCCCGCCCTCTCCCTCGTCGACTCCTCTGACATAGTCATGTCAAAGTGGTTCAAAAGACCAAAAGATTTTTATAAACTTATTTTTCCAAACTCATTCAGCTTAAAATAAAGGTAAGCTAATGCATGTTTTATTTTTAAAGAGAGGAGTATAAAGTTGATTAAAACATAATTAGATGCCTTTTTTAAAGAAAAAATAAGGCTCAGTTGAAATATAAGCTTCAATTTTGGGTTCATATGTGTGAGCATCTGATTCCAGGTGTCACAAACCGCACCGCACGTCACTGCAACACACCATCTATCGCACACAATAGTTAAGTTACATATATTATCACAGCAGTTAGTCTTTGTAAATGCACACTGTAAGTGCAAACGTGCACTTGCAGAGAGAATGTGCTCTCAGTAGAGGAGTGAGTTTCATGTAAGCTCCTCTGTTCAAGATAAAACATTCAGAAAGGCCAGTTCCTGCGAGGAAGGTCAGCTCTGCTGGAAAAAAAAAATGGTTGGAGTAATACAAAGCTGACCTGATGGTGACTTTTCTATTCACATCATTGTTTCAGAGTATTATAACCACGTGAAAGTGTTGACGACTGAGCAAGCATACACGCAAATGTGCGATGACTGGGTAAATAAATAAATAAATAAATAAAGCAAAACACAACCCTCTTTAAAAATTAATCAGCCCTGCCAACCTCCCTCACTGGGAAATAGATATAGGCAAAAAGTTAAAAGACTTAATTTATAAATAAATCACACGGTAAATAATAGGTGTTTGTGCTGCCCATGACAGTAGAAAAAAGCTGCAAGTAAGCCAAGGAAGGTGGAAGATTTACATTCACGTGCCAAACGAGCTGGATGAAGGAGCACGGCTAAAGACGATAAATATGCAGCTGTGCTGCCTGGATGGAAATACAACAGGTATGCAAAGCTAAGAATAAGGTGTGAATGGAAGTTTTGAGGCAAAAAACAAAAAATGGTAGGAAACAGAAGGAAAGTATATCATGAGAGAAAGAAAAAGAAAAGCATGTCAAGAAAGAGAGGAGAAAAATGGAAAAGGAGGTGCAGGATGGAGAAAGAGCTGACATAAGAATGCTTTACTGTTGGTTAAAATATTCAAGATGCAGTGCAGTATGTGCACGTATTATTTCTTTTTACAAGTAGAAAATGTACAACCTAAGCATGAGATATCACATGTTAACTGTTTAACAAATGAAACACATTTTACAATAATTTGACTGTATGATGTTTACAATGCTCTGCTGGTAAACTCTTTCAATGGTACTGTACTTGCCGCAGTAAACGCTGCACCGCTGTGTAAGTTGTATCAGTCCAAATATGTCTAATAAAGTGGAAAAAAACCCATAAATATGTCGCTTCACCGTATAAGTCACATCTATTACGTGTCACTGCTGACAACTCCGAAATGTGGGCCGGTGTTGTGCGATTGGCTGCCAAATGGCAGCTGCGGGAGTGTGCACAGGAGAGCTTTAACAAGAATTTAACTAGATTAACACTTGAACAATTATTTGTTTGCTCGAAATTATAGCAAAGGTGCATCTCGGTTGAACATTTCCTTAATAAAAGCACTATGACAGTCAAATCAGCTGCATTTCAAAAGCCGATTTGCGAAAGTGAGAGCACGCAGAGGGACGACTCGCTGTGCATTTCTTGGAAATTTAACAAGATAACGACCTAAAAACAATTATTTGTTTGCTTGAAATTATAGTAAACGTGTGTCTCAGTGGAACTTTTCCTTAATAAATGAACTTATGACAGTCAAATCAGCTGCATTCAACTGGGCGACGCAGTGAAATGCAGCTGATTTGACGTTTTCTCCAGGAGTTCATGAGCAAGACAAAAGTGGCTCTGTATGGCAAGCCAAGTGTCTCATTAATAGCCACTTTTACATATTAATGAGACATTTGGATTGCCATATTAGTCAAGGGTCCTCTAGTGCCTGAAAATGGTAGTGGTCAATATTTTCCACGTCAGAATTAATGAAATTGTCAGATCTCAGCCAAAAGTTGGGTTATAAATATGGGGGGAAAACAAAAATGTCACTTTGCTATAGAAGTCACAGGTATGCTAATTTATGCAAAAAATTGGGACTTATACAACAAAAATTTCGATACATGAAAATTTCGGTACGTTTGCTATGGGGAGTGGTGGTGCAGAGGTTAGAAAAGATGGGCCTGTGATCAGAAGATCGCTAGATCAACTCCTGGTACGGACAACATGGGTGGGATTGGTGAAACACCCACACCTGTCCCCACCCTCATTTGCCCCACTCTTAACCACCCCCACCCCCCAGGCACCCTAGAAGACAGCTCTCTGCTCCACACAGAGGGCTGTGGTAGCTTGGTAGTCTATGGTTGCATCAGGAAGGGCATCAAACATATAAATAATTGACAAGTCTTTGTGCAACTAAGTTCATTGTGGTGACCCCTGACGAAGGCAGCAGACGAGGGCGGGGGGGATCGGGGGGGGGGTATATCTTTGCCATTTAAAATAAATCAGAAAGCTTTAAGTAGAAGAAATGCTTGAGCTAAAAGCAGACGCTGCATAAATTACAGACTCCAGCGTAAGTCTTTAATATTTAAACAAACAACACATATGTGGTGCACAGTGAAAAAATGCAATATTCCCACTTTAAAAGCAATGATACCACAATTTTCTTAAAATTTTCCAGTTTCGTGTGAGTTCTTGCTGGCACCAAGCTACAACATGGAGAGCTACAACACCTGCATTTAGTCGAGGTCTTTTTCTTCGTCTAATAAACACAGAAGGTTATTGTCTCTCAATGAATGGTAATTAATTTTGTCATGAAGCAAACTAATTAGCATTGCTTGGAGCTACAACAGCATGTGAATTAGCTGACTGTTTTTATAGGAGACTAAATTACTTAACATATGATTAAAGCTGAAAAAAGCACTTTAACTGTAAAAAAAAAAATAATAATACATCTGCTAATGTTAATATGTTACACTCTACTTTACATTCTACCAGGATTTTTTGCATTATCATTCTACTCATATTTATGACATTTTATTATAACTTACGATGGTGGTTGATTTTATGATTTTTTTTTTTTTTTTTATCGCTTCCTTCATTGGTAAGAGTTTGTCTCACAGAAGAAATTGACACGCTGCAAGGTTTGTTTTTATTCTGTCCAATCCTCTATATGTTTATTTAAAAAAATCCTACATAGACTGAGGATCTCTGGATCAAAATAATTTTGTCCATGTGACCATCTGAAGATAGTTATAATTAAGTAATTTAATTACGTATTAAATATTGACTCTTGCCATTTTATACAACACCTTTGTAAACTACGCAATACGAATAAAGCTACTATTATCTATCTAATTTATAAGTTTAACATCTCAGTAGGTTTAAGAGGCTGATAAATGTTTATGATTTAGTTTAAATGTTCTCATTATCAGTGTGGTAAAACACAATAAGCTGTTTTATCAATGTGAGAAAAATACCTAATAATATATACTACATTATCAAATATTTTCCTAATAATTTTAGTAATTTACATCTGTACTGAGTAGAAAGTGAGTAACTGAAATGTCATTAAAAATATCAGTGACCTCATCTTCAATCAGTCACTTCTTGACTGAGGCTATAATCTGACAGAAATCAGACTGGGACGTTTCTTCTGTGAATTATTATTCTCTAAAACCAAGATGCAATGAGAGATCACAAAGTTGGAGTGCAAAGTTTAATTTTCAGTATATTTCATTTAAGAAGAGTTGAAACAAACACAGCTGCCCGCTCTTCATTGTGATTGATGAGGTGTAACCGATTTCATAATTTAATCATAGTGTCTGTGAAACTGTTGATTCCTCTCGCTGTTAAACGTAGTTTACAGTTCGGTCCCTGATTTTCGCTGTTCACTTCCCTCTTTCTCCCTCACACACAGACACACACACTCGCAAAGCCCCATAGACACATTCATCTTCAAATATCCCTCCAATCTCCCTGTGGAGGCTCTTTTTTTCCACTGACTTTCATTTTTATTAGAGCACTTGGCTTTTGATTAGGTCCCATTTGGGGCGGTTATTAGCTGTGCTGCTCTGCTCTGACTGTCTGCACTGAGAATAAGGCCAAGACAACAATGAACCATAAGGTTTTCTTGAAGAGCTGCCGAGGTATTCAGTGGCTGTGTTAATGTGAGACCTTCCTCTAAAAGGTACAATCGGTGTTTTTTGATCCAAACATGAACAGTAGCTGTTACGTGTTAATGTAATCTACCACCACTTCAATACAACTTTATTTAACACGACAGCAGCAGCATTAAAGTTTCAAATAGGTTCACAACAAATGATGAAACAATGGCAGCAACAGTCACGGTGAAATTAGAATAACGTAGTGAATAAATGTATGTGAAACTTTTCACTGCAGTTATTTACAAGCACTATAACTGTAGCACTTCCTGTGCAACCCTGGGGCACTTCCTGCAGGAATATTAGACTCTTTTTGCCAGAAAAAACTGAATAATGTGAAATTGACAGCCATTTGAAGAGTTAAAAAAATAATGATTTCTAATAAAATTGCATCAGTTGCTTCAGTTGTTTAATAATAGCTGCAATCCTCTTTTGGTGTTGATCCTTCTCCGACTAGCCTTTAGCTCATCAATCCAGTCTTTTTTTTTTTTCCTCAATGTGTGATTGGTTAAAGAACTATCTATAACAAGTAAGATATTAATTGTTTATAAACTTTACACAGAAGTCCACTTCAAAAATACTGTACTTATTATGAAGGGCAAATTAACTGGTCATAAATCATGAAAAAGGCCAATGGGAGTGTTAGTGTGTGTGTGTGTGTGTGTGTGTAAGGCTGTTTAATAGTGCTGATTTACAAACACAGGCACAAGCAGCTCATTTCAGTAACAGCCAAAGCAATCTACCAGGAGCAGAGCAAATTAGCCAACAGAGATTGACCTGATGATAATCAGCTGCCTCCACACACAAGACGGTGCAGACAGAAATGTGGAAAATGGTATTTGAACTACAAAACTGTGTGTTTCTATAAAACAAACAAAACAAAAAAATAACAAAAGAAAAAACAAAGCTACATCATGAAGACCAGTAAAAAACATGTGGCTCAACAGATACTGTGTGATTCCTTCTAGTTGATATCTAGCCACATCTTAAGCAGTCTGTTACAAAGCTCAGGATGGTTTTAGACTCTGGCTTTAAGTTTAATAAAAGATTAACTCTGTTCCAAAAAAAAAAATTCCAGTTAAGGCAGATGGCTAAGCTTAAATCCATGTTGACCTGATCTGACCTTGAAAAAATAGTCCATGCATTTGTTACAACTCAGCTGGATTATTGTAACGGGCTCTATATTAGGGTCAGTCAGTTCTGCAGTTCATGTCTTCAGCTCGTCTAAAATGCTGCAGCTCAGCTTAGCAGGAACTCCTAGATTTGAGCATGTCACCAGTTTTGTCCTCCCTTCACTGGCTCCCCGTGTGTGTCAGAATTTATTTTAAAATTCTCCTGTTGACCTTTGAGTGCATTCATGGCCTCGCACCCTCATACCTCTCTGACCTACTTCAACCATATGTTCCTTCTCGGTCACTGAGATCATCAGACCAGCTGTTTTTGGTTGTACCAAAAACCAGACTGAAGCTCAGAGGAGACCAGGCTTTTTCAGTCATTGGGCCTAAACTTTGAAACAATCTGCCCCTCAACATTAAGACAGGCCACTTCACTTCCTGCTTTTAAATCTCTCCTAAAAACACACCTGTGCATTTACTGACGTTTAACACAGTGTGATTTGATTTAGTATTTCAATGTTTCTCATTGTTTTTGTGTTTTTATTTTTGTTGCTTTTAATTACATCTTGCTATTATTCTTTTTCTTTAATTTACTGCCTTGATCTCACTGTTAAGCACTTTGGTAACAGCTGCTGTTTTATTTGTGCTCCATAAATCAACTTGACTTGATGTGACCATTTTATTTGTTTTCAAATTCCTCCTGTCATTTGGGTTAAAAAAAATAACAATAATAATAAACAAATTACAAAAAAGAAAAGATCAAATTGTTTTAATTTGTGCAATTTAGCTTAAACATATGCACTTACTATTTTTAGATTTTGTATTTTTTTGCTTGTTTGTTTAAAAAAAGAAAAGTGTTATATGCCTACTAAATATAGGTCCATCATCCATCCATTACCGGTTACCCACTTCTTCCTTCTTTTGGGTCGATGGGGGTCACTGGTGCCTGTGTCCAGTCATCACTGTGCGGGAGGCGGGGTACTCCCTGGACAGGTCACACTAAATATAGGTAATTATTCAAGTTGTTGAAAGAATGTTCTTCATTGTGTCATCCCAGCATCTTGTCACCCACATTTTTTTCCATCTGTTTTTAGCCTCATCACTAACACTCATTGCAACGGCACCCTGTGTTGCTATGGCAATTAACACAACCTGTGAATATCAAAGTCACAAAGACAAGAGGCTTATGACTTCCACAAAGAGAGATCATTCAACTGACAAATGGATTAATTAAAGCACTGGCTTATTTTCACCCTGAGAGACGTGGTTCTATTATTTCCCCTGATCCCTGGCAAACAAAGATGTCTGCCAGCCAAATGCAATTTATGTAGTGATGTAGGATGGTACTCCCAGAATTTTAATTTTAATTTATTTGTTTTATGTGTGCATTTGTATGTATTGTTCTTTTATTTTCAAAATATTGGGTAAAGCACCTTCAGTCTTACAACAGAATCAAAACTGGATCCAAAGATCATCTTCAAGGACAAGAACTTCACTTTAGGGTGACTTTGGGATTTCACAGTGTGTGAGTTCATCACATCGAAATATGCTGTTGGTTCTTCTGAACATGACACCAAAACGCCTAACAAAGTGAAGTTAGGTCCTTTGGACGGATTCAAAAAATAAAATAAAATAAACTTGTTGAAACGTTTTGTCTTTAATCTAATAATAATAAGCTTAAATAGCACCTTCGTGTGAGAAGGTGAGTTTGTTTTTTGTGTACTTCATAACTTGATAGGATTAATTTTATTTTTCTTTTTAAATTAGGGGCTTTTTTTAATAACTCTGAAGTTTACAATTTTTACAATAAATGCTGTTGTGTTTAAACTACATAAAGTTCAACTCATTGTTTTTTAGTTTGTTTTTTTCCACACGTGTCATTCGAGTTTCCGACAGGTGTATTGAATGAACTGACATCTGCATGTGCATTACAAGACATCAAATATTGCTGTGCTGTTAGCTAGCTGTTGCAGGTTAGCAGAGGTAATAATGTGCACGTGATGAAACATATGCAGAACAATTTGAGCACATGAATGTGTGTGCATGTGTGTTGAACGGACTCTGATTTTACTCTTTTTGGCTTTGCTGGAAGTATAAGCAGAGCTCACGTTGAATAATGAGGCTATTACAACCACAACAGAGCAGAGAGCATTGCCTGGTCTCATTCAATAATGTGTGTGCACACCCACGTGCGCAGCAGCATGGGTGTATTGCATGTGAGCCTCTTAGTCAATATGCTTGATGGACCCTTGCTCCATATTTTCTCCCTATGATCCACTCCTGCTGGAGCATCACAGGTAATTCAATATCGGGTTTATAGAATAGTTTTGTGGCAAATTGGTAAACTTGACTTGAGTGTGTGTATGTAGCTGCACGTTAAAAACAGCATTTAAAATTAAATACACACAAGCATGCACCTGTAAATAATGGCATTGTTTCCTCTGTAAGACCTTGACTTCAAACATACTCATGTCTAACCATTGCACTCTATTTTACCTTTTAGTTCATCCTGTTTTTAACATGGTCTTGTCATTTTTAATATCTCAGTCCTTGTTGGGGAACTGGCAACAATAATCCAGTTGTAATAATATTAAAAACAGGCTACACCAGTTTAAATGTAAAGACGTATAGCAATGAGTGTTGGTATAGATATGGTCCTGTTTCTGGTCTGTGCTACCTTAAAGGGGGAGTTCAGTTCCTTTGAAGTTGGCCTGTATAAAGGACCACAGTCAGCCTATTACACTCAGAAGTTGGCATTTGACATGCATTGGGTTTGGGAATGGAGACATGAGTAATGTAATGTCTCTTGACCACCAAAGAAAGGTCCAGCTTAAAAAATTGTTTAAGTGAGCCGTGTATGGGGACTAGCTTCCTTGGTTTGACCTCAACATCAGACAGCTCGTTCTAAAAAGGAACTAAAACCATTTTTTACCCTAGAAGGTGGAAATTGTAGATTCACCATAGGTACAATCTTGGAGGTTTTATTTATTTATTTATATATATTTTTTTACTTTTATTGCAGGGAGGGGGACTGTGTGACATTAGTCTGAGTGTTTAAAAGGCAAATAAAACAGAAAGACCGCGACCTGACTTTCAGAACAAGTGGAATATAATGGATGGATAAATGGAAAACGGAAAGATAAATGAATGAAACAAGTAAATGTGGAATTTCTTATTTCTTTTTATTAATCAAAAGTGACCACACTGAGATTACAGATCTCTTTTACAAGAGATGCCTGGGCCTGAAGGACACCTAACATGCGAGTTTTTGGACTGTGGGAGGAAACTGGAATACTTGGAGAAAAACAAACACGGAGAACATGCACGGAAAAACTGGGAATTGAACCCAGCACCTTCTTGCTGTGAGACAGCAGTGCTACCCTCTAAGCCAACGAACCACCCATGTTGTTAGTAATCAGCACACCTGTTCTTAATTGTGATTTTACTTTTGTGTTTCTGCTTTTACAGCTGATCTATATCCATTCTTTGTCAGATTCTTCCATGTGATTAGGTCGTGCCATACACATTTTCAGTTCTACATTCTGGTTTTGACCACCATGAGAAACTCTTGTTTGTGTTGAGAAAAAAATTATCTGTTTATCTCTGTTGGCTCATGTTAAATTTCAGCATACTTAAAATATATTTTTAAAGCATTTATTATATTCAATAACAATACTAAGTTTAAATCAAGAACCAATATTATTACATTTTACAAGACAACAAGAACATTTGTTTTGTTTTTTATTATAAGATATAAAAAGTTTAAATAAACTGAGGGTTGAGTTACAGTTTCATTTGCTGGCTGTGAGTCACCAGAAAACACTTACAGTATATTCTGAAACCTTGAAAGCATAAATAAGAAAGCCTGAAAGCTGAAGAACCAAGAAAAAAAGCCAATCTCTCTGACCTTGCTTCCTCCTTTAGATTATGTGACTCCTCTGTGATCATTTCTCCCATGTAAAGACACAGATACCCCCCAAGCCAGCGAAAGGCTTCACATCTGTCCCAGTTCAGCAGCGAGCTGCATCAGCAGACTGAAAATTCTACCTCAAAGACAATTTATTCTGACAGAGAGTTGGAGCCTTTTACTTAAGATCTCCTGAACTGCAGTTGGGAGCCATTTCAAATGTATGGTGAAAGTGCACAATGGGGTTTTACGTCCCTATCTGAACCCCACAAATAAAGAGTTAAATCACAATAGGGCAGTGGAAGTGCTGTGTTCATTATAATTATACATTTTACCACACATTGCATTTAATGTTCTGCAACAAGATTTCTGACATCCGTCAGGTGAGCTGCATCAATGATACACACTGCCGCTAACCAAAACCTCAAGTATCACTAAGATCGTCAGCCCTCAAGTCATTCAAGCCAAACATCCCAAAAAGGCAGCTTTTCTAAATAATGTTCATTTCAGTTTTACCATCAAGCATTCTGGTTTATATTGTGCTGCTTGTTTAAAGCTATGTACACCATGAGTGCATGAATCAAAATGTACACCGTTGCACTTTTACCAAATGGTAAATGGACTGTACTTATATAGCACCATTCTATTTTATCAAGACACTCAAAGCACTGTACACAATCTGTATCCTCATTTACCCATTCATACAGCACTCTACTAGATCTCTACAAAGAATAATCAGTGCTTTATCACATTCCTGACACAACCATTGACCACCAAGCTACCACAGCCCTCTGTGTGGAGCAGAGGGCTGCCATCTATAGTGCCCATGAGAGCAGATGTTTGGGGTTATGAGCCCAGAGTGAGGTAAATGAGGGTGGAGGCAGATGTGGGTGCTTCACTTTTTCCACCCACATTATGATGTTGAGGTCAGAGAGGGCTTTGAACCTGTGACCTTTCAATCACAGACATCTATTAAAAGCAAAAATAAACAAACAGCATGCCAATATCCCATAAATGTTTGTAGTTTTGGAAATAGGTGTTTTTTTTATGGACTGGAAATAAACAGTGAATGCAAGTAAACCTTAATGTTTTTGGTGCACGGAGTTCAAGTGGGTAGGAATGTGCATAAGAAGAGATGTGGATTTTTGTTTTGCTCTTCCGAGGCAGCGCAGAGTGACAGATGTTGGCAAAGGGAGGGAGCAATTTTGTTCACCACAAGGTGCGATGGCAGAGCCAAGGGGTGGTGGTCGGTTTACATATATATGGTGGTGGCCATCTTGGACTTTGACGTGACATTTTCTATTGTGTTTATTTTATTTTTATCTTGAAGCAGCCACAAGCCAAAATTGAAGTTGGCATCACTTGTTTTTCAAGTTATCATGCTCACAACATGCATGGACAGATGAGAGATGGAGGAATGGACAAAGAGTATTTCCAATTCCCCCTTATTTTCCACAATGGGGGACAAAAAGGTTTTCTTTAGTTATTAATATTTTTTGTACTTTTTTAATTTCAGCTGTAAGCTGTACAATTATTGAATTGGTGTAGATTTTTCAGTTAAGTTAAGTTTAATTAAAGAGTCAAGATTAGTAAAAGGTGAAGAGTTATGGCTGTTTTGGGGCACAAAAAAACAGAAAGCAGAAATTAGAGACATTTAGGACTTTAGGAAAACGGACTACATAATAACCTTTATGGCTGTTGGACAGGCTAAATACTGAGCAAATATCAGGAAGGGAGTAGTCAGGCATGGAGTGAACAAAAACAGTGATTTGAGTAAAGAAGTGACTGCGGAAACTAAAAGGATACATAGAAAACAAAAAATACACTTTTGGTATCAAATCTTCAAAAATGTCTCATCATTTTAGCTTTCTGATTGTAAGAAAACTATTACACTTTACAAAAAAAAAAAAAGTTTTTTTGTTTTTCTCATTTTTTTCTATACAGCTTCACTGCTCTGGAAAAATATCTTAAAACTAAAACACAAAAAAAGAAAATGTGATTTTGACACTGTCAGAACATAAGCTGTAAAAAAAAAAAAACTTCCCTGACGCAAGACAATTAAAATTCTGACCGCAGCGAAAATGCAGAGTGGAAAAAATGTCAACAGCAAGAATCAACAGTGCATCTTGGCTGGCTTGTTTAAAAGTGAGAGCGTTATTGATGGACTAGCAGGACAAGTGAACAGTGCTCGACTTTCCAGGCAGTTGTTGACAACTTAACTGCCAACCTGCCAAGTGACGACCCTGTTCAGTCACTAAAGATCCATGACATGTCCAGCTGGCCACAAAACTCTGGAGAGCCTGTTTGCTTAGTGAGCATCAGGTGCGTAAGATGGCCAGATGTTTTGGTGAGCCAACCACAGAAGTGACTGAGGACTTCAGAGACTCAACCTCTTCTGGATGCGAGAAGGAATTCTGAGGAGTAACACAGACAGGAAATCTCACTGCCCAGCATCAACAAGTCTGTCTTCTTTTTCTCTCAATGGAAGCAATTTTCAACATCTTCATCTCGGTTCAAAGCAGGCTGTTGTCTTTCAACGTTGTGGATAATAAACAAGAAAAGCCCTGGCGAAAAGGACTCTGATGCCAAATTTATTGGCTTTCTGAATGTCAACATTTGCCAAAGTCATCACCTCTAACAGCTCAAGAACTCAAGATGATAAGAGGTCTTCAATCTGGTTTGGAACATAACATTTTAATGTAGTTTTAACAGCAGAGCAGGTAGAGAACCTGGTAAATAATCCAGCTCAAAACAATAGAAAAACTGAACAAACACTAAATCCTGCATAAATTTGGATTGCCATAACTACTTCAATCTATAATGAACCTCAACACATAATCAACACCATACACTTTTCATGCAGTATCAAAAATAAATAAAATCCCATGAACATGGCTGAGATGTGAGCTGAATTAAAGCCCCCCCCCCCCCCACACACACACACACACACACACACTAACAGCCTGTTCATGTAGCACTGGTAGAGAGTGTATTAAACTGAATATCACTGGTCATATCACTGCAGTTAGCATTAGATGAAGACACAAATGAACAGCATATGTACAGAATTGTACACATTCTCCAAATGAGCAGTGCAATTCCTTGCATCCAATTATAGAATTGGGTGAAGATGTAACATTTAATTATGAATAAATGATCCATGTATAAATTAATGATAAATCTTAAGTTTAAAATTGAGTTTCACTCTAAGAAACAATAGTAGAGATCAGTCAGCATTTCTAATAAGAGCTGAGGAGAAGGGGGTAAAATAAATCACCAACACTGACAGCAGAAGCGGATGCATGCATTAATGCCCAAGTGAGAGTAGGATGCAGTCTGGGAGTAAAAAGTCTGAACATAAGTGGGCCTAGTTTACAAACGAATGGTATAGTAACTAAAAGGATGTTATCCTTGACAAAATACAACATGTCTACTTTTTCAGAGTTAGAGTCAGAGTTTCTTTATTGTCATTCGCACCTCATGTGGAACATGTGGTGGAGCGAAATCATGTACACAGGGTCCCAGTTACATCCAACAATAAAATGTAAAAGAAAAACAGTAATAAGATCTAAGATATGAACTAAGAAAAACATCAACTAAATATACACTAAGCACTCATAACATAAAAACATTACGTCGAACATCAGTACAAACATGAACATGAGTCTGTGTGAGCAGATGAGCACTCATGAACACAGCAACATTGAAACAGATCAGCAGCAACATGAAACAGATCAGCAGCAACATGATGTGATTTTTTTTTCCACACTGATTATTCTGGTTAGAGATTCATGAGTCTAACAGCCTCTTCAGTCTAATGGTTCTACACTTAATGCTCCTCAACCTCCTTCCTGAGGGGAGTGGGGCAAAAAGTGTGTGTGCTGGGTGAGTGGGGTCCTTCATGATGCAGGTGGCTCTCTTCCTGCATCTAGAGGTGTAGATGTCTGTGATGGTGGGGAGGCTGACTCCAACGGTCTTTTGTGCAGCCTTCACCTTTTTCTTTCTAAACTGACATGTTTGCACTTACCAAGGAATGTGATACTATACAAAATGCCCCAGAATCCTTTGTGACAGACATAGTAACAATGTTGTGACAGCGTCAAGTAACACTGATCTCTCTGCGTGTCAGTGATCCCTAAAAATTACATTTTTATCATCTATAGCAATGTCAGTTCTTTACTCAACAGCAGCTGGACGCTTGCATACTATCTTTAAAAGCACCAAGTTGAAAGGTTTACATAAAAAACGTGTAAAAATAATGAAAAAATAACCTAATGAAAGAAAAGTGACTCTGTACAAACATTCCAAGCCCATCCCCATCTAAAATTACTCAATTACCTTGGAGAGCTCAATAAAAGACTATTTCAAATTGCTTGCCGAGCCCAAGGACAAATACTAAAAGCTAAAAGTGCAGCAAGGAAGCTCAAAGACATCGGAGAGGGTAATATCTGTTTCAAAAGTAGGCAAAGTGCATTTATCACCATCCAGGCTGTTAGCCAAAATGATGGTGAGGCACATTTATAAATCAGCCAAAGTTATAATTTTAAGAATTCTCTAACAAAAACATATAATTTTAGGCATGGATTTTAATTTATCTTTGTCAAACAAAATTCAGCATTAGAGAACTGTGAATATGAAAAGAAGTGAATATGATCAAGTGGTTACCAATTACATCATTATGTTTTTAGGCTTTTTAATAATGAATCTCTGTGTATTTTTGTATATTTACTCCATGTTCAACTGTCTCTCCTTAACATTCTTTTAGATAATATTAATTGCTATGTATTTTTTTTTTCTAACTGTTTTTTTCCAGCAACTGTGATTGGTTTAAGCTTTCTAGTTGGAAAACAATGAAAAGGTGAAAAAGAAGTGGTATTATTTTAAGGACTTCCAATCACAGTCGAGATGTGATATAGGTCTGCAGCGCTAAAACCAAAAACTTGACAAACACATTTGATGAAATCTTTGCTTAATGAAACTTTACTTTTTGAAGGCTGTGATATTATCATCATATGTGTTTAAAAATATATAAATGTTGTTTCATTGTCAAAATAGGTCTTTAAGACGGTGAAAAATGCTCCAAAAAGGTGAAGTCGTGTAGGAAAACTTGTAGAAAATACTCTTAATACCAGGACACTAGGAGACAACGGTGGAGGCGCAGCATGACACTTAATGCTCCCCTCCCTGCCTGAGATGCAGGAGAGCTCAATATATAAAGGGTAGACATTAATTAACCCAAATACAGGCCACCTGGAGACTAACTAATCATGTGCACAGAACAGGGCAGGAGCACATCCCTACATTGTACATTTCTTGGTACATTGACTGACTTGAGATCTTCTCCAAAAAAAGAGGGAGAGATACAATTTTATTTGACTCCAAGGAGTTACTCTAGTTGTGGAAAAACACACAGTCTTTTACCAGGTAATACTGAAAGAAAATCTGGTTGTTTTTATGTGGTGAAACTCAATCAGAACAAAGTTATACAATATAGTCACCTCTTGATGGCTTGGATTAAAAATTATCATTTGAGTGCATATTTTGTAATAGAAATGTAAAATTACCACTAAAAAAATGTAGGTGGAATGTTTTCCTTAATCTAAATTAGGCTTGTGATAACTGACCATCAAATGAAATAATTTGAGTATTTAAATACTGTAAAGACTTTTATTTCTCTTCAGGCAAAATTGTATATATATATATATATATATATATATATATATATTTGTTTTTCTTTCTGACTTAAAAAAAAGCAGTTTAAAATTGGCCTTAATGTGCTTCAGGACAAAGAAGAACTAATCTATCTCAGTTTTCTATATGAATACCACTGTATGAATAAGATACGGTATTTCATTATGCATCAAAGGTTTTTTAGTATTTGTTCTTTATTTTAGATGGTTTTAAAACTGGAGAGACCACAACTGTGCATGAGCTGCAAGTACGCCTCACTTCAGGGTTTCACTGAACCGTATTTCACATAGCATGGATGCAGAGAAGGAGGGAAACGTGCATTGTGTTAACTGACTCAGAGCTCGTTAATACGACCTTTGGACGGGATGAACGAGAAATACCAGCTTAGCTCATGAAGGGTCCGTGTGATTAAGAGCACCAACAAACCTTGAACAAGATGATCCTACACCCTTTTGTGCACTAAAGTATTACAAAGCTGTATTATAGAGATAAATTGTTTGCTCTCTGTAGATATTTAAAGGAATTTGCGGATGACTGTCTCAACAAAGCCTATTCTTTTGAGATGGTTTAAGACAGGAAAGATGGTGAGATAACAAAGATGTGCATTTCTGAAAGAAATGCATATACATACAGTATATATATATATATATATATATATATATATATATATAAAGACCAAGACAGCAACATTGTCAGAGAGAAAGACAGGAACTGTGAGATAAGTAGAGCATGTGGTGTCACCTCTGCTTTATCAAGCGCTGCTACTAAAACAAAAGTCCATAATCTTTGATTTTTACTCATTCTATGTATGAAGTTTTACATTTCCCCTTAAATATTCCCAGAATTATCCCCATTCTTCTTTATGTAACTATTGTCTTGGTAAACATGTGGGAACTTTGTGAACAGAATTAAATTTCTCTACATCTCTGCACCCTGAAACCCTCCACGTTCACTCCTTTACAAATCTATCCTCTCCATTTCTTTAATCCACCCTCGTGCCTCCCTCCACTGCCTCCATTCTTCCTCTGCGGCCCACTTCTGCGCACAGGGAACAGCAACAGCAGCTTCAATAATTCACTTCCCCTCCGAACAGGTTGTGTTTGCATTGTAGGGTGCTGCAGGCGAGAACAGAGAGGGCAAGGAAGAAAAATTAAAAACAAGAAGGAGTGAAGAATGAAGTTGCAATGGATGAAGACTTTGACTACAAAGACAGAATGAAAGTCTTAAAACAAATGCAGCTGAGGCTAGAGCTGGTTGTGAGTAATCATGATGTGAAAAAACAAAGAGGAGGAAAGTAAACAGAGGAAAAATGGTGTATGGGAAATGAGTAGTTTTCACCTGTGATACCATGTGTACTTGTAGTCTTTAGTGTGTATCCTATTGTGAAAAAGGAAGTTTTCATTCTCTCAACAATGTGATATCCTTGAAAAAATGTTGAAAGATTAGTTTGAAAAAAGCTATAACAGTGTACTTTATGGCAAATATACAATTAAACTCTAACCATTTATTTAAAAAAAATGCTATGTGATATAATCATGCTGTCTAATCAGCATCTTGATGTGCACGCACACACACATTCCTGATGGACTCTGATACACACATACACACAAACACACACACATGATAGACTATGACACATTCATGAAGGACTCTGACACACACACAACATAAATACACACAACTACTGTTGTGTGTATTTAACTACTACTACATAAGTAATGTAGGTAAAAACATCCCTTATGCATCCATAAATTTCTATGCTGATGACACAGTTGTTTATTGTCGAGCTAAAACAGTTGAAAAGGCTTTCCAGCTTTTGAAATCTGCATTTGACATCATCCAGACATTTTTGTTCCACCTCAAACTAGTCCTAAATGCCGACAAAACCAAAGGGATGCTTTTTTCAAATAGGAAGTTGGTCCCAGCAGTTCTTCCTCTGATTTCATCCTCAAATGGTGTCCCGATTGAGTTTGTTGATTCCTATAAAAATGTGGGTATCTTGGTCGATTCGCATCTCTCTTTTAAGCTCCATGTGGAAAACCTAGTGAAGAAACTGAAAGTTAAACTGGGTTTCTTTTTCAGAAACAGATCCTGTCCAACTCTGAATGCTAGGAAACGCCTTGTATCTGTGACTTTCCTTCCCTCCATTGATTACGGTGACATTATTTACATGAACGCTCCTACAAGAACCCTGCAGATGTTGGATGCTGTCATTCATGGTGCACTAAGATTCATAACTGGCTGTGATTATTGTACCCACCACTGCACCCTGTATTCACTGGTTAACTGGACATCATTAACTTCACGCAGACTCTCTCACTGGTACATTTTCATTTTTTAATCACTTCTTGGTCTGCTGCCTTCATACATCTCCTCCGACAGGTCTCTGTGTGAGTGCAGCTACAGCGTGCACTCTCAGGACATAATCACCTGCAGTGTTCCCTCAATGAGGACTGAACTTGGCAAAAGGACCTTCTCCTACTCCGCTCCCGTTTCCTGGAATATCTTACAAAAAAGATTTGAAGCTCTTGACCTTGACCTCTCTAAGTGGCTTTAAGAATCTGTTGGACTCCTGGCAAGAACCAATGCAGACATGTTCCTCTTTTTAGTTTTCTACATTCGCCTTATAATCTAGCTGTTTTTTGTTACTTTTCTATTTTTTAGCCTTCCTATTTGTAAAAAAAAATTAAAAATAATAAAAATTATGACCTTTTTATAACTGTTTATTGTTGTCGCTGTTGTCCATTGTTGTAATCATTCTTTGTTGAAATCAGGTCTCTCTTGTAAATGAGTCCTCGAGGCTCAATGGGATTTACCTGTCTAAATAAAGGTTGAATGAAAAAAAAAAAAAACTACTGTGTTGTACTTTATGACTTCTTGCACGTTTTTGCAATCTGCTCAAGTTTTACATTTTTGCACCTTACTCAGTTTTTATCTCTGCTGCTATAACAAAAATATATAAAAACTTTGTGCTATAGTCCCATATCAATCAGAACATGTTTCTACCTCATGCACTACCTGCACATGTACTAATCAACATGTGTCTCTAGTCTTGTCTCTTAATTACTTGTTTAGATTGAAATGTTTAGATTAGGTTAGATGTATTTTTGCATTTATTATAGGTCTGTTTGTATTTATTGTTCTGTTGTGTATCTGTGTGTTGTATTTATTTATTTATTTATTTATTTATTTATTTGCATGTTATGTTCTGTGTTGCACTGTAATCCTGGAGGAGCGCTGTTTCGTTTCAATATGTACTTATACGTAGCTGAAATGACAATAAAACCTCTCTGACTCTGACTCTAATGTGCCACACCTGTGAGGTGGATGGATTATCTCGACAAAGAAGTGCTCACTAACACAATTTTATACAAATTTGTGAACAATGTTTGTGCGAAAAAGGCCTGTTGTGTACCATATTTTTAGCAGTATAAGTTGCAGTTATTTGCATAAATTAGCATGCCTGCGACTTATACAGAGAAGTGACGTATTTATGTTATTTTTTCCAATATTTATAAATCCATTTTTGGCTGAGATCTGACAATTTCATTCATTCTGACATGGAAAACATTGAACACTACAATTTTCAGCCACTAGAGTGCTCTTGACTAATATGACAAGCCAAGTGTCTCATTAATAGGTACAACTGGCTATTAATGAGACACTTGGCTTGCCATACAGCCACTTTTGTCTCGCT
>NC_056499.1:20194851-20200253 GCF_014905685.2 Nematolebias whitei | reverse complement strand
TATATATATATATATATATATATATATATATATATATATATCCAGTGGCTTGTAGCTCACCCTGTCCACTTGGATGGTTCCACTTCACTTCAAATGTGGGTCCTCTACCAGAGGCGTGGGAGTTTGATGGTTCTGTGCAGTATCTTAGCTGATCCTAGGACTGCTCTCTTCTGGACAGAGATCTCTGAGGTTGTTCTTAGGAGCCACTCTTCCAGTTTGCTTGTTCAGCTTCGAATGGAGTATGCCAGGCCCTTTACTCTCTGTAGGTACTTGGTTGTGGCTGACTTTCTTGCAGCTTAATCATGATTGCCATTTGCTTGTGGGATTCCAAGATATTTGTAGCTGTTCTGGACATCTGCAATGTTATACCTTCAGGTAGTTCAATCCCTTAATTTGTGATCACCTTGCTTCTCTTATGTATCATTCGACTGCATTTATCCTTTTCAAATGACTTTACATTGCCCTTGCTGTATATTCTGGTGAGGTGGATCAGTGAGTCGATATCTCGTTCATTTTGGGTGTGCAGCTTTATGTCACCCAAGTAGAGGAGGTGACTGATGATTGCTCTGCTTTGAAACCAGTATCCATAGCCACTATTTGCAATGATCTGGCTGAGAGTTCAGGCCTATGCAGAACAGAGGTGTGGACAGAGCACCACCTTGGCACATCAAATTTGATGATGACTTGTGCAATTGGCATTAAAATAGCATGTAGAGTTGTCTTCCACATTCCCATTGAGCTCTTGATAAAAGTTCTTCCTGTTGATGTTGTTTAGTTTCAAGCACTCAAGTCTCCATGTGTGTGGCATTGATTCATAGACCTTCCTGCAGTCAATTCAAACAGTGTGCAGGTTTGTGTGTCTGGTCTTACAGTCTTGAGCTACAGTTATATCAACCCGTAGTTGGTGTTTGGCTCCCTTGGTGTTGGTGCCAATTCCCTTCTGTGCCTCGCTCAGCTATTGACCCATGTGCCTATTTATTTTAGCTTCTATGATGCCTGATAGTGCTTTCACGTTGTACATTGACAGGTGGTTGGCCAGTAGTTGGATGGGGCTGCAGCTTTCTGCAGGACTTTCATGATCAAGAATGCTTAGCCTTGGGTCAACAACTCTGAAAGTCACTGACATCAAGACACAAAGGCTCCTCACGATCCACAAAGGGTATTACCTCTACTCCTGCGCCCCAAAACTGTACACAAGAGGGAGTAAAGTACACTCTACAGGATTGAATATTTGATATCCCATGGTACATCAGAAAGAAAGGCCCCAATTATGAACTACTCAGTGAATGACTCAGGCAGCAGAAACCCAAAGAGGAAAAATAAAAACAAAATCAGCCATCGTAGAAGATAAGCCCCTCAACAGCATGGACCACCGGTGAGATGAAGAGGTGGCTAATATTAACAAATCCTACCAGTAGCTAGACAAGGCTGAACTGAAGGACAGCATAGAGGCACTAATCATGGCAGCACAAAAGCAATAGAAGCCAGATCTGTCATGCCAGACAGGACCTAAGATGCAAGCTGTGTAAATATGTCTCTAAGACAGTCTAGCTCATAATAGCAGGATGTAGGATCCAGGTAGGCAAAGCATAATGCCATAATGAAGTTGCTGGAATAATGAAAAGGAACATCTATGCTGAATAGAGACTGGAGTTACCACAGTCAAAATGGGAGACTCCACAAATGGTAGCAAAAATATCACGGCTAAGATACAGTGGGACTTCCAGATCGAGACTGACAAACTTGACACTGTCTGGTCAAGAAACTAGAGAAGAAGGCAGTAGCGCAAGATGTATAAATCCCAAGTGAACTGTAACATCAGGAGGAAAGAGCATGAGTAGCTAAAACATAAATACCAAGGGCTGAAAGACAAAAAAGAGAGTCAAAGTAGTTACAAAGGTTATTGGTGCACTTTGTGCTGTGACTCTCAGTCTAAAAGAGTAGCTCTGACAGATTGAAGAAATAACTTCAAAGACTTCTGTTCATAAGGGCACAGTCTGAGGAACAACTAAGATACCATGCATTCCCCTCATGTTCCAAGACCTCTGGGAAGAGGACCTGATCCTTGAAGTGAAGTGGACCCTCCCATGTGAAAAAAATAGGGCAAGCTGAGAATCAAACACATTCTGGATAGTTTCATTTATCTCACAAACATAAAACTAAATAATACATTTTGAAGTAAAACAGTTCAAAGTACAATTACAAATGCTTGCAAGGTTTACACTGACAAAAGAACTGTGCACAGAATATGAAAAGGAGAAAGAAAAGGAAAAGAAGAGTGACAGAGTAAGAAAAGTGCACGAGGGTGCAGACGGTCTCTGATGTAAGCTATGTTCTCACCACTGTTCACAACCATCCTGTCACCACCATGAATAAGTTAGATGCCAAATGTTTCCTCCCTCTCATGTCCAAGCAAACGTGCGACACACTCACACACACAAACCTTACATTCTCACTGTAGAGAAAGCTAGATCAAACCCTGCGCACAAAAACGATGTCATTGCAAAGCATACATGCAATCGGTGAATATGATTCAGGTTTATAAAACCAGTAAAAAGTTATGTGCTTCAAAAACTTTCCTGAACACAAACACGCACATGCACTCACACACACACACAGAAATGCATTTATTTCCTCCTGAGGCAGAGCCAGTAAGAGGTGCTTGATAATGTCTGACAGAATGACAGGAGTACAGAGCAGAAAAGTGAAGTTTCTCTGACATTTTTTATATCCAAACCCACAGGGCAGCAACATCGTCCCGTTAAGCTCTGGTCTCATTCCAAAACAGTTGCATGTATGTGTGTGTGTGTGAGAGAGACACACATCCATGTTCAAAGAAGGAGGGTCAGAATGGGCTAATTATACAAGTTCAGCTGAAGGTGAGCACTGTCACAGGTGTGTTTGCATGTGTGTGCACGTAAAAACGTCCTTGTGCACATAATTGCATCTAGATGAAATCTGCATGAGCAGGAGCATCAGACAAAAGAAAGTGCGATACGCAAGGACAGGCGAAAGAAAAATAAAAAGGAATTAAAATGAACAAATAGCTGGAGGTTTGCACTATGGTTTTCAAAAGGAAATTATAATAATCCTCGTGCCAATTCAGAGCTGGCAGATAGCACAGTGCTTCATGACATTTCAATCTTTTTCATCAGACGTCTATGTTTGATTACCTTTTCTTTAAAATTGAAAAATGAAAAAACATTTACAGGGAAGGTATATAATAAAAATGCAGTTTGTCAGCGTGTGTTTATTTATTCACTTTCAATACAGAGGAAAGGAAGTCAATGTGAACTCTAAACATGACTTCATACTGAAAACTGACACCAGAACTACATCATAATCAAAAGATTTTATATTACATTAATTATGTAGGCATAGTGATATATTTCACTCAACCACACGTTGGCAAGTGAAAGAAGCTGAGGATCCGTTCAACAACCCTTCTAAAGGAAGGACAGCCAATAGCTCAGAGTCCAAATATTTCTCCTTAGATTTTTTTAAGTCCTGTCTGATTTGCATAATAATGTTGTAGTAACCTTTATATATTATAAAGATACTAAACAACGAGCTTCAGCAAAGTCCACGCAGAATGAAGAAAGCCAGTCAGGTAATGCAGGGGTCAGTATTATCTGATGAAATTTTAGCTGCAAAACTTCAAGTTTGATTGTGTTCTCAACAATCAAATGAGACCTTTTCTACAATAGAGATTATCTAATTTAAAAACCTAGGTATGTATTTCACCTGTCACCTTCATGGCCATAATTTTATACTAAAATCATAAAAGGTTGAAAACTGAAGGAGTTAGTCGATTAGCTACGACAGCCATCTTCAGTTGGGGATACTTTGAAAGTTAAGTGATCGTAGATGTACAGCCAATATTTACTTTCTGGGAGTTTCATTAAAGCCTCTCCAATGAATCATGAGATATTTTGCTAACATACTGAGAGATTTGTCTCCAACAGTTGCAGTTATTTTTTGTGTTTTCTGAGTTTTGTTACCTGTGGTGGACATCTTGAATTGGACTGACTCTGAAGGGTAACCAGTTGTTCCCACCAGAAGCGGACTAAACATCTGTACTGACGAGCCAATCAGGAGGACTGATACATTCAGTAGCACACATCACACATCTACGCTCTGCACCCGTGTTTGTGTAGTAAGAAAGCTGAAAAAACTGCTACAAACTAAACAAAGTTACGCAAACAGGATAGTTGGATTGCCTAATGTAGAGATTTTCTACACCTTTATGTCAATTTTGAGAGAGTTGTTTTATAAGCCTGAAACATGATATAAAACAAGCCCTCATTTGGTTAGCCGTTAGCTTAGCCTGAATGAAGACTTCAGTTTTTTCCTCCATACCTTTTGTTCTATGACTGAGGTTGTGGTTTTTAACACTAACTATTGATAACAATTTGAAACATCACTTAAAAAGCAGACCAGATCATATCTTTATTGTTTTTTTATTGCATACAGAGATACAACAGTAATGTTTGGTTTAACAACTAAAAATTGATTAAAGAATATTTTGATAATCATCTTAATACAGTATGTTCAATGTACAAACTGATTGAGAGACAAGTTTTATGTGTTCAAATATTTTTTTCGTGTCAGTCTGGAAACTTTCAAGATTTGAGCTGTTGTTTGGAGAACCCAACGTGATGATGTAATGTTTGCAATGCACGATCACAATAAATACAGTTAGCTGAAAACTGGCAAGTCTCGATAGAAATTACACAGCTGTTGTTGTGAAATATTAGAATCCAACTATTATTCTTGCTCATGGCTGATCTGTTTGTTTGGGGGGTTTTTTTCAAAGAAGCTGAACATGATGGAGAAAACACAGTCTGTATAATCTTAAAGCTGCATTCTGGGTATGTTACCATCTCGCCTCACCTGGGGGCCCCAGAGGCCCACACTACCCATTTCTACCTACTGCTTTGTACCCACTTTGAGCTCAGAGTCTATCATGTTGGAAGCAGAGTGATAAATCAGACCTCCCAAGACGTTGTCTTAGTTCTTTTATCCTTTACCCCAGGTAGCAAAGCTAGTGTAAACCAGCTTCAACATAACACTTCAGCAATCGGCCTATGGCTCCGCTGCTGACCTGTGGGTTAATAGAAATGTTGTCAGGCAGACTGAAAAAAGGCACCAAAGGAAAAGAGGAGAGCAAAGGACCAAGAGACAAAAAAATAGCAGAAATTTCAGCTGAGTATGCATCAATACAAGGGATATTGGACTGTATATGTGAAATTTCCCAGAGTGCAACTATTTCATTTTACGGCAGTGAAGGCTAAAACTCTACACAATGAGCTAAAGGAAAAAAGTCATCTGAGATCTAAGGTTTTATCCAAAAGGAGCAGCAGAACTGTGAGCATCAGCAAATACAAAAAGGAAAAGACAGA
>NC_056499.1:20184134-20194751 GCF_014905685.2 Nematolebias whitei | reverse complement strand
TCTATCTGTCTGTCTGTCTGTCTGTCTATCTGTCTGTCTATCTGTCTTATCTGAACAGTTGGCAAAACTGTTTTAGTGCTTCTGTTTAAATTATGAGGGTTTTAATTAAATGTTATAAAGAGAAAAAGGTCACTCTGCTTTTGTTGACATTACTGATAACATTTATGTAGAGTGGGTGCGATTTGTGAAGCGTGCGTGTGCGTAAGTGTGTGTCCTTCTTTTTCTCACGATGTGAGGACACACGGTAAATGTGTTTGCACAGCGAATCACGTATGCGAGCACACGCTCCTGAGAGCGCACCTGTAAAAACACGGGACGTGGACGCACGCGACGAGCAGAAAATTGAGCAAAGTAAAGAGCAGGAGGAGAATGGTGGGTGTCAGATCGTGGGAGGTGAGAGATTACCATCATCTCCAGCTTAATGTTTCAGTCTCTTCTTATCACTGTCTGCCCTCCCCCTCTCTCTCCTCCTCCTTTGCCTCAGAGCCGCCAATAAATTATGGATGCTTATTAGAAAAGGGCAATATTCAGCATCCCAAATAAACGCAGTGGCAAAAGACATAAAAGAGACACAAACAAAAAGTGCTGATATGCGGTTAGGAAGAGTTGAAGTCGCAGGGGAGCCAGTGGCCGGACCAGTTAAACCTGGAACAATTTCTTTCTAGGTCACCGACATTAAGGCTGTGTAATCGCAGCCAAGGTGGAGGGAGCATTTGAGTCTGTTACATCGGTGGTATTACAACTAACGTAATCTTAATAGAAAGTGCTTTTAATAAAAGAGACTCATAATTGCAACTTCTGTTTGCTGACTTTGATGCTGCATTTTATAAAGGTCGGAGCTAATGTCATAATTTCATATTCTGTTTAATACGCCAAGATTATTGCTCAGGTTGAAAAAAAATCTGATATGATAAAATATAGAGCAATAATGATATTGTCAGGCTGTGTGTTGTAACATCAATTTTAAACAGACACATTCCCCTTTTTGATTTCAGCTCTATTCAAGTTTGGCTATTGAACAGCAAGTAAAGAACACACTGAACTGATTGTGTTTTGCTGTCCTCCACATCAAAACAGGTATGTTGGCATGGCAACATGTGTGCCAGCAGAGGATTACATTTAGTTCTGGAAATGTTGGTCACCAGTGCCACTTTACTTCCCTTGAACTGACATGAGTGGAGAAAAGAGTAGTGAGTGAAATTTCTGCGTATTATCAGGCATGTACAGTTTTATTACACGTAAATTCTGAAGTGAAGTGTTTCAAATTCAAACTTATTTCTCAAGTAGATGCTCTTCATTTTCCTCTGTGTGCAAAACTATAAAGTAGGATGCAACCTCACACAAACACACACACACAAATAAAAAATCTGGGAAATGATTCCCAGGGTTTTTTTTTATACTTCCTTGGGCAACATCTTCAAAGTGATGTTAAATTTGTGCACTATTTAGGTATATTAAACTTTTTCACTTTCTGCATCACTTATAGTGTTTTGTTCTATAGCCGATGGCAAGGCCTCTCCTTCTCAGCTTGTGCTGCTGGGGCGCTTTTCAAATTAAAAAGAAGGGGGGAAAAAAATCCACTGTTAAAGAAACGCCATTGATTTAAGTTCATTAAATTTCCTGTTAACAAGCCCATAATGAAGCATCGTATTGCAGGCTAATGCAGTCTGGATTCCATCTAGAGCACCAGCTAATGGTGCTGTGTGACTTTGTCAAGCAATCAATAATTTGGTGTCTGAGTGAACTTTACTGCCTCACACAGTGAGACGTGATTCAGTGCCACATAGATGGAGAGACACTTTCTCCGGGTGCAATCTGTCTGTGCTCAGTCCCTCAGTGGAAGTTGAACATCATGCAAGATTATCTTGACATTTGCTCCTTAAGTGTGTTGAATTTAGTGCATAAGAGCACGTCACATCCAACATGGAATGCCTGAAGACTCCAGTACACTTGGATTAGATGGAATTTGAAAATCTCTTTATATGTGTTCAATGATGTTTGTGATTAATGTGTGGAGAAACATATGAAAAGCTAATCCCTTGGGAGAAAACAGAGCAGCAGAAAGAAGACTGCAATAAACAAGATGCACCATGGATGATCTTGTTAAGCTTAAAGCTTGCCTTAAGAAAACATACGGTGTGTTGATTTTTCCCCCTTTGAAATGCAGCATTGTGTTTCTTTGGTATATCCCTTTGCAATCTGACAGACAGGTGTTACAAGCTTCGTGACAGCCTATCTGAATTCACAGAGGTGCAATCAATACTAAACTGCTGCGGGAGAAACGGGGACCGATCCACAAGTCCCTGCTGAGCCAGCAAACTGTTGCAAAGAGAAGAAAAGTGTGTCTGCTGTGAACAAACACGACCCACTCACGCCTGCGCACACGTACAAGACTTAGAGCTTTACGGGCTTGGACGCTTCCCACACTCTGATACACAAACACCTGCATGCGCAGACTCATGCGGGCATGGGCTGACTAAAACACAAGCATCCAAACATGCCCCGGAGAAGGCTACAGCAAATGAACCTCGCAGGCGTCCAAACCGCTGACATCAATCAGGCATACTTCATCATTGGGCTCCCGATGGACGCTGAGTCGCATCTGTCTGCCGAAACAAGTGCTAAACAATTCCAAAGTGATGGAAACCATTTTATGCATATGTGCCTGCAGCGTGCCAAACTCGTTGGCTCCTTTCCCGTTCCTCCTAACTTGTGATGTGTACTGCTGTTGTGCAAATTCTGACAGTTAGCTCTGTATGAGACAACCTTTTTGGAGATGTACGATTACCTGTGTACATGAAACTGTTTTGTGCAGCTGAGCACCAACACCCCTATATGGTCCACCTGGGAGTTTGTGAAAGCTGGCCAATACTTTTTCACAAAGCCCTGGGGCTTTTCTTACATCGGCAATGACTGAGAGCGCCCAGGTGCACAAAGGATCCTAAAAAATTATACATACATACATACATGCTTACATGCATAACCCAGCACCTTGTGCATCTTTTTCTGACCTGTTGTTTATTTGTAGGAGTATGCCCAAAACAACTCTACAACTGATTCAGCTATGAGGAAGACTAGACCAGGTCAAGAAAGCAGAAGATTACAGTAGTCCCTCGCTACTTCACAGTTCGTTTATTGCAGACTCACTCTATCGGGGTTTTTCAAAATAAAATTGGACATGACACACAATTGGCTGATTGATGGATGAGTCACACAATCGGCAGGGAATTTTTATTCAAAATAAATCATCTAAAAATATTTAGCACATTTGTGCAGCCTGGAGCTGCAGAAAAAGCTTCCTCCTGGACCTTTGTGCAGCCCATACTGCAGGATAAACTTCCTGCTGCAGCTGATCAGCTGTTCTCCTGTAGAGTGGAGAAGTGGGCGTGGCCAAAAGCACTTGCAGGTGGCAAAGAGCAGAAGAGGCAGGGAGCTGAAATCATGATGTTCTGTTCTCGTTTAGAGTGTTTAGAGTTTAGAAACATTGTTTAGAAGAGGGGTCTGCAACCTGAGGATCTGGAGCCACATGCGGCTGTTTGGTCCCCCTGCAGCGGCTCTTTCAAGCTTTGACCAAAACTGACATAAAAGTGAATTTTATTGCTTGTTACAACAACTAAAAGGGCTAGTTTTAACAGTTTTCCTGTCATTTATTTTGCAAACATATAAATACTAGAAACATTACAAGGAGTAAAACAAACTCACTTTCACTTTACGCTTTATTTCTTCAAAGTAGGATACGTGTTTTCTAGAATTAAAAAATAATAATAATAATCACATAAGGCGGCATAGTTTTGTTGTTTTAGTTTTTAGAAACTGGGCAAAAACTAGTTTTGTTTTCCTTCTTTACAAGAATCAGGTCTTTTATTTTGTCTTAGAATGTAAAAAAAAAAAAACAATAAATGTTAAAAAAATAAAATAAAATTAGATATTTTTAGTTTTATAAAATCACCCCTACTGTCCAGAAAAGCACCCTCCGACAAAATTAAAGTGGTCCGTGGGCCACCAGTTGAGAATCCCAGTTGTAGCAGGTATTGTGGCTCCGGACACGTTTAATTTAGTGAACAAAGGGGCAGAAATGGCTCTTTTGATCGTACAGGTTGCAGACCCCTGGGTTAGAACATTGCAAGAGTTTGGGAAGGGTTTAAAATGCCTTTATTTATACTACTGCTTACTACTTGTACTGCTATCACTACTTTGCGATTTTTCACTTATCGCGGGTTTTCATGGTGCGGATCCCCTGCGATAAATGAAGTACCACTGTATACAACAGATATAAGGACAACCCAACAGAAATGTCTAACTGAACTACATTACAGCTGGTAGCAGTACACGAAAAATGGTTTTCTTTTAATCCTTAAAACATTTGATTTACAAGGCTCTGTGTAAATGCATTTGAAGCTGTTTATGAGATGAAAGTAAAACTTAGACGAGTTTTTTTTTTTCTTCTTTTTAATTATTCTGCAGCAAAGTGTGACATTTAAAACTGATTAAAGGTAAAAGTGATGACAAGCATTTTTGGAGATTCCATATGGCTGTGTCACTTCACATAGACACTATACTTTACATAACTGACAGAAAGAAGAAAACTCAACATTCTGAATGAAAAAAATGCTTAAAGAATGTAACATCAAATTGATCAGGATTTGAAAAAGATGACTAAACTGTTGCTGTGAGCTGGTCATAGTTTACACTATTATTGATATGCCGACAGCGCTGTGAAGCATCAGAGTAATACAAGTCTGATTAGTTAGCAAGGACTTTTACACAGGCCTACAAGCTCCAGCAAATGAAAGCTTGTCATAATCTTGCAGTGTGACGGCAGGCTGCAGGATTGCATGTGACAACCGCGCTCTGTGCAGCTTTGACTGAACAGAGCCTGTTTTCAATGGCTGCCACATTCCTCAAAACGTCAAAATCAAAGTATCAAAGCAGACAGATGAGTTTGTGTCTGCCTCGCCCGAAGGGACAGGGAAGGATGCATGTCTGGCCAGGCGCCTGCAGCTCAAGAAACTGAGCTGCTGTAATACAGTGAGACTGTGGGCTTAAGAGGGTACAAATCTCAGCCTTATCCTCAAAAGCACAGAGTGGCTGTCCTGTTTAACCTGACAGAGACAAGCCGCAGTCCCCGAGAGCTCTGCCACTCTGATCCAAGTTTAAACCCTCTGAGAGTGCAGCCGATTCAGAATGCATGGGACCCTGAGATAAGAGAGGCTTATTACCAAATGTTCAATTCAAAACAAAAATAATAATAAACTTACAGTCACAATATATGTCAATATCTCACACCTTTAGGTGGAATTAATTCTTAAAAAATCACTTTGTGAGGTTTTCCCTCCCACTATAATACATCATTGGATGTTTTCAGAGGTGCTTTCTAAGAAATATCTATTTTGTCAGATGATCAGTCCATCTAGTCTAGTTTAAAATCCAAAAACAAGTTTAGTCTTGAGCTTCCAACGTACAGAATGAGCTTAAAACATGTTTGCATGATGTTCTTACCGTAAACTCCTTGGCCACAGACAAGCTGATGGACACTGGAGAAAAGCAAGAACCAGATAAACTCCATGTTCAGCTCAGTTCCCTCATAACCTGCAAACAGAGAAGACAGAGGATCATGGAGATGTGAAGGCGGCAACCTCTGACACGCTGTAAAAATAATAAAAAAAGGCATAACATAAATTGTGGTTTTATATCCAACAGTTTGTCTCACAACCCGTGAGAATAATGCTATGGAGCAATTCTGCCTCCAACATCTCCTCATTCAGTTTAAAGGGCGGGTAATTCAATCACGACACCGTGGATTAGACAAAGCTTACAAGCCAGGCTGCGTGTTAGAGAATTGGAGATTGACAGGATTGGAGAGGTCTGTTGTTCAGCCTGAATAATAATGTAAAAAAAAAAAAAAAAAAATGCTTGTCCCCTTTCTGGCTGAGCTATCAGGTGTAGTCCAGACAGGGAGGGGGCAACTATAGGGATTAAACTGCAGCCTTCACTGAAGATTATAAGTGGAGGGTCCAGGACTTCAGACCCTGCAGTGAAAAACGAATCTGATCCCCAAGAAATGAATATATCTGAAATAAATAGTTTAAAAATTATATCTCATCATCTTTATATTAAGTTGTAACATCACATGGTGGTGGTTTCAGTGAGCGCGTTTTAGGTTCAGGAGGAAAACCAGGAATGACATGTGGGGGAGAGAGGTGGGGTGGGGGAGAGAGGTGGGGTGGGGGTGGGGGGTCCACACTTTTTTTTTTTCCAAACACATGTGTCTGTGTGTGTGCATGTGCGCGCCCGGAGTCAATCGGCGGGTTGCGTGATGAAGCGCGCGCCGCGATGAAAGTTTCATCGTGACGCACGAGAATTAACGAGAGCAGCTGCTGACATGTATGTCCTCGTGTTATCGATGGGAATAAACGGCAGCGGATGAAAGGACCAGAGCTCCCACTGTTTGATCGGAGCTGTTGATGCGCACGGGTCAACTTTGACAATGTTTGCTGTAACTCGCGCACGAATGGATTCACTTTCTTTTTTTTATGTTTCCAGGCAAAGGGACACAGAGTAGAAGGCTCGTGTGTGAATGACTGTGTTCTGGATAGAAAGCAGCTCATGGGTCGGATCTACCTTGTCTCCGGAGGCGCTGCGCTCTCTCCGCTCAGCCGGGAGAATCCCTCCGCTCCCGGCGCATCTACACAAACACCAGTTGAAAACTTTTTCAATCCTCTTCCTGACAGTCTTCAGAAACAAAAAAAAATCCTTGGGAGTAGATGAGATATGACGCTCCAAGACCTCGGAAAGAATTCCCTCTAAAACTTTTTAATATATAAGTAGCAGGCGCAAAGTGTGGAGTCTCAGTTCCTCTGAGCCCCCTCCGCAAAGATGGAAGAAGAAAAAAAACAAAAAAGACTTCACTCCTTTTTAAAAAAAAACAAAAAAAAACCCAACTCATCAAGTGTTTGAGAGGAAGAAAAGAATGCTCATCCTTCTTTGTTTGAGGCTTTTTGTGTGTGTGTGTAAAATATGAGATTGAAGTGTCTTTACTGGACGTCCCTCTTCGCTTCCGGCTGGGGGGACAGTGCAGTCGAGCCCCCTGTGGATGATGCGCTCCCCACCCCCACCCCCACTCCGCGGCTTCAATCAACGCTGTGTCTGTGGAGTCCGAGAGATGCTGGCCAAGTGGAATGTGCGCAGACTGAGAACGACCGCCCATGTCTGCGCGCACGCGAGAGAGAGGGAGAGAGAGAGGCGGGAGGGGAGGGAGGGGGGTGCGCTCAGGCTTCACAGCTCCGCACTGAACAGGTTGTCAGTGGGAAAAGAAAAAGCGCAGCGCGGCTCCCAGCTCTGCGCTTCCCTCTCTCCACTCCTGGTGCCACAGGATGGAGTGCAGCTCATCTTTTTATTTTTGCCACCTTATGTTTTATTGTTTAGTTTAGTGTTGTGGGGGGGGGGGGGGGGGGTAAGGGTCATCACAATTGTGTTGCTGTGCGACCAATAGCCGGTGCCAATTAGAACTAAAAGAAGCTCAGCAAATTTCTTTAGTTTTATGTATTCGTGTATGATCAGTCCCAAAACCCCTAAAAAAAAACTCTGCTAAAGTCACCACCCCCACCCACCCCACACACGCACGCGCGCACACACACACACACACCTTCCACACCCTCTTAACTCCCCTTCTGTGCTCCTCGACGTCAGAGTGCTTCCTGTGAGTTCACGTTGAGGCCACGGGGGGGCGTGTTTCAGCTCATTATCTCTAGACTGTGATGTTCCCACGTTTCACTCTTGTGTGCGTGTGTGTGCGTGTGTGTTTGTTCTTGTAAACGTACTTTTTGGGGGCTTTGCATTGCTTTCCATTCATTTTCTATAGCTTAACCTTGATCCTTAGCCTAAACCTAACCATTACTAGTACATACCTAACCCTAACACTAACCCATCCACAATCCACACCTTAGTCCTAAACCTAACCCCTAACACCACAACGAGACTTCGCCTTATGGGGACCTGGCATTGGTCCCCATATGAGCAGTTGGTTCCCACAGTGCATGATTTTTTTTTTATTTTTTTTTTGTAAAATTGGTCCCTTCAAGGTAACTTGAAACAAAAACACACACACATGCATGTGTGCGCGCGTGCGTGCATGTGTGGTGTGATGGAATGGGTGAGCATCTGGACTGAATGAAGCAGAAACGGGAGGCTTGCTGATGTTGAATTAAAGGTTGTTTGATTTCAGAAGTTTAATCCAACATGGAATTTGTGTTTAACCCTGATTTTCTGTTTGTTGACTAAACAAAAAAAAAAAAAGATGGGGGGGGGGAAGCTTTTTATTTTTATTTATTTATTTGTGTGTGTGTGTGTGTGTGTGTGTGCGTGCGTGTTTGACCATGAAAATTGGGTGACAAAGAAAATCAGCTAACGAGATGATAAAAAAAACAGACATTTCCATGGAGAAATTATGATTTTTTTTTCCCCCATATTATTATTTATTTTATTTAGTAGATAAATTCAATTCAATTCAAAAATACTTTATTAATCCCAAAGGGAAATTAATTGTTGTTGTAACTCATCATCCTGGTTTCATTGTTGCTGATAGCTAGAAGGATCTCTTGTTGCAGTCCTTCCCACAGCGGATCTGAAGAAACTGGCTGCAGATGCCAATCTGTACACCCAGACCCAGCAGATCTCTTGGTCCTCTTGGGCAGCAGGACTGCCTGAATGACAGGCTCCTCCCTCTAGCTATGGCCATTTTATCCAGCATCCTGCCGAGCCCCTCGTCACCGCGGACTTAACTGCAGGTGCCGAGGGGACGATCTCAGTCATCCCGCTGTCACGAGCCACATTACCCGCTACCTACAAGATCTCAGCAGTCAGGCACTCGAGCACTGTCTCCAAGTAGATGGTAATGCATCCACAGCACCTCCTTTTCAACTCATTTAGGATTTGGGGCTGTAGTTGAGATATTATTTGAGCTTTTGAGATGTTATTCAGCAGCTCCCAGTTGTAGAAAACCAGCCTGTTGTTATAGTTACGCATCATAACAAATGTCCAAAGGTGAAAAAAAAAAAGGTTTCAGTAAAAATCCTTCCAGCAGCACATCATCCGATACCAGAGAAAGTAATCATCTGAAAAAAATCGATTTACATCCTTTAAAAAGCGTAATTAAAGTTTTCAAAAGCTAAATCTCAGAATGAATGTCAGACAGCTACTCCAGCGTGCAGCCACCTTGAGCGCCACATTTCTGGAATAGTTTTTCGTTATCCTTTTCTTTCTTTATACAGAATAAACAGTCTTTGTCCAGTCCACTTTAACCTTGGAAATGCATTGCGGCTGATTATCTATTTGGCTAATGCTTCCTTTGCCCTGTTTCAGGTACTAATGCTGCAGATTCAGGACAATGAACTTGTTTACAGAAAATATAACTTTTGCATATTATTAAGCAGAACACCATTCTACACCATAATCCCTGCTCATATCGGACCTCTGCAAGCTTCAAAACTCAATGAAATGTGTAAAAAGGGGAACCATAGACGTTTTTTGAGGAATATCATAAGACTTCCTTAGTGTTTCATGTTTATTTGTAGCTTTAAAAACACATAAAATCTTCAACAAGACTTGCAGCTCGTGTCTAATATCTGACATCAAATCTAAGAAAAGTGTTTCCTGCATGTTCCATGTGTTATAAACTGAACTAAATGTTCTGATGTTCTGCATGAACCATCACTGCCTGGAGTTACTTTCTGTTTGGTGCCGTGTAAAAGCTATTGATGCTGCTGTACTTCATTTGCAAAAAACAGAAAGGTGCATGCTAAATTTGTATTTGTAACATACACATGAGCACTAATGTTGCCTATTGCAGCTCATAACCATGTGCTCTGCTTTCAGATACAGTGACAACGTTTTGATCAGGTTTATGCAGAAAATAAAGTGTTACCTCGCTGTCAAATACTCATGGGCCCACACTGCAGTACATTCAAATCTCAGATCTCTGAAAGCTTTTTACACCTATGAGTATATTAGGATGAAACCAGGTTATGACACTTATACTCTAAAAAATATCTGTAGTTTTTCAATTGTCTTGTTTTACAAGCTGAATGTCTTCATTTGATTTAATCCTTGTTTTGTCAGAACAAAAAAGGCGCATGTAGAGAATGATCTGTGTAAATGCTCCATGATCACAGAAAGTTTTATTTAGGAGTAGACTTTTATTGCTGAGCTCTCTGCACCAAACATGTCGTTAACATTCATGTCCTTCAGTCACGTCTGGGTGGTGGCAAGAAGTGAACGTTTGGGGATTTGTCGAGACATTCCTAAGCTGATTCAAGACACTCAGTAATTACTTAGCACCCTCAATTCAAATAAATCTTTGACTCAGAGTAAACAAAATCACGAGATCTGGCTCGAGCTTCTCTTTTCCTTCCTTCCCCTCCTTTTTGCCCCTCGTTCTGGACCACATCCAGCAGTCTTGGCATGTCTTCCAGAGAGCGCATCACTGCTGCTTATGGCAATGAATCTCAGAGAACAACATGTTGTAGGAACAACCTTGGGTGGGCGCCACGCAGAAACACATCCAGAACGGAGAAGTGAGAATTGGAGGGATAGCAGCGAGCTAACAGAGAAGTACAAAAC
>NC_056499.1:20162277-20174134 GCF_014905685.2 Nematolebias whitei | reverse complement strand
TCAGGAGGCTCTAAATCTGATGCTCTGTAGGCTTCAGAAAAGGCCTCACACAGCCAGTGTGACAGGCGCTGGGTGGATAACGGGCGACCTGCAGATGCATCTCTATAATGCACAAACAAATGTTGAGTTTGACGCATTGCAGCTGTGCGAGCTATGTAACACGTCAACGCCCGCACAGGACAAAGAAGATGGAAAGATGCTTCTTCTTCTGATTGTGGAGGGGAGGGGAAAAAACCCCTCCAACGATTTCACTTTTGATTTAAAAGAGCTTGTGATGTTTTAGGCATAAAAGCTGGATTAAGTCTCAGATCAGCTTAGCTGCCATCAGCCTGAATTCTAAGACATGACGGAGCAACAGAGAGGGCAGATAAATCACTCACCCTCTTAACGGATGTTAAAGCCAACAGCAGGGCTGTTTTAAGAGACAAGAATTTAATTGGAACCTGATTCAGTGGCTTGAATGGAGCTTTGATCAGGGCTTGCAGGACCAGCGTTAAATCCCACTGTGGAGCGAGTGGGCGTGAAAAACAGGCCTGCGTCTCTGTACACCTTTTTAAAAAAAGCTTCATCAACGGATGATTAAAAGCTGTTCTGTCCCCGAAAACCTCATTCGTGACAGGAAGAGATGGCTGCAGCGTACGTTTAATCGTGCTGAATGCCAAATTTCTGTCCATTAGTTGCTGCAGAAAGGACAACACGCCACCTAGTGGACATGAGGTGGCCTCTACACTTTTCTCTGTATGCCTTTTAAAAAACGTTTCATTAGCGGATGATTAAAGGCTGTTCCGTCTCTGAAATCTTCGTGACAAGAAGAGATGGCTGCAGCATACGTTTAATTGTGCTGAACGCCAAATTTCTTTCCATCAGCTGCTGCAGAAAAGACAATATTGCTCCTCCCGCCTGGAGGAGAGCATCCTCCCTCCATGACAGTTTCCACAGGCGCCCCGTTAACAGGCGTCGTAGAACCGGAACCATGGTGCGTTCACACGCTCAGGAGCCACCAGGAGAGCTGTCAATCCCTCTTCCTGAACTCGGTTCAAAAAATCGCAATATCAGAGGAGGTGGGGAACGTGTAAAAATCGTTTTGGGCCATGAGCTATGAGCGAACACATCCACCCCCAGCAGTGGTTCGTCTTGCGGGCTCAGTAAAGCCCATAGTTGACACTGAGCGTTTCCTCGTGTACCGAGTTCACTACACTCGTGTCGCAAACAGGTCCACAGCCGCTTTGCCAAATTCCTGCCACGTCTGGGCCATCAGACCAAGGTGGAGGGTCCACTCCCTGTGACACGGACCGCCCCTGGACATCACATCTGCCTCTTGTACAGAACACCGGGGATGTACACTGCTCTGATGGAGAGCAGATTTTGGTGTGCCCAACACAGTACTTTCCTCGCATTGTGTAACATTTGGGCTGCGTTGATTCTTCAACACAGGAGCAAAGTGTTGAATCACATTCATAACCGTGCAACCCTCCAGAACGTTTATATGGGCTGTTGTGAGAAAAGCCACAGCGCCCCTACAGCTCAAGATAGGCATGTCACCCCCCAACCTGACACCGGTGCATCTGTGAAGACTGACACGTGTGACGTAGGTCTGCTGACAGGGGCTCCCTCCGACAAAAAACAAGGGTTTTCTCAGTGTCGGAGGTCTGCTCACACGGAGGGAGGAACAGTGACCGTCCGTCTATTTTCACCTCACCAGATCCATGCGTTGACAACATTGTATTTAACAGCTTTATGAAGAAAGATATCTGTTATTATTCTACCCGGTCTTACGTGGCAGAGCTGGACTCTTAGAGAGTCGATTCTCATCAGTGATAAACAAATAAACGAGTTTAGCCCCACTCCCAGATAACAATCGTTTGGGCCTGGAGTATCAAACTTTTCCAATTTTATGGTGAAGCTCAGAATTAGCAGGTGTGACATCAACATCTGAGCCTGAGCCGACATGTGAAGCGGTCTGCCCACGATGGCCTTGTTGAAAAACTGACAGGTCCACATCGGTCTCGTTCCTCCGGTCTGTTTGGAACCAGGAAGTAACGTGAGTAACAACCTGTGTTTTCTTCTCCGTCGGGAACCCCTGGACTTCTGCCTTTAGGGATGAGACCTGGTCTGTTGACAGGACCGTCTCTAAAAACTCCTCCGAACGGATGGGGTCGGGCTGCAAGTTGTAACATGTAACCCCTGCTATCAGCTTTGGCCATCTATGTCTGGCGAGCAAACTCGCAGCCACTCCGCATAACGTCCGTGGAGTGGGCACGCGTTTTGGTGGTCCATCATGTTTTAACGGATGTCAGTCAATCCACCGCCTCAACCGCTGTCATGAGCTGCGGGACTGTGTGCTGCGCTTGGCTGCGGGTCCACATTCATGTCTATGTGGGCCGGCGTGTGTTGAGGAGAGGCGTGTGAAGACTGTTGACGCCGCAGGAGCGCGCATTTGACATCACTGTGGTGAGACGCGTGCTGCTCCTGCTGAGACGAGATACATTACTGGGCTCGTACAGCGGTCTCATGTTTATGTTGACGTGAGCGGTGAGCGCTGAGAAGCTGCGTGCGCGCCTTCATAATGCAGCGCCGTATGGGTGAAGGCTGCTCGCACCACGGGAGTGCAAGTTGGCACCGCTTCGTGAGGGGTGGGTGTGCAGCTTGGGCTGAAGACGAGTTATTCCACTGAAACTCGTTGTGCGGGCCACATTCACTTATGACTGTTGTGTCATGCGGGCGTCTCGCCTTGTTTGAAGCGACAGTGATTGAAACAACCTTTAAAAGGCCACCGGCTCATTTGTGTGTGTGTGTGTGGGGGGGGGGGGGTGATGGAGCCGCTGTCAGGTCATCTGAGCTGACAGACTGGCTAAAAGACACTTCATCATAAAATGATGTTTTATTCCCACATTTGTGTCATCTTTACACACATCCCACAAACCGTCATTGAGTCATCTCCCCCTGAGCTCTGTGGTTTGTTGTCCTAGGGTGCCACCTGTTGGCGATTTCTGGGAAAAGCTGAACTTCCAGAGGCCGGGGATGTCTGACGGGCAGGGCTGGCGTATCAGAGCGGGGAGGCGTTGTGCAGCCGTGGAACCTCTTGAAAAATGATCCTTCGTTGATCAGGGCCCTCCAACAAAAAAAGCTTTCTGCAGCTCCTCCGAGAGGGAGGTGGAGTGATGGGCCAGGTGAACCTCTGGGAAACCTCGTCCTCCGGCTGCGAGACCGGCAGACAACAAAAAGGCGCACCGGTTGAGCTGCCTTGTAGAGGGAGCGTTACGTCTCCTCCTGCCTCTTGAACGTTGTATGCCAACAGCGTAACGTGCTGTTCGCTGCGGCCACCAGGAATGCACGCTGGTGAGCTTGGTTGGAGAGCGACGTCACAGTCTGGTTATGCTTATCCGGAGGTGCAGGACGCTGGTTCAACCTGGACATCTTTGTTACGAAAAGGCCTCTGTCAAGGCTCGGCTCCCAGGGGGGAACTGAGGGAATTTACGCTCGGTGAAAACCCCTCTGCTCTGGTGATGGGCGTGGATGTGGGAACCGGCGCCCTATTCTACCAGGAACCGGCTGCGGCCTTGTCCCAGTAGGATGTCCTGCTGGGAAACCGAGGCCAGATGAGATCAGGACGGCAAGCCAGAATGGAACCCAGAAACCTTCCCGCTAGACCATCCGAACTGGCAAGGAAGGGGAGGGACGGAAAAAAAAATTGTCCCTTCATGTCAGCCACCTCCTGGATTATGCCGGGCAGCTCCAGAGGAGGGTACCGGCGGCTGGGAGCAGTGTGGTTGCCGATGCGAAACAAGGTCAGAGTCAGAGTTTCTTTATTGTCATTCGCACCTCATGTGGTACATGTGGTGGAGCGAAATTATAAGGTGATGGGGGGGTGAGCATTCGTTCAGCCCCCCTCTACCAACACTATGCTCTCCAGGAGGGAAAGAGCAGCGGGGGGCTGCTGCTGATGTCGCCTGTCCCGGAGGAAACATCCAATTCCCTTCGAGAGTCGGCGATAAGAAGAAAATTACAAGATGGCGTCGTCCAGCATGTAGCGACCTGACACTGAGAAATGCTCCTCGGTGCTTACCTTGAAACAAGACTGCTCGTCTGTTTCTCCTCGGGGAGGAGAACTCACCGAGACGACAGGAGGTTGACGTGGCGGGCCACAGGCAGTCTTAACAAAGGTTGGTCAGCTAGACAACTTTCCTTCTTCGTTCTTCTGACAGCGCTATTTGCTTGCTGAAGAAAAATGGGAGCCGATTACCCGCTCTTAACGTAATTTATACGGACTGGGTGGGGCCCACACAGCAGGTGGGCATGGACTAAATTTTTCAGTGTAATGCTTCGCATGACTGGATAAAACCCACCAGCGACAGCCTTAAAGGGCGAAGCCTATATGAAACAGAACTTAAAAAGTAATCATTATTATTGGTGATTTTAACTAAATTATCTATAGGTAACATGAAAATGAGCAACAGATCGGTTTATTATTTGAAAATAAAACAGCAATTGCAAATTATATGTTGTGGAAAATATGAACTGGTGTTTCAGTTTGATGTATTCTGTCTGTTTAAGCTATGGTGCAATGCAAAACTCATTACCAACAGTGAGAAAAGTTTCTCTTTAGCTCGTATAACAGAAAAAAATGCTGTAGTCCTCTGAAACTGACAGATCATTTGTTGCACCAACATTGCCTCCAAAAAAATGAAAGAAAAAAAAAATAGCTATCATCAGTCACAGTGTACAGTTGTGTATGTGTTTGTGTATATATACAGTATGTGAGTGTACACAACACAGAGGCAGACAGAGGAGGTATAGCTGTCCACAACTGTGTGACACCAGCCGCTCCGTGTCAAACACTCCACCCACCTCATACCCACACATCTGCGTGCAAACACACACACTTTCGACCAAGATGGGGTCATTTTTCACCGGGTAATTGGCGGCAAGGCACATTGCCCTTGGGATTCGATAATTCATAACCTCCTCCCATCCAATATTGGATAGCGAGTAGAAATGGGCTGAGACAAGGGGTGGTGTGTGCAGAGAGAAGAGAAGAAGGAGAAGGGGGTGGCTGCATCATTAGAGAGGAGAGGTAATGGTTCTTATTGATTCCGCCCCGCCGGGGCCCCCTCACCATTTCATGTTTAAAACAACACTGATCCTCATTACCCAGGCATCCGCCACTGCACTGATAAGGAGGAGAGGAAAGACACAGCGAGAAGACGTAAGAGGAGTGTGAGGAAAAAAGGAGAGATGAGCAGGAGAGGAGGGGGGCTCAAAGAGGCTTTTGGTGGGGAGAGAGAAAAAAGACATAAAAAAGACTGAAAGAATCTGAAGAAAAGAATGAAAGCTTGTGTTTTGATGTGAAAATGCCTATGCCTGAGCGCTGTAAGTAATTACTGTCACCCTTTAATGCGTGTAATGCAGTATTACTTGTTTAAACCTCCCTCTCAGCCCCTACAGTGTGTAATAAGCCTAAAGAATTGACTCAAACGTAGACTCCTAGGATCTGTCTAATAATTCTCTGTGCTATTATCCTCTCTTTGCTGCTAATATACCAAAGCTCTCTGTGTGTTTGGCCACCGGCAAACATTATCATTACTGCAACGATGGAATAAGACCAGCTCTAATGTGTTTTCTTTTTCCCCCCCTCTCCTTAGTCTCTCCTTGACTCTTTCCAAATATGGATTTTTTAAAAGAGAAAGGTAATTTGCCTGATCAAATCGCTCCAAACTATAAACTTGCACATTAGAACCTTAACTATTTTCCATGGCTTTATTTGTAGCTACTCAAGGACTCGGTTCTTTAAATGCTTTTTATCTTTTCCTTTCTTTATTTGAAGCTATTTATGTGTGCAGTTGGTCAATAAATCCAGCAGCACATAAAGTGTTGGATATCTGTGTGGTTTTCAGTGTTGACATCACCAGCTGACCACTGACCCTGGCCACTACATGACTTCTGCTGTTTTCAGAAAGCTGGAACATTCTTGCAGCTTTTGGTTGAGGTTTTAAAACAAGTTAGGAACCTGAAAACTATGTTAGGCTTTAGCATCAGAATTATTTGATTAGGCTTGTCATTCATTGGCATCAACTTGAGTCTTTCGGTATTCAATACAAATTCAATTCAAAAATACTTTATTAATCCCAAAGGGAAATTAAATGTTGTGTAACTCATTATCCTCATTTCATTAAGTGATGTTATAGATTCTGATGGCTGTAAGCAGGAAGGCTCTCTTGTAAAGGTCCGTCCCACAGTGGATCTGAAGAAAATGGCAGCAGATGCTGTCCGATCTATCCACCCAGACTCAGCTGGCCTCTTGGTTCCCCCGGGCTTCAGGATCGCCTGAATCCTGGGAAGAACTCCTTACTGAGCAATGGCTGCTCCTTCCAGCAGCCTGCCTAGCTCCTCGTCAGTGCCGACAGCCAGCTGCAGGTGTCAGGAAATGATCCCGGTCCTTGATGTCCTGAGCAATGTTTCCTGCCAGTTTCAGATTCTCAGTGGTCAGGCACTCAAGCAAAGTCAGCAGGGAGATGGGAATGCATCTATGATGCCTCCTTTTTCAACACATTTGACATTTGGGGCTGTAATTGAGGTATTATTTGAGCTTTTGTGATGTTAATCAGCAGCTCCCGGTTGTTAAAAAAAACACGTTGTTGTTATGGTTACACATCATAACAACCGTCCAAAAGTAAAAAAAGTTTCAGTAAAAATCCTTCCAGCTGCACAGCATCCCATACCAGAGAAAACAATGATCCAAAAAAGGTGATTTACGTCCAGAAAAAGAGGAATTAAAGTTTCAAAAGCAATATCTCAGAATAACTTCAACAGAGCTACTCTAACATGCAGCCACCCCAAGTGGCGCAATTCTGGAATACCTAGTATTCTACTAGTAATACTAGTATACCTTCTAAAGCAGCTCTGTTATTAAGCACAGAAACTTTTGCGGGATACATACTATAATACAAAAATGTGCCCTCTTTTTAGAGACAAGACAAAGAAAAATAATTTTAGAGAAACAGAATTTGTTTCATTTCCTCAGATTGCAGGTTTGTTTTATACTTTCCACACAGACAGCAGAGGTTCTGAGATAACCAAACAGTCACTTCTCTTCTGCCCATGTCCTCACCCCTGCCTTGTTTTTGATGCCCTCTCAATCTGCCCTTGTTCTCTGATAACAAACAAGCAGTCAACACTCTTCTCTCTCTTTCAATTAAAGGTCTGTTTTGACACTCGAGAGCCCCTATATATATCTCTGTTAGCAGTGCAGGAGAGGCAGAGGGAAAGCTGTAGAATGGAGATGCCGACCCCTAAGGGGATAATCCTGGTTCTGTGGCACGTTGAGGGTCATCTCTTTGCATCCTGCATGCTGACGAGTAGAGCATAAGAAAAAGAGTGTCGTTGAGTTTTGTGTTGCACGACTCAGGAAGGCAAACAAGGGGCAAGGAGCCAAATTAAAAAAAAAAAAACTAAGATTTTATGATAATCAAAAACAATGAAGAAAAACAAAAGGCTGGCAAAGCAGAAAGCACTATTAAATGACACCCAAGGAGACTCAGAGGAAAACCAGACATGGAATGAAGCACACTTTGACAAGCTGCTCAGTGGTAGAAAGATAAAAAGCATTATTAAATGGACTGGGGCTGATGAGGAAACTGAAGACGGGTGACATCAATGCTGACTGGAAACAGGTCTAAAGGCCACCACATACTCTGGTGTACTTCACTCCACAGAGATCTGTGTGTACTCAATGCGGACTCAAAGTGGATGTCCGCCAGCCATGTCCGCGCAAAGATCAATTTTTATGACCACGTACGCGTACTCGGTGTCGCACAATAAACTGCCCGGTGACGGACCGTTTTGTATGTGACACCAACCGCTCAAACTTGTTAGAATCCATTCGAAAATATTCAAAATGTTTCTCGCTGTCCATCGTCTTCATGTCTCACCTTCTTTTCTTTTGTTTTTTTTGCCAAGAGGCAAGCGCTCTCTTCCTCCTCGTCCATTGACGCCATGACTGAAATTGTGAGAAACGAAGGAATTTGTCACAAGAGAATTAAAATCTTTACGCTCGAATATGAAGTCTCAACTGTTTGTGGACAGTACGCGCGGAGTACGCCCAAGTATGTGGGGGCCTTAGGTGTGCAAGGAAGGACCTGAGGAGCAGACAGGGTGATGATACTGGCACAGGGACAAACAAAGGAAGAAAGCTAACCACAAAGATCACAACACACAGAAAATGAATGTGATAACCAAAAAAAAAAATGTTTTTGCCGAACAATAAATACAAAAAACTACCAAAAAAATAAATAAAGATAAAAGACAGAAGAGAGATGCATTATTCTGATTGGCCATGCATTCTTCTATTCATTTAGCCTACTGCCTACTGCTGTCCACACACACACAGACTTGCTGAAAGGTTGGCTGACCAGTCGACAGATCCTCAGATAAGCTCGCTAAAGGGCAGAGAGACTCCATAGAGCAGAATTTACACAGAAAACCATCATCTGGGAGACATGTTGTTCCTCATCTTTTGACCTTACATATAAAGCATCAGCCATATCAACTCAGTCGCAGCCTGAAAAGCCACTGTGTGCCCCTGAAGTGGCATGGCTGCTTTGACATCAAATATGTGTGAATCAGATTTAGCCCTAAATAAGTAATGACTCACCACAAACACTGTGTCTCTGCATTCCCATCTCTTGGATGAGCAACAACAAGCAATCACTAAGTGTGTGCATGCATGCATGTGTGTGCAAGAGGTTATCAGAGGAGACATACTTTGTGCAAAATGCCTCCATTGATGGGAGCCAAGTCAATGGCATCCTTGCAATAGTCATCCATACAGTCAATTACCTCACAGAAAGGTGTGTTATCTTCCTGATGGTCTGAGCTGCAGCTGGCTGCTTGCCCAGAGTCCCTGTTAGGCATCAATGTCTACTTGAAATGGGTCCTTTCTAGGAAATAAAATGAATTTAAATATTGAACTTATGGAGACAGTTGGAGTGGGGATAGAGGACACAGAAGACAGAGTGATATGAAGGAGGAGGCCTCATTGTGGTGACCCCTAAAATGGAATAGCCAAAAGAAGAAGAATATTGAATGTATATCTTATTCATATCAGTTCAGGTCTGTTCCTGTTTAATGACCTTATTAGTGACCAATTTAGGTTTAATAGATCTAATCATGCACAGAGTTATGAGAAAAGTTAGCAACAATGTAGCCCTTCAGATAATAAAGCCGAGGGATGATAACACTTCTGCAAAATACACATTTTGTTTTTATCACTGGGAGTGTGGCTCAGTAATTATTCTGGTGTTTTAATAATACCGTGAGAATAAAATAGGCTGAGGTCTATTTTCACAATGTGTGATGCACAAATGGAGTTAATGTTGGAGACAAAACAGTAAAACACAAATACAAGGTCACATTTTATAAGGCTTTAAACTTTGTTTTGTCATGTTTATTTGCAGTGAAGTGAGAAACTCAAATCACCACACTACACCTATATCAGTGCACAGCAAATTGTCTTTGGGTACACTGGGAAATGCAGATCTTTCATTAATCAAATGCATTTTATTTTGTCTTTGTCCTATCTATTCATAGAGACCTTTAAAAAAAGTTACACTACCATGAAAGTTTTAAGGACCTGTTGTGCTATTTGTTAATCTCTGTGTATTAAGAAGTTGGTTTTAACTCTCCTCAGGGGACTGAAAAACCTGAAAAATAAAGTCATAAAACACAACTATGGTTTTAGCAAATAGAAAAGCAGAGCAGGATAGAAAAGCCCAGAACTCAGCGAATAACTTTCCAGAAGGAAAGGAATAGTGGGCCCACAATATAAAAATACAACTCATGTAAAACCACCCAGGAGATTGTAGCAAGCATGTGTTAATTGAGCGCTCCAATAAATAAGCACGCATCAGATGACATCTTCACATACAGGCGTTGATCAGCTCTGGGAGAATGATGAGAATCGACTGAGTGTCTCAATTTCCAATACCAATCACACTGTGATATTTTTTCCTCCAATTAGGACTGGAGAGTAGTGGAGATGAATCCACTGGGAGCCGCCGCTGCTTTGAATAAGTTGTTGTCTATACTTTAATAGTCTCTTTCTTTGTGGCTCTGACCTGTAAATGATGCATGCACTGTTGAGCCCATGAACTCATTCTGCCGGCCGCTATTGTTTGCCTCTGAATGAATTACGCACCACATGTACTTTTACTCTCAAATAACTTGTGCACTGGGCTGGCATGAACTGGAAATGATTTGGCTTCATAGAAAGTCAAAACGATCCAAGAAAAAAAAAATCTGCTCTGCTGAAGACAAAGAGAATTATTCCTCTCAAAAGCTAATTTGGAAGCAAAAAATTCACCAAATTAAATAATAAGTAGATTTCATTAAGAAGAAAAGAATAATTTAGTATGTTAAATAATGCTCATTGTTGTGAAACTTCATAGTTGTCTTGTGTCTAGTGGGACCCCCCACATTAAAGCATGCACATTCATATTATCCAATTGCATGCTTTTTTTTTTTTTAAAGAATTACAATTTAATCTATTGCTATATTTTTATTTGTATGTGTAAGACACCAAGCCAAAGAAAAATTAAACCTTATGAATGGAATAATTCTGTTAAAAGGTTAAATGCAAGGTTTTCATTACTTGTATACAATGCACACAGTTCTATTTATTTACAAGATAGGTATTTACGTATCTACTTTCATCACCTGCTAAAGCAATAAGTTGGTTCATCTATCAAAAAAGTAAGAGTAATCCATACAACAAAGCCCAACAAAGTTAAGATAGGCCCTCAGGACAGTTGATTTTTGTTGAAACGTTTGGGCTTTCATCCAAAATACTTCATCAGTCCAAGGAGCTGTAACAAACTCAGTTTACAAACAGCACTTTCACATAATGGGTCAACCAGTTTGATGGTGCTCAGATGGTTTCTGGAGTCCGCCCTCTACCCCGCTGACTCGTTTGAGGAAGTCATGGCCAAAGTGATTCAAAATATACTGATTCATGCTCAATAATCAAGAACAAAAAGAGATCTCCAGAAGACCTGACTTAACCTTATTAGATTTTTCTACCTGGATTATTGAGCTGGCTGACATGATGCTGAGAAGGAAGGTAGAAGTTTTATGTGTCCAACAGATCAATTGGAAGGGCAGCAAGGCTAACAGCATTGGAGCAGGGTTTAAACTGTGTTACCATGTTGTGGATAGAAACAGAAATGGAGTAGGCAGGGGCAGTCCTCAAGGAAGAGTTAGCAAAGAATGAAGTAGAAGTGAAAAGAGTGTCAGATAGGGTGATGTGTATGAAGGTAGAAGAAGGTCCGATGCTAAATGTTAAATAAATAAATAAACAGGAGTAACAGATAGCTACAAGGTGGAGATGGGATTGCATCAAGGATCGGCTCTGAATCACTTCTCGTTTGGTCTGGTGATGGACCAGATGAGGTCAGGCAGGAATCTACATGGACTATGGTGTTTGCAGATAGCATTTTGATCTATGTGAGAACAGGGAACAGGTGGAAGAGAACTTGGAGAGGTGGAGGTATGCACTTGAAAAAGGAATGAAAGTCAGTCATAGTAAGACAGAGTACATGTGGGTGAATGAGAGGGAGGCCGGTGGAACAGTGAGGCTACAAGGAGCAGAGGTCACAAAGGTGCAGGACTTTAAATACTTGGGGTCCACTGTCCAGGAAAATGGAGAGTGTGGTAAAGAGGTGAAAAAGAGTCCAGGCAGGATGGAGTGGATGGAGAAAAGTTTCAGGAGTGATTTGTGTTGAAAGGTAGTCAGCAAATGTGAAAGGAAAAGTTTACAGGACAGTGGTGAGACCAGTTATATTGTATGGTTTTGTATGGTTCAATA
>NC_056499.1:20131319-20162177 GCF_014905685.2 Nematolebias whitei | reverse complement strand
TGAACCTTTTTCATGTATTCAGGTTAAAATAGGCCATTTAGGAGCTTGTCTCCAGTAATGTTATCTAACATGACAGATTAGCCCTTATTGGTATAGCTAATAGAAAAAAATGGGGCAACACATGTTTAGTAGTTTTCTAAACTCTGATTTCATAAAACATTTCTCAAAAACGATAAGCGTGGGCTACTCTACAAAGATGGCTACAAAAAGAGAGGAGGATTTAAATAAGCAGCAAGTTTTTCCAGGTACCTGTTTCTTGAGTTTGTATTGAAAAAAAAAAGTAATTCAACAAAAACATTAGCTGTTGACAATTCAGATAATTCAAGCAACTTTGAGCAAATCAAAAGCTAATCAAAACTTTGGTGTCTAATCAAAACAGTTTAATTGCAAAGACCTTCACAATTTATTAGACTAAAGTGAATAAAAATGTGTTTGAATTCAAATAAAGCTCATGGTTTTATGGAATGAAACAGCATGATCAACATTTCACTGACAAGTGAATAATAATCTAATTAAACTCTAGTAAATTATATAATTCCAGAAACAAACAGGAATGCTCCTTAAAATGAAAGCTTGTATAACTTGTAATGATATTAACTTTGACTATCAGTGGCCATACAGTTATGGCAAATACAGCATTTAAGGATGAGAAAAGATTTGAAAGAATTTTAAGACTCAGCTTAAAAAGTTGGTATAAAAACGGGGAAAAGTTGCAAACGGATCACTGAGGTTGCCAGAGGTTTTCTAGCAATGTAAAGCTTGCAACGCATAGAAAGAGAAAAGTCAAAGAATGCAGAAATGTGCAGAAACACTTCAGGAGTGAAACAATAAAATCAAGTAGGAGCCGTGAAGTAAGCAAGAGTCGAGGCATGACAGAAAATCTCCAGGTGATCCAAGTACGAACAGCCTGAGGAACCAAACCTGAGCATCTGCATTAATCAATTCATCCATTCATCAGCCGATCCATTTATATCTATCTAGACATCAATGTCTATCCATATATTTATTTACTTTGCTAAGACGTTTTATAATCTTATTCACCATTCGAAAGTTTGTGATTTATAGTGTAAAAATGAAAAATTATTACAATAATTCAGGATGCAAAGTTTTTATCTTTTAACTGTGAGAAAAATCCTCTATGGTTAAATAAAGTCATTAAATCTGTTTACACATGAAGATTTCTCAGAACGTGTCACCTTATGTTTTGATCCAAGTTGCTTTTTGTAGGATTCCTGGGTTTTCTCTGCCGCTCACTCTCTCCACAGCTAATCATCACCTGATTCACCCCACCTGCTGCAGACTGAGGAGGACTGATCCTGGTGGTGTGTATAAACTCCTGCCAGATGTCTCTCTTCAGCGCTCGGACATCAACTGCCATTCGATAATTCATGGACAGCCAACTAAACCTTTAATCACAGTTGGTTCTTACTTGTTGCATTTTTCTCTAGGGACTCATTCTCACCTGAGTCTTTCCAAAGACCTCCTTGCTCCTTCATGGCACACCTGTGGATCAATGTTGTCCCATCAACCAACATCTACAAACATTTCAACCTGTGTCGACCTGCTCTTCTCCCCACGATACTCACTTGAACTTGGATCTCCAGAAAACCCAAGGACTTCTCCTCCTCCTCCTCGCTGGCCTCTTCTACAAAACACAACAGTAAAATATCTACTGTTTCAAAAGATCATACTGCAAAGGACACGTATATAAGTTTCCTATTACTCACCTTCTTCTTCCCTTTCAGCCCCGAACTCGTTGCTGCACCTGTAAATAAAGATCACTTTCTATTTGTACTTCTGACACTGTCATCCTTATCAGTCTGCTTACCTTGGGGTCAACATTATGTAATATAAGCCTGATACGTTTTATCCGGGACTTCGTTTTATAGCTGAATTGCTGCAAAGACATTTATTTTCTCCTCAGCCTCGTCCACATGTTTTAGTTTGTGTTAACAAATAAACTGCATACCGCAGAAGATGGGGCCCTGTGTTGCTTTTAAACCACGTTCTACTGCTTGAAATAAAAGCAAGCAGAAGATGTTGTTGGTGTTTGAAAGCAGACTGTTCACCCTCTCACCTGACGACACGGAGCCAGGTGTGTTTGTGAGCGCAGCCTGTTGAAGAGGACAGAGCAGCAGATGTGAGGTCACAGCAGCAGGATGAAATCTTATTTTCCTTTTTCAGTACTCCTTTAGTCTCCAAGGTAACCATAAACTAGCTTTCTCTAAATGTCTAGTGGACATCAGCAATGGAGAGAGGAGGGTGTTTTCACTTCAGACCCCATAAACAGATTCATCAGACATCTGTTTGTTGGTTTATAGCCTCAACCAAGACGAAAGTCGTTGTTGGTTTGGTTGGTAATTCACTTAACTCGGTTATAAGAGTCACTCAGAAAAAGTATATTTTTTAAACTATAGTTCATATATTTTAAAGAAGAAAATTGTAGAAAGGATACACATAATAATTATCTGATGCAGATATAGCTTTTTGAAAATCCTTAGTTTAGAAGAAGTTTCATTATGAACAGTGTATTGAGCTACCAGTCTGAATGTGGACAAGACCAGAGCGGACTGCTGCAGAGGTTCATGGTTATTAGCAAGTGTAGATAAGCAGCAAGCAGTAGCACCTCCTTTGTAGCCTGGGGCACTTCCTGTAAGAATAACAACATCTCTGTGGGAATTTTGATTACTGTATTTTTTGGCTTATAAGCCGCGTTTTACTTTTTGATTTTGCATAATTTGCATACCCTGCGACTCATAGACCAAAGCGACATATTTATGGATTTTTTCCCATATTAATAAACCAATTTTTGGCTGAGATATGACCGTTTTCATTTATTCTGAATGAAAAAACATTGAGCAGTACCATTTTCAGCCACTAGATGGCAGCAAAGTAGTAGGGTATGGCATGCCGTTGTATCATGTAATAGGTAAACGTGGCTGTAATGATAAATTCAAAAAAGTTCAAGACAAAAACAACTGGACTTTATTTATTATAATTTACTTTATACTTTGTTTTTGTCTTGAACTTTTTTGAATTTACTATGTCCTGGATGACTGAGAATCTTCACCAGCTATTAATAACACAATCAGCTTACCATAGCACCCCCACCTTCATTCTGCTCACTGCTTGAAGCAACCGTCAAACTAGTTGCATTGCCCCGGTTAAATGCAGCTAATTTGATCATTAAGGTGCATTTATTAAGTAAAAGTTCAACTGAGACACACCTTTGCTATAATGTCGAGCAAACAAATAAAGGGTTTAGGTGTTTTTCTTGTTAAATTTTGAAGAAACAAGCAGCGTTCCTCTTTCCTTTTTTTCCTCCCTCTGTGCACTCCCAGAGCACCGAGGCAGTGAATACTTTTGAAATACAGCTAATTTGACGTTAAAGTCCTTTTATTAATCAAACGTTAGACTAAGACACACCTTTACTATAAAGTTGAGCAAATAATTGTTTTTAGGTGTTTATGTTATTAAATTCCGAAGAAACGAGCAGTGGCTCATCCATCTGAGCATGCTTGTTTACGCGAATCGGGTTTTGAAATACAGCTTATTTGACCATCAAAATGCATTTATTAAGCAAAGGTTGGACTGAGATACACCTTTACTATAATTTCGAGCAAACAAATAATTTTTAGGTGTTTATTTTGTTAAATTTGCACGCGTTTATTTCCACGTATCGGCTTTTGAAATGCAGCTGATGTGACCGTCAAAGTGCATTTATTAAGCAAAAGGTAGACTGAGACACACATTTACTATAATTTTGAGCAAACAAATAATTGTTTTTAGGTGTTTATCTTGTTACCCGAACAGAAAACCTTGGCTGAATGTAGAGGTGCGCACCCTGCTGGAAGCCAGGAACACTGCCTTCAGGTCTGGAAACTCACAGGAGCTGAGAAGAACAAGGAAAGAGCTGGTTGCTGGTATTAAGAGGGCCAAGGTCACATATGCACAGATGATCGAGGGTCAATTGAGGGTCACAAGACCCTCAGAGCATGTGGAGGTGCATTAAGTGCTTAACAAATTATAAAGGCAGGAGCGAACAATGCCCCAAAGATCCATCTCTGCCTGATGCCCTCAACAAGTTCTATGCATGCTTTGAAGACTCAAACAGACCACCCAGCACCAGACTCACCTCACCACTGGAGGAAGAGCATCTCGATGTGACCTCAGCAGAAGTAAGGAGTACCTTCAGTAGGATTAATCCGCACAAGGCAACCGGCCCAGACAACATCCCCAGAAAAGTGTTGAAAGAATGTGCTGATCAGCTCTGCAAGGTGCTGGCAGACATCTTTAAGACCTCACTTACCCTGGAGACAATTCCCATCTGCCTGAAGACTGCCACCATCATCCCAGTCCCAAAAAGCTCTACAGTATAGTATAGTCTGAATGACTATTGGCCAGTGACCCTCACCCCATTAGTTACTAAATGCTTCGAAAAACTGGTCATGACCCACATCAAAACAACCATCAACATCAACAAGGACCCTCATCAGTACGCATATCGCAAAAACAGATCAACAGAGGATGCCATCTCGTCTGTGGTCCACACTGTGCTCAACCACCTGGAGCAGAAAAACTTACGTCCATTTGCTCTTTGTGGACTTCACATCTGCCTTCAACACCATGATCCCCCAAACCCTGATAGACAAACTATTCACATTAGGACTAAGCCCCTCCATTTGCAACTGGGTACTAGACTTCTTAACAAACAGACCACAACTTCTCCTCCTCCACCATAATCCTCAGCACTGGCTCTCCTCAAGGATGTGTGTTGAGCCCGCTCCTGTTTACTCAGCTCACGTATAATTGTGCAGCTACCCATCCAGGCTATCACACTGTAAAGTTTGCAAATGATTAGGGCATTAACAGAGTACTCGAGTAATCTACACATCGATTGCTAGGACATCTATTGAGGTTAAAAATTTAACATCGAGTATCCGTAGTGACATCATATTATGTGACCACCGTATGACCGTAGGGGGGCGGTGTTGCACTGTTGCAGGTCACAGAGTATGGTGTAACACCGGGTCCAATCCACCGAACCAGAACCAGTTTCGGTTTAAGTTTCGTTTCTGACGTGCTGCATGTTTCTTCACGTTTGCAGTTTAATAATAATAACTAATAGATTAGTTTTTCCTGTGACTTATTTGCAGTATGATAAATGGTAGGAGCATAATATACGCTCCCAATGTTTTGTTGGTCTTTTTTTTGTAAATAATTACCTTTTTTTTTGCGGTTTTATTTATTTATTTATTTTTGTATCTTGAGATCTATGACGTCATAAAATACTCGAGTTCTACTCGAGTTTTATGATGTTAATGTCGAGATTAAAAATTATATACTCGTTCAACCTCTACAGATGATACGGCGGTGGTGGGATGCATCACAAACAATGATGAGTCTAGCTACAGGCAGGAGGTGGAACACCTGGAGAGCTGGTGCAAAGAGAACAACCTTCACATCAATGTGAAGAAGACAAAGGAGATGATTGTGGACTTCAGAAGGAACAAACACACTTATACCCCCCTGAACATAAAAGGATCTGCTGTGGAAGTGGTCTCCAGCTACAAATACTTGGGTGTACACATGAATGACAACCTCAGCTGGGGTAACAACTCTTCCAGTCTGATCAAAAAGCTCATCAGAGACTCTACTTCCTCAGGCGGCTGAGACGAGCTGGACTGGGAAGCTCAGTCCGCACCTCCTTCTACAGGTGTGCAGTGGAGAGCATCCTGTGTTCCAGCATCAACGTGTGGCATAGAGGCTGCACAGCTGCAGAAAGAAAAGCTTTGCAGAGAGTGGTGAAGGCTGCACAGAAGTATGTTGGAGTCAGCCTCCCCACCATCACAGACATTTACACCTCCAGATGCAGGAAGAGGGCCACCTGCATCATGAAGGACTCCACTCATCCAGCACACACACTTTTTGCCCCACTCCCCTCAGGAAGGAGGTTGAGGAGCATTAAGTGTAGAACCACTAGACTGAGGAACAGCTTCTACCCTGAAGCTGTTAGTCTCATGAATCTCTAACTAGAATAATCACTGTGAAAAATCACATCATTTTGCTGCTGATCTGTTTCATGTTGCTGCTGATCTGTTTCATGTTGATGTGTTCATGCGTGCTCATCTGCTCACACAAACTCATGTTCGTGCTGCTGTTCGACATATTGTTTTCATGCTATTAGTGCTTAGTGTATATTTAGTTAATGTTTTTCTTAGTTAATATCTTGGATGCCATCATTGTTTTTCTTTTACATTTTATTGTTGGATGTAACTGGGACCCTGTGTACATAATTTTATTCCACCACATGTACCACATGGGGTGCGAACGACAATAAAGAATTTTTGACTCAGAGAAATGTGGAGGCACGTCCCTCTGCGCGTGCCCGCCGCTTCCACAAATTGGGTTTTGAAATGCAGCTGATTTGACTGTCAAAGTGCATTTATTAAGCAAAAGGTAAACTGAGACACACATTTACTATAATTTCGATCAAACAAATAATTGTTTTTAAGTGTTAATCTTGTTAAATACTTGTTAAAGTCCTCCTGTACACGCTCCTGCGGCTGCCATTTGGCAGCCAATTGATTCTTGGCACAACACCAGCCCACATTTCTGGGTTTGTCCCACATTTCCGGGTTGTCAGCGGTGATGTGTAACAAACGCGATGCGTCAGCGGTGACGCATAATAGATTTAATCAGTGCTTTATAAATGAACAATAGTGAAAGTTTCCCAGGAGCCTAAGCTTCATTTTGTGATTATAGCACTTGCCTGAGATTGGTCTTAGTAATTCAGCTGACAGGAATCATGGAGGATGACTACATGTTAAAACGGCTTGGGGGATAAATTTCCTATGCGACATATACGGCAAAGCAACATATTTATGGACTTTTCCACTTCCTTAGACCTATTTGGACTGATGCGACTTATAGGGCGGTGCGACGTGTACGGCAGAAAATACGGTAATGTCAGTGAAAACAGTCCACTGTAGTTTTGGGCCCACTCTGGCTGGCCATTAGCTTAATTATTCAGTATTTCCCCACACAGAGGAGGTACAAAGAGTTATATACAACTGGTAAGATATTAACTGTTCATAACATTTCCACCTAGTTCAAATGTTTTGTATGAACTATTTATACAAAGATGAAGCACAGACTAACCTGTATGGTTGACACAGTATTATATCTACTGTGTGTTCTGTAACAATCACAGTGAAAACCTATTGCTGGTGTTACATGACACTAGAAGCAGATTTTAAATTGCTTTAAGTACTTATTGCTGTACCTGTGAGGACCATGAGCAAAGGTCAGAAGGTTGCCACTGCAGTGACAAAGAGGTTTTGTGGGTAATAACCCTGACATAGGGCCCTTGTGTTGTTTCACTTCATGTAGGCTTGTTATTAGGTTACTGAGCAACCATGGAAGGATTATGTGTGAAGCAACTTCTCCCGGATCAATAAAGTTTTGCTCGAGTGTTTTATTGAGCACTTAAAGTGCCATTGTGTTTTATTATTTCAGGTATCTGAAGAGTCTTTTTGTAAGTAAGATCAACATTTTGTACTGTGGCTATTTATGCGAACAAATCTACAGCTTTTCCATTTAACACACACACACACACACACAGCAGCAGCTGCTGCTTCTGTGTAACAAAATCTGGAATTAGTTGTCTAATTTTATGGGTCACTCTGGATAAATAAGTTTGTTTCCCCACTTCCTCTTTCCTGTCTGCGTGTGCCACAGGTCTCTGCGAACCATGGGCACCTAATGTCTGTAACAAGATATTGAAGCAATTAACAATTAGACACCGTGCCGCACATCAAATGTATGTCTCTGTCTGCACCCCTTTGCAGATGTGATGGTGCTGGGTGTCACTGGAAAATTTTATCACTGCTTAGTTAATGGAATCAGGGAAAGGGAAGGGAGGGGGCCTGAGGTATTGTGTTGTCAGGGCTTCATGGCAGACGAGCTGAACGGATCTTTAGCAAACGCTTCTCATCCTCATCATCCTGACCCTCGAACACCCACTCCCTAGGATTTCTCTCAAACTATTGAGCTTCATAGAAAACCAATCAAAGTTCACAAAGCACATTGCCATGGCAATTACAGCCAGCTGATGCATAATTCCAATAGGATTAGACCCTTTCTGTCTGTGTGCTTGTGTGCATCAGAGGGAAAGTAAATAAAATAAAGCAGCATATCAGGGAAATTACAAGATGTCGATAATCAGATATTAGTTTTTACGTGTTTGTTGACTAGTTTTGTCCTTGATGGATGCATAAAAGGGGATTGAATGGTTCCTTACAGTTAAAATTGAATAAGCTATCAAAATAAGCAAAAATCCAATTTTGACAAATAAAAATAGTTTTGATAGAAATATCCACGGCAGGTTAAATAAACACATGTGCACCTCTCCACCTTATCTTGTGGGAGGATTTGTCACATAAGAGTTCAGAATACGTGTTGTACTTGAAATCTTTGCACAGTTTTAGTTTTCTTCAGCTTAAAATAGCTTTGCAGTTATGTGGCAGTCTGTTATACTTCCTTTACTTTATTATACGGGCTTGTCCCCTTATTTTTTATTTTATTTTGCAGCTTGTTTCTGCTCTGATAGTTTAAACCATCAGATCTCTCTTTAAAAATGACATCACCGGTCAAATATGGGAACGTTAAATCACATGAACCCAAAGGCTTTATTTATACAATAAACTTTTACTTGCCAGTTTGCATACATATTTCAAGATGCATAAAATTCATTTGGCATGGGAATATTCAGACTGAATCCCAAAATCCTTATCAGCAAATGAAATTGTGGGCAACCATAAAAATTATTGTCTACATTCTGAAATAAACTTACATGGGTGTCAAATTTCACTCCAGATCAGTGTCATGGCTAGCAAATGGTAAATTTGGCAAATGCATAAAAGTTTTGATTATATGTGAGATATATGTAATTAACAGTTATTAAAAAAAAGCTTTATTATCAAAAAATATATAAAAAAAAAAACCTCTGAACTTATTTCTAATTTACAATCATATCATGACACATTTATTATTGATTTGTTGAACTGCTTATGTCACAAATCCTTATTAAGTTGAACAAATTTGTTGAAAATATATATTTTTTTAAGCTGACTGGATATCGTAAAAAGAAACCGAATCAGCAGAATCAAAGAGGTATGGCCAGCAGCACCTGTTTTATGTGGAACAAATGAAAGCAAGGTCTATAAAATGGATAAAGCTGTATTATAGGTCTTTTTCGTTCTGCATTTCCATGTTTCAATGTTCTGCAGAAATCCAAAGCAGCACCTGTGGGACCATTTTTATCTGGTGCCAGATAAACAGAATATGATCTTTGTTGTCAAATTTCAGAGGTCTTTCAACACCACCAGAACATACTTACTAAATATTATGATGCACTGATGCATTATTGCATCCAAATCAAAATTAGAGCATGTTAAATTAGATCATAATTTAAAAGACAAACTGTAATCAGAGTAAAAATACAACTGTACTAATGTGGAGATATTAGTTCCTCCAGAAATTAACTTTTTTGTACCGTTCTACAATCCATATATTGCTGTTCCTGAGAATGTCAATAAATAGCTAACCCCTAATATATTCATTAAATCAAGTTCTCTTTTTACATTTTTTATTGTCCAAACATAAAAAATAATAATCTGTCACAGACAATTCAATAAATACTTCAGCCCAGTCATCGTATCTGAGCTTCCTTTATCTCTTGTAGACTCTTGTCTCCATCAGTTTTGTTCTTTATTTACCCTGAAATAAAGACCAAGTTCAGAACCGAGAGAAAAAATAATTCCAAATGCCCTCAAGTCTAATCTGAGTGAAACCGATGGGCATTTTGCCAAAGCTCTTTATTGTGTCTTAGCAATAATGAAAGGTCGTAAATGGGACCGTCTCTCTGAAAGGCTGAGAAATTCCTGGGGTGATTAAAGATCTCTTTATTATTCACAACCTACAGTCATTCCTGAGTGCTTCTACATTCAGATGATAATAGAATATATGTCACTGTCAACACCTGTTTTTGGCGTTCAGCCATAAATTTAAAAAAGGGGGTAAAAGAGAAGTTTTCTCACCATCACTGTTTACTAATCTCATTTGCTGAATGTATATACAATTACCGTATTTCACTTAGAAGCTTGTTAGGAGCTCATTTTTTATGTGTCATAACATTGCATTTCATTAAATATTAACAATTATGGGGGGTAAAAAGAAAAAAAAATGCATTTACCATAAATTCTGTGTTTGTCAATGTGCCCAAATTTCTTGTTAAGTGAATTTTCATGGTACAAATTTAAGAGTATTACAAACTTGTAGAAAAAAATATTAAATAAAAGCCTGTTGTGTATCTTTCAAAACCCATGCATGGTCATTTGCTCAGGAGCTGGGTCAGATAAGTTGCATATACTAAAGCACGCACGCAGAGTGCATGAAGTAGAACCATGAAGCCATTTGTTCTGGTTTTATTTACCATCCCTTCTCTCGTCTCACCTTTGAACTACTTGAAAATGAAAATATGAGAGTAGCTGTAAAGTTGTCCACTGACTGAGAAAACCTGCATGTTCTTGTGTATCCAGATGCCAGTTGTTGTCTAAACTTATGCTGTTGTGAAAGGAAGTGTTTTGGATCAGTCTGACAGTGAAAGACTTTGAACATGTTTCAGTGTGCACGTCTGAGTCGAGCATCCATCAAGTCCATTTTCTTGAATGTTGCATGTCAGAAGAGAACATCTGCTTGCAGAGGTTGTTGCTCTTTGTTTTAATATCTTGGAAGTGCTGTAAATTTGGGCAGGCTGAGCAGCAGAACCGCTGGCACGATGACTAAAGCTGAACGTGTCTGAAGTCACAATAGGCTTTTGTATTTGTACTTAAATAAACCGAAATCGCAGGGTAACACAAAATAAACAGTACTATGATTCAGCTAATATGAAGTCATATTAGAAATAAACACAAGTTTGTTTCAGGTTTCATGCCTAATGTAAGAGCTATAATCACAGCAGGTGTTAAAGGAGTGCTATTCTAATTTCAATATATCTTATCCTACTAAAACTGTGTTTGCAACACGTTTACACTCTGCTATTATGTTTTCTGTGCTGCTTTTAGTTAAATGTTGTGTTGCTCGAGAATCTGTTTAGGTTGTAGTTATCTAAAGAGGGTCATGAACATTTATTCATTATGGGTACAGAAGTAGAAGTACTGGGTTAGGTCACACAAGCTGTTTTTATCTGCAGACCTGGCACAAAAGAATGACACTAACAGATAAACAATCAGAAGAGCAAAAATGATGAATGCATGATCCTGGAAAGATCAACCACAAAAAATACGGCTTAAACATTACAAAACTACAACAGCCAATGGGATTTTTTTTTTTCTTGTCAAAAAAAAATTAGTTATATTCTTTTAATAGTCTTATAATATTCTTTAATTGTGGGTATGTCGAGAGAAAACTGATTGTTAACTGATCCCAGTTGTAAATCTACTGGACAAGTTTTGGTTTTGTTCAATAAAATGTTACAAGTATACCAAACCAATGATTTTAGTACATAACTATACTACTATAATATATAATACTGCCTAACGTAAGTAGCCAGGTTTTACTTAGATATATAGATAATGTGGAGGCGGTGGAGAAGAGGGTAGAGAAGGCAGGCTTGTGATTAGAAAATCACCGGCTCAATTCCCGGTACCGCCAACATCAAAATGTGGGTGGTATAGGTGAAGCATCCATACTTGCCTCCACCCTCATATGTCCCACTCTTGGCCCTTAACCCCCACCATCTGCTCCCCTGGGCGCCCTAGCTCTCTGCTCCACACAGAGGGCTGTGGTAGCTCGGTGATCTGGTCTGGAAGGGCATCTGGCATAAAAATAATTGCCAAGTCTTCGTGCAACTTAGTTTGCTGTGATGACCCCTGAAGAAGGGAGCAGCTGAAAAAAAAAAAGTATAGATAATAGATGTTCAGATAAAATTCTACAATGAACATATGAATTGTACTCTTTTTCCAAATATTTTAAAAGTTTTTTTCACATTATCTTTCTATTGATTGTAGCTGTCCTTCCTGTTTGTGTCCAGTTCGGTTATTCAATAGAGACAATTAATGATGTTCATCTCTGAAGCCTCATTAATTAAAATTATTCCTTATGTTGGAAATGTACCAGACTGAAACTAATCATCTGACGTTCTGTAAATAGAAATAAGCATGAATTGCATGGCCAATAAGATGCTAACTATTAAAGCTTGTGGTTTCTTTGCAGAATGCTCCCTGGATAATAATCATTCATCATTATGACACTTGTTCACAAAATCCCTTTCAGTAAAATCTTCATATTTGGCTTCAGTTTATTCTGCTGTCCCTGTTACAAACACACTTCCTTCCCTTTGTCCAACAGGACTGTTCTTTTCACATCACCTCTGATGTAAAGTGCATCTGGTTTTTCAGCACGTGACATATTTCTGTCCAGTCTTGTGAAAGAGTACTCAGCACTGTAGAGGTTTTAAAAAGATCCATGATTTGAGGCCAAAGGGTTCAGTGCAGCGCACAGCAGTAAGAGAGAGTGGATAATGTAATCTGTTCTTTCAGCAGCTGTTCTCATCACCTGCTCTGCTCAGGTGGAGGATGGTGGCATCCAGCTCAAAAACAGGTACAGATTTTATACTCACAGATGTTTGTGCTGACAAACCTATTGGTCTCTTTTTGATCAACACTGAAGAGCACATTTATCATTTAGGATTACAGTATTTTTTTAATAGTACTATAAAAAATAAGAAATCAGTGCAAAATACACAAATAGCTCTTACCAGTTATTTGTAAATGAAGTAAAAAATTAAAAAAAATCAGCATCTACAATACTTTTAAATGAAATATGGTTTTAGCTATCACAAGTTTGGCATTGTGTTTCATGAGATAACTACTTGTAATACCTGTAATTCTGGATGGAAATCGTGTACATCCCTGAACTCCCAGTGTTTTTGTAAAGCTTTCAAGAATATAGAACCAGAAAAACTGCTCCTTAACTTTTTTTGTTGTTTTCTACCTGGATGATTGAGCCTACAAACCTTTTTTTTTTAAACCAGAGGAAAATAATGTGTTCTCACACCCCCACCCCCTCAACCTCCACAACAAAGTTATGAACTTGGTGACCGTTGAACTCTTAGGTTCATTTAGCTTTTTTAGGCTTGTTCAACTATGTTTGACAATAGCTTCTCACTGTTTGAGTGATTTTCTGCACATTTTAGCATTTTTTTTAACTTAAATTCATCATTTTTTGATTCATTTTATTGTTTGCCTTTTGTGCTTCTTGCACCTTCATCTTTCACATTTGTAGCTACTGACGTTTTATGTAAACTCTAGCTTTTTAAGCAGCTTTCAGAAATATCATTCGGTAATCAGCACTCAGGGCAGCACTGTGGCGCAACTGGTAGAGCTGCTGCCTCTCAGCGAGCAGGTCCATGGTTCAAACCCCTGGTCCAGGAGCCTTTCTGGGTGGAGTTTGCATGTTCTCTCTGTGCATGCGTGGGTTTTCTCCGGGTACTCCGGTTTCCTCCCACAGACCAAAAACATGCATGTTAGGCTGATTGGTAACTCTAAATTGTTCCTAGGTGTGAGTGAGAGAGTGAATGGTTGTTTGTCTCGTTTGTCTCTATGTGTCCCTGTGATGGACTGCAACCCGTCCAGGGTGTACCCCGCCCCTCGCACAGTGATTGCTGGACATGGGCACCAGCGACCCCCGTGACCCAAAATGGAATAAGCGGGTAAAGATAATGGATGGATGGATGGAATCAGAACTCACACTGCATTTCCACATGCAGGAAACCTCTAGTTCTTCATGAAAATCCTATATCCCATCCTTCTTTACCTTTGTCTGTTGAAGTCTGCCAGCAGCTGAAGAGAAGTGTGCAGTCAGCTTGTTCCTTAAAGGTCAAAAAGGAAAAAAAAAAAGTCAATCAGACTGTAACGGATGTATTGGGTTTGAGTCTTTCACCATAGCAGCTAATTTCCCTTAAAACCTGACCAAATGTCAGCAGCTGGCCCGTTTGAAACCCCTGCAGAATAGTGCCAGTTTTTGGTGGTGAGAATGGTAATGGATTATACTGAAGTCATTAGGTATGGTATGGAAGGAGATTATGCTTCATATGTCTCTCCATATAAAGTCACACTCATAGAATATTAAACTGAAAAGACAGAGAGCACAGAATGCCTTCACTTGATTTCACTCTTCAGGTTTTCAGATTTATTAATAACTTAAGACTTGACAATATTAGGGAGTACATAGACACATTTTTTATGAACAATTATGTAGCTGAAGTTCTACATGGAGCAGTCAAACCATGCAAAATTGCGGCTTTTGTGGTGTCTGCAACAGTTTGCTTTGCTATCTGTAATCAATATGTCAGCAACGAGTCAGCAGCTGGTATAAGTTTCCATCACTAACCAACAGGATTCTCTCACCAGTATGAGCAGCGGTGTAGTCTACATTTTTGTTGTGAGTATACTGTGCTTAGAAACCAATGTACACTGGTTAGTACAATGTAATCATCAATTTATTTTGATTTTTAAGCATATTGAACATTTTAAAATTTCTCTGATGCTTATATTTGAATAAATGTACAACAAACTTTGTACAACAGTTGGCTTTGTATTAAAAACATGGTATAGGATTTTTAAAGCCATATCAAAGAAAAACATGTTCAAGTATTAAGTAGTAAGTACAGAATTATACAATAATTTGCTGGATAAGTGAATGTAGTAAGTGCTGATCGTTACGGAAGCGTTTAACTGCCGTTTAACGTATCAATGACACGTGCCTAATGATAAGTCATGTATCATTGGGCACTTAAGTGGGTATACTGACATTCTTAAGCTACACCATATACCCATGTATTACGTACACCACTGAATGTAAGTTCAGAACATGAGCTGTGCTGGCACCAGACCCTCCACCCCTTCTACAGTTAATATGCATTAAATTTCTTTCCTTTAAATCTATTTTAAGTGTCTGTTATTCAGGTAAATGACTGATGAAATAGTAATGGAGTGCAAAAATCTAAAACACACTAACTGCTTTCAAAGACATAACGGCCATTTACATAGAAATGGTTTTTGTCATGCAAAAAGTTTTGTTTCAGCTTTGCTACCACATGAAACACTTTAGGATATTTTTTTGAAAACAGGTTTCAGCATGAAAAAAAAAATCTTCAAACACCACCTTTGTGTGTTTTTTTTTTGTGTGTAGACAGCTAAAACACAGCCTTTTGACAACACTGATGTCATAGCCAACTCACTAAGCTACCCTACAACCCATGTGTTAAATAGGCCTTGTGTTTAACTACTTTATTAATAAATGTTTTGCATAGTCTTTGGTATCTCCATGAAAAAAAAAAAATCTAGAAATGATGCAATGTGTACAAGAATATTTTTAGAAATGACAAAAAAAAAATGATTGTTTTGGGAAAGCTGTTTCTGTGACTAGTTAATTTAGATGTCAAAAACTTGCTCTTAAAGAGGCCTTTAATTAGTTTGACTTCCTCACAAGAATTCATCTGTAATCTTCCTAACTAAAATTCCTCTGAAAGTTTTCTACTGCAAGATACTGATTACACCTAAGTGAAAAAGGCTGAACTATAGATCTAAAGGTGCAAATGATTTGAGGTTGTCAGGGTAACTTTGACTTGAATAAAGTTTGATTATTTAATGGGGATTGTGGTAAAGAGGTGAAAAAGAGAGTCCAGGCAGGATGGAGTGGATGGAGAAAAGTTTCAGAAGTGATTTGTGACAAAAGGGTGTCAGCAAAGGTCAAAGGAAAAGTTTACAAGACAATGGTGAGACCAGCTATGTTGTATGGTCTGGAGACAGAGACATTGACAAAAAGACAGGAGAAAGAACAGGAAGTGGCAGAAATGAAGATGATGAGATTATCCTTAAGAGTGACAAGGATGGATAAGATTAGGAAGAGATAATTAGAGGTACAGCACAGGTTGAACAACTGGGAGATAAAGTTAGAGACCAGACTGAGATGGTTTGGACGACGAGTGGTGAGCATGATCATAGATGCTCTCGAGGGCACTGTAAGAGTTCTAATAAGGATGTAAGTCCTCCGATGAGATCCATAAACATTCTCGAGACATGTCGAGGAATGGCCAAGAATAACGTCTATGAGAATCCAAGAGTCCTAAAATGATGACACAAAGTTTATTCAGCTGGTTTCATCTGGTTATCAGTTGGAAATTCCTCATGGAGTGAGTGGTGAGCATCAGATCACATGTTCTCCAGGCGAATTCAGACAAGATGGTCTTCAAGGCCAGCCAAGGGAGCCAAATTCAGATAAACACACAGTTGTTTTGGGGACAGGCAGAACTTAATGACATCTACCTTGAGTCTGTGTTGGTCCACTCGGTTCCGAAATGTCCAAATTACATGGCCACACCGATGGAATGTGATTGAGTAAAATCCCCAAGATCTGATCCATTCTGCCCAAAGCATTTGAGTCTGGGCACTTGAGGAACGAACCAAGCCATCATAAAGGCAAGCAGCGTGATCGGGCCCAAATTTACTGCCAACGACTTCCTTGATTGTTGATAAAACCATCAACCAGCCGAATCCAAAAAGCAGGAACCAGTTATTGTAAATCCAATTAAATATGTGTCCTTAAAATGCACAAATAGCAGCAGAGATAGACACATCTTCAAGTCTTCCAAGTCAATGAGATATCCAGCTGCGTGCATGCCAACAGGACAAATCGGCTCGCCTAAAGCCTGTCTTCTCTTCGAAGAAATGTTGTAAATTGAGTTGAGGGACCAACTGATCAAAACAAGTCCATAATTATGGTTCGAAAGATATGCAAGAGAGGCTCAGAAGCAGTTTCACAGACAGACAGAGCAGCAAAGCAAAGCAGAGAGAGAGGAGAAGGGAGAAGCATCCGATCTCAGCAAGAGCAAGTGGTGAATTACTGTCAATGGGTTCTCACTCAGTAAGAATATAGGAACATAAAATTATTTTAATCTTTGAAAAACATGATTTATTCATTACATGATGTTATTTAATCATGAAATGTGTGAAAACGTTACAAGAGTAACGTTGATTTATTATTTGCAATTGTAACAAGTCATTTAACTGTTTTAACATAAATTCCTGTATTTTGTTTTCCAGAAGTGACTTCACTTTGGACAGGGTAAGAAAAGTTTAAAGCAGCTAAGATGCCAGGCATTCTCAGAGAGTGCCGTCAGCAGCTGATAATGTCCTGGAAAGTTCGACTCCAGAGCTGTTGTCAGCTGCGTGGGTGTTGGAGTCTCAGTTCACTTTCAGCTTTTTGTTTCCCCTACAAGGTCCTCTCGTTTCACTCTTCATCTTTTTGTTATTCTAATTAAAAGGACCTTTCTGCTTTGCGTTTTTTTTAACAATATAGACAGAGAAAAACAAAGAAACAGTAAAAGAAACTAGAGCTGAAAAATAGCTTTAGGCCCGACTCCTGCTTCATCAGCCGAAGAGCTTCAGACCTGCCTCAACTCCACCACTGTAATCCTCCTGAGTGACCTCCAGACAAGCTGTTGATCAAAACTGGCCCTTGGTTTGCACCCAGGTCCCAAGCCACCCACTACAATGCACTGAACAGGAACACCTGCACACGCCAAGCTTCCTGGGAAGGCTCACCTGTTTCCAGCTGTACCACACTTTGAGTCATGCACCTGGCTGGTGGGACACAAAGTCAGGTCTGGTTAGAACGTTTTGAGTTGATATAATCTTTTCCCCACCTGCAGTGGTAATAAACCTGATTATCTGGCTAAATTAAAACATCCATCATCCAAACTCTAATAGTAAACTATTTACCATAAACAGATAAATTAATCTAAATTCCTGCACAGATTGCCATTTCTGTCCAACAACCGCTTCTTCAAATATTATTCTCCTATAATTTTTATTTGTAGTTATGTGTGTTGTGTTTATTTTGATTTATATTTAAATTTATGCCTGATTTATACAGGTCAGGCAGGCCTCATGGTTTTTAAGTCTCGCTTAAAAACTCACTTTTATTCCCTGGCTTTTGACACGGTGTGATTTTGTTTTTATCCCGTCTATATTCAACAATGTTAGCCATTTAGTTATTATCTTTTTCCATTTGTATCTATGCATGTTCTGCTGTGTGTTGTGCTTGTGAGTTTCTGCTGTACAACACTTTGGTTGGCCTTGTTACTGTTTTGAGTGCTTTATAATTAAAGTGGTATGGTATTAATTTTATAATAAAATATAAAAAATTCAAATTAGGTCTCCTCATTTGATAAATATTTAATATGGTACAGAGTTCCCCAACTCTTCAGTACTTGAATTCTAACGGTAAAAGGCTGAAAATCAACTTGCCGCCCCTAATTTTACAAGAGCTATAAATATAAAGAAGTGAGGAAAATATGTTCTTTACTCCCTCACCTTCCAATTGTTCCAATTATTAGAAAGCACCTTTTTTTTATATATATATCCAAACTACAATAAAGGAACGTTACAAAATAAAATTCACCATTTTTTTTAAATAAAGCAGCTAACCTTCATTTGAAACCTGCAGGAAATAAACTTATGCAGGACTTTCAATTTACATGCTACTCTTTATTACTCATTATGTGCTGTGTTTTTGCACTGAAAATATAAATTTGACTTGACACAGCGAACTCAGTTTCACGGCTTGTCCTTAAAAATCTTAAGCATAATACTTGTTTTTAAACGCACACACATTATCTAAATCGAAGCTTAGTTTTCCATATTTGTGTCATTTAGGATATTATCGGATGACAAACTCTGCACTTAAATGGATGTAATGGATGCGATGTAATTACAGACATGCTTTCACACTGCTGAGTGCTCATCAAATTTAATAAGAACAAGTGAACTTATACCAACACTATAAGACGAGCTGACTGGAAAACAGCCTGTGATGCATCAGACAGTGAAAGTGATCCATCCTCTCATTCCAAATGTTACCTAAAATTGCTTTTAATGTACATACAAAAACATTATTTCTATTCTCAGATTCAAATTTTCTTTACGAAATGTGCATGTCAGCAATTTCCCACTTGAGCAGGGGGAAAAAGTAAACGTGTTGAAGAGTGAAAGTGATTGCATGAAGAGCAAAACAAGGAGCCTGAGAGAAGGTGGTGTTCAACATACAGATGGTGCACATAGCTGATTGTAGCCAATCAAGGCACAAAGAATGGAAGGCTTTCTTGTTTGTTGAGCTGTAAGAAGATTACTAACCACTGGCCACAACATCATATCTTCTAAATCCCTTTCAAACACTGGGCAGCCTCCTGCAAACACACACCTCATGCTCCTTGTTGCCACTCGGTTCTGGCACAGGGCTTCAACCAGGGTGTCAGAATATAATGAGGACAACATTTAACACAGAGCGGAGGGTAGGTAGCAACAAACATGACAAGGAGAGGGCTTCAGAAAGCCTAAGGAGGGCTTAAAAGATTAGAAACAACAAATATCCCCAGATAGAAGAAAAAGTAACAAAACGCACCATTTCTGTCAGAAACAGTTAAATAAAATACATGCATAATTTCTTAAGCAAAATTAAATTCTATATTAGAATATGGACTTGACACAAACAAAACAACTGGATAATCTTGAGAAAACTGCACATTCCCCAGTTGTTGATTTTTCAATTAATATATGCATAAACTTGCAATTCATTCTTAAACACATATTTATGCCATGCATATATCAGATATGTCTATATTTTTGATTTACTTCATTTTGTATATTGCTTTGTGTGTTGTCTGTTTCTCTGTCTGTACAGCACTTTGGTTGGCCTTGTAGCTGTTTTAAGTGCTCTAATAGATGATACCAAGTCCTGTATGACACCTTTGAAATAAAACGGCAGAAAAAAGTACAAAAGGCTTCAAATCTAAGATTTAACATATCAAGACTTAAAACAAAATATTTATTAAAAAATTTAAATAATTATCTAGTATTATTAAGAAACAGTAAGGACTAGTGGCCCACAAATCTTTTGTAATGATGTAAAAGACAAAGTCACAAAAAGGTTTTATACGTTTACCATATTTTTTGGACTGCAAGACGCACTGGATTAGAAGGCGTATTAAGCAAAACAAAACAGATAAGTCAAAATTTATTCAACTTATTCACAATAACTCGCAACATTGTTCAGTTGTACCACATAAAATTGGTTTGAGGTCAGTAAGCACAACCAGAATCAATACATAAGGCTCAGTCGATTTTTGAGAAAATTATAGGATTTTAAGTGTGTTTTATAGTCCAAAAAATATGGTATGTTGCAATTCATTCTACAAGCTAATAAATAATGCTTTTGGTCCCATTTCTACATTTTGTCTCGACATTTATACAAATAGTAACAATTTTGACCAATATATCATGTTGCTCACTTGAGGTTTAATATTCAAGACGTAGTGAGGAAGGGACTAAAAACTGCTAGATGCACTGATATACAACTCTGGAATAGAAAGAGGGCGTATGGTACTTTCTTTTGTCCATACAACTACAGATATGGTTATCAAAAAGAAGTGCAATCAGGGCCAGTTTGAAGAGATGTAACTGCTGTCACTTATCCAGCAGAGGATTAAAACATTTCAGTGACTTTATCAAAGGAAAACGCTCCACAACTTTATGCTAACTTGTGCAATTTAGGCTCAACTCAGTGATGGGAAGGATAAGAGATTAGACAGAGCTGACCATGTCCAGCAGCTTAAAACGGCTTTTGATCAGTGCTGAATTTTCTTTTTCACAATATTAATTGGTGCATCCCATCTAAGAGAAATGTTGCAGTGAGTAGATTGCCTGTTAAGTTAAACGTCTCCTTTAACCTTTTCCCTCACATAGGCATGCACACTAACAGTGTAGCTTTCCAGCTGCCCTCTGCACGCATTAAACTTCACTATAAAAACAAGCAAGACATGGAAAGAAGCCAGAACATTGGAGGAAGGCTCAACCTATCACCTCAACATACACATGCATTTATTTAAAATACATAACATGCAAAGGATCATAAAATTTGGACCAAAATTTGCAAATGCAATGTGAATACAACTGACCCTAAAAAGACAAAATAATAAATAAAGATACAAACTTAAAACAATCCATGTTAGGAAGTACACCAGAGATGCTCACGTTTTGTCTAACAGACTTTATTTTTTTAATCAGTGAAAGAAAATGAGTTGAAAGGGAGACAAAAAAAGTAAAGCAAAGAAAAAAAAAAAAAAATCTTCCACATTCAGTTTCCCATTTTTTTTAGAACCACATTACAACAACGAAAAGTCACAGCTCAATGCCTAAATGTTAAGTTTGAAACGTAAAAGAGGCTGAACGATGTTTTCTTTAAGATACACAAGATTCGTCCATTCAATATTTCCTCTTCAATCTTTGCAGTCCTCCAAGAAAAACATGTCAAAAGGTAACTTATGTTAATTTTGTTTTTAACACTCTGCTCATCACAGCTGAATTCCCTCATTTACAGCAAAGCAAAAAAGTAGTAAAATAAAGAGACAAAATAAAAACAGAAGAACTAATAAGTGAACTTAAGAAGGGTGTGCATGATTATCATGCTGGCTGAAAATTAAAACGTGTTAAAAAAAAACAACGCATCGATGAAAGATAAAGTCAGACATTTTGCTTCAATGTTGGAAACAAAGATGGCCAGCAGAGGCCTAAAACATTAGATGTGACCAGAACAGCTGTCGCAATCTAAAGTGGGACCCTCGGACTTGAGTGTTGTAGCTACAGCCCACATTAAAAATCATACGTTTAATTTTACATGTGCTCAGTTTAAACATTGACTGAGCACACACACAACACATTAGAGTTAGGCTGTGTGTATAACATGTAACATTCCAGGTCCAGTCATTTTCCATCACAACACTGAGAAATTTTCCTCTTAAACTTTGCATACTTTCAGCACACGAGCCACACTTGCTAATATAGAACGTAGATGGAGGAGAAAATGCTTAAATTTGAAAAGTTTTGAGGGATAAAGGGACAGATTGACCCCAAAATAAAAATAAACATTTGACAAATCTGCAGTCCCTTCCCATCACTGAGACAGGTCTTTGTGTAGTCCAAGAATGAGCAGTTGGCTGCCCCCCACTACAAATGTGTTGAAGTTCTGACACACGCTGCAAGTCCTGAATACAGAGCGTCAGGATTCTGTCACTTTTACAGTCCACAGTGGCAGAAGACCCTTTGATTAAAACAAGAGTAGATGGAGTTCCATAAAGCAGAGGACAAATCTGGAGAAGCAGAGCTTCGGTATCCTGAGGAGGGTGATCAACGGGTTTGTTTGGGGGGGTAGGGGGGGGGGGGGGGGGGGAGGTGGGGGGTAGACATGACTTAGCTTGAGGCTGGCAAGCTTTCTTGCCTCACAAAGTCCATTCTTGGCGCAGGGTTCAAAGCAGCTCTGGTCTGGATTTTGAGGTAAAGAGAATAGTCTATAAACAGCGCCAAAGCCAAAGTGTGCAAAAAGGACGACCGATTCTTTCCCTATTTTCTCCTCCTAATCATTCCTTTTTTCCTTCTTTTTCTCTGAGGTAAAGAAGACCGTCTGCTTTCCGAAACAAACAATTGTATAAAGCATTGTATTTTCTCTTGACATATCTTTATTCACTTTCACACCATTCACACTTGTATAGTTAGGAACTCCCAAGAAAGTGAAGAAATCATATTTTTCTTTGCTCTGGATCGTTTTGTCTTTATTGAATTCGTTTCTTTTCCAAAAGGCATCTTAGCAGAAGGGATATGATCAAGCCGACAGGAGCGGGAAACGAACAAAAAGTGAACAATGATCAAAAATAAAAAGAATGAGCTCAATTTTAAAAATGAAAGAATGCAGGTTTGCATTCCTCAAAAGAAAATGTAAAAACCCTGTAGGATGAAGTTAAAGGAAGAAAATCATATCCCTGTTAGAACTGAGATGCCGTCTGGACACAGAGGTTTTCCTGGGGGAACGCCTGCTCAGGAGCACTCCTCCCCGATACGCTGGCATGAGCGGCCCACCTTACGGTCGAGCTTGACCATCTTGAGGACGGCCTCCTGACGACCGTGACCCAGATGGTCGAAGAGACACTCGTGCTGCTCAGGAAGACGATGGAGCATACAGAACACATAGCCTGGAGGGAGGGAGGCATGCAGATAGAAGACAGACAGACAGTGGTTAATTACAGCTCAGAGTTTCTGTAACATTAAGAAACATTTTTTCTAAACAAGTAGAAACCTTTTTTTTAGGGGCAGATGCCAATAAATGTTTAAAAAAAGACTTTTGAAGGATCTAAGTAATCATGCCTCTGAGACACCTTTTAACCAAAACAGACATTTAATAGTTTCCGCTTCAGATTTTATTCAGCAGAAAAAAATCATCCTCTCTCTTTGACTCTGTTTCTAGTGTAGTTTATCCAACCTTGGCCTTGTCACTACAGTAGCCTCTAAAGGCTCAGAGACAGCAGTTAGTTTTTTCATTGTATTCATTAATACGTACATAATACTGCCATTTAGTAAGTGGTAATTAAATGTGACCTCTGAATTCAATGCAATTAAATCGGGTGTAAAAAATACTCACAAGAATGGAACGAAAAGCAAATAATTCAGCAAGATTGACAGTAATATTCCCCAAACAGAAACCACAAACGGAAAATTTACCATCCACCTCTCTGTTGGCATTATGTGATTTAATAACTGAGGAATTTAAAAACTCTAATTAGCTAAAAAGACAATTAGAAAGTAAAAAAAAAAAATCTTTGGTGAATATAATGAAATAAAGATCAAGCAAATTCCAGCTATAAATGCACTCGTGCGTGTTGTTTTGATAGTCCATGTATTTGATAATACTTCTTACCTCTGTTTAGTCAAATAGAAGTTTCCCAACCAAATTCTATCCAACTCATACACAGCTTCAGGTCCTTCCTCTCAGGTCAGGCCCTGAGCGCTTAATCACTTTTAATCCAAACTCTTATCCAGTAGCTATTTATATAAGTTCTGAAGCCAACTTGTCACTGTCAAACAGTCAAAGGTACAAAAGGTTCTCATGTGGTCTTAATCAGACTTTGACAATCTATTATAACATCTTGATACTGAATTATCAGCCATTTTACTGCAGATTTTCTGGTTGGATGGAGATCCATGTTCAGTTGCATCAACTAATTTCAGTCAAGCTTCACCAGTCATGCAGATGGGATTATATGTGACTGTAGAATACTTCAGTATATGGAAAGGTTTTTAATAGTTGTGATTGCTGACATGCTGTGAATGGTTTTCACTAAATGTGGAGATGTGCATTAAAGACAAACATCTCATCTCACTTTTCTGCTTTGTTATCTTCTTTGTTTTTCATCCCCATGTCCATTACATCCGAAACAAACCCAAAGCAAATTGTAATAAAATTTAATTTATATATCAAGTGGAGCATTAAGGCCAGCCATAATGATCTGCTTGTGAAAGTAAATCTGTTGGGCATCACTTTGACCCTCAGACAATAATTCTAAGTGTCAGGACAAGGGAGAAAAAAAAAAAAAAGACAAACATCTCCATTCTCAAAGAGAATACTTTTAGGAGTCTTCCCAACAATTTTTAGTCAGATCATCTGGAAAGTTAATTTTTTTTTGCTGAAACGTTTCACCTTCTATCCGGAAGGCTTCATCAGTCAAGGAAACACACAACACTAAACTGATTCTCCCCCCAAACATCAGATGAACAAACTAAAAATTGTTGGATTGTATAGCTGGATTATTGAACATGGGTTTTTTGGGGGGGGGGTTTAGGAGTTTTGTTTTGTTTTCTCAGTTGCAGCTCAATAAACTCAAGCAATGCTGCCATGTTTTATAAGAGAAGTCCCTTTCTTCAAAACAACCAATGGTTGCTCCATCTTTTTCTATTTGTACCGTCACAAACTTTACCATTTTCCATGCTAGCTGAGGCCTGTAGAGTCTGAGATGCAGCTTGGGCATTTTGAAAATTTTCAGAGCAGTGCAAGTTCAGACCTCAGGGTGAATTCACTAGGATGCTCACTCCTGGAAAGATTGGCAATGCTCTTAAATGTTTTCAGTCGGTCGGTCATCTTTCTCACTGTAGAATGGTACAATCTAAATTGTTTGGGAAAGGCCTTATATTTTCTTCCATAATGTTGGGCAGCATTAATTACTTCTCCAGGACCACACAGAAAATCTGTTTCCTTCTATGCAGATTTTCAAGGATTAATGACAAAATGTTAAAGCTACTAAGACTGTTTTGAGGAGATCCCTAGTCAAAGATTCATGGACTAATGCTAAAAAAGCAATTCACAACTAAAACAGTTAGGGTCCCGTAGGGCTGGGCAATATGGATCAAAATTAATATCTCGATATTTTAAGAAAAATGGTGATATGATATATATCTCAATTTATTTTTCTTTCCATAAAATAATAACAAAAATATATTTCTGAGTCAAAGCTTTGTCCCAGTTGTCATACAGTCACATTTATTAACAATAGCTGTAACTCTACAAAATAAATGTCTAAAAAAAATGAATTATTTACATATTAAAGTTTGTTTTTTAGACATTTATTTACATATATTAAATAATAATCCTCTTCAGCTGTGCCACCTTCACATTAGTAAAATGTGTGTGAAGCAGCAGTGAGGGGTTGTTTGTATCCAGCAAGGGAGGAGGCTGCATGAAGTTGGATGGGCAAAAAAAGAACTACTGGACACAGATTTTCAAGTCTTACAGTGAGAGGAGGCAGCGCCACATTAATAAAGCAGTGGCTAATCATATCACTAAAGACACGGTCCTTAGCGGCTAACAAGACAGCTAACTTTAGCCATCTTGTAAGCCACTAAAGACCGTGTCTTTAGCGATATGATTAGCCACTGCTTTAATGTTGCAACACCTCACTGTTCCTCTCATAAGGCACAGCATGACTAAATGAGTTTTGACCCGTGGTTTGTTTCAGGGAAGGAGGCTGAAGTCTGTCGGACCTGCAGCTGCAGTTTCACACACATTTCATATTCCACTTATAGCGCTGTGTTAAATGGTGAAAAACATTCGTAGTTCCAACCTTTTATCGGGACTTGTTTTCGGCATTGTCTACAGAAAACATTTTCTGCTGCTCATTTGACAATTTGAATCCAAACCATCTCCAAAAGAACAGCCATTGTTTTTCTTTTTGCTCAGCAGCAGCTGCTCTTCATATATCTCCCATGTTTACTTGTGCTAAACGTCTCCTGCCCACCTCCTGGAGAAGCAGGAAATGGTGGGGAGCGCGCGGCTGAGGGGCTGGGTTTGTATTCAAGGAGAGAGAAGGAGGAGGTCACGTGGGAGAAAGAAGAACAGGCAGATTTTCAAGTATAATATTGTTTATATTGAAATAGTCTCATCTTATATCGCAAAAAAATATATTTCAATGTGTTTTAAATATCGAGCCATCGCACAGCTCTAGGGTCCCGTTTTTGTTGGATCTAGACGTCAAAACTAATGACATAAATAACAGTTTAATTCCAGAGCATTTCTTTGTGTCATAGTAACAACCTGAAAGATAAACATTAGAGGAACTGTGTAAGAGCAGATGCCTACCGAGTGTGGCAACATTGGATCAAATTCCCTGCTGGAGCCACCTTTTCTTCCCCATTTACACTTTGAAAAGCATTCATGCTTTCAACTCATTATCAAACCTTCTTGCCTTAACACTGCGAAACATTCTGCAGGACCATTAGCAAAATAATTTGCAATTACTGCGATAGTCAGAAATTACTATAATTGTCCCCATTTCCCCTTTTGGTTTGTGAAAGGTATGCATTCATAGTAACCATTAGACTATTAAGGATGAATAGCCCATGCATTAAGTAACGCCTGGTAAAGGGGAAAAAAGGACGTCAATTTCCAATTTAGCCATTGCTGTGTTGGTTTAGGCATATTGGTATTTAAGTAGTAAAGAGCTTTGACTTTTTAAGCACTTTAATTTGTATGCAAACAAGTTGATTAGCAAGCCAAGCATAGGTTTAAACTTCATTAGTGCTCATGGTAATTGGCTTATGTTTTATGTGCAATGAGAAACATTCAGGCTTTCTGCAATGGCCCCTAAAGGCTAACAATAGAACAAAATAAATGCCCAGGCAATAGAAGCTTTCCTCTCGTATAAGATTTACAAAAGTCATCAAACCTATGACCAAGTTTATGTTTAAATTTATGCAACAATAAGGTCAATTATATTCATCCACAGATGATTTTGTAAGCTATGGTGTGAGAGTGTTTCTGGTTAAATGTGAATTTTTTTAATGATGTCATAATAAATTGTATATGTGCATGAATGTCTTCGTACCGCAGCGACAGGAGCCCAGCTCTTGCTGTACCAGCTCCAGTTTAGTTTGGCAGCGATGACAACGTTTGCGGCTCCGCTGTTTAGAGCCGCTGCGAGACGACGGCGATGATGCTGACAAAGACGGTGATGACGACGAACACTCCTCGTGCTCAGGGTCCTGACTCACTCTTGCTCGTTTCTCAGGTGAAGAAGTATCATTGTCTGACTCTGAGGAAGGAGACACATGAGGACATACATGTAAACATAAGCAAAAAGCTGATCAAGACACATTCTGTTCATCAATGCTGTGTTCAATCTGTTGATGAATTATTGAGCAGGTCAGATAAAAATTTCTACAAAAGCAGAATCTTGAATAAAATGTTGCACTAGGAAAAAAAAAGATTTATAATGACTTAAAAGATAGTAGTTTGCTTATTTATTCAGGTTATATTTGGGGAGTGGAGGTTAAAGAAGGTGGGCCTGTGATTGGAAGGTTGTTGGTTCAACTCCCCATACAGACAACATCAAAAATGTGGGTGGGATAGGTGAAGCACCCACACCTGCCTCCACCCTCATTTGCCCCACTCTGGGCCCTTCAGCAAAGTCCTTAACCCCCACCATCTGCTCCCCAGGCACCCTAGATATCAGCTCTCTGCTCCACACAGAGGACTGTGGTAGCTCGGTGGTCTGTGGTTGAGTCAGGAAGGGCATCCAACGTAAAAATTGCCAAGTCTTCATGCGAGTTGAGAAAAAAAAAAAAATCAACTGCAAAAGAGCATCTACAAGTTAATTTTATGTTACAAATTACTTTGTGAATGCTAATTAACTTTAAATGGATTTGACAATAACTGCAGCTAACAGTTGTCCATCTTTTGATCCGATATTCCATCCAGCTTTATCTATTCTGTGTCCAAAACTGTAAATTTATAAAAAGCCTTCACATTTCTAATTTTGCAGCAACACAATAAAAATAATAATTAAAATAAAAAACACTGAAGGTCCAGTCATTAAGCGAGCAGACACTTGGACACCCGAGGTAACATTTTTGCATTGTGCAGATTTAAAACACGACAGCAGAAGATAAGATTAATGGGTCTCCTGCTTTTACCCCCCCCCCCCCCCCCCCCCCAACCACCACCACCACATCAGGGACAGTAGGAGCCTGTAGCAAGCTTCCGCTGGTTGGCTAGAATTTCAACTCAGCTTTTCTCATCAATCCGGCAGACTTTTTCCCCAGCCCTGCCAAAATGCAGATCAGCACTCAATAAATCTCTGAGAACTAGGCCATGCTTGGCAGTCAGACACCTCCTTCCTGTCCCACCAGCCTGCCTCATCGATCCCTTTTGTATGAGAGACTGTGATTGTGCTCATGTACCATTTCATGTTGTTAAAAGAATAAAATTGCAACCTCTTTACCTGGTTTTGTTATCATTGTATATCCCAGATAATATGTATGGGCTGAAAAAGCTTTAAATATAAAGTAAGCTTTAGATTTGAAGCTAAGCATGCTAAGAATTATATTGTGTACAATAAATTGTTAAAAAAAATACATAAACTTGTGAAAGCTCATGACTCCTCATTTTTAAACACACATTTTCTGGCATAAAAATAAAACTGCAATTTATCCAGCATCAAAGAACTTAAGTGTTTTGCTTAGGTGGGATTCTTAATTTAGCAAGACATCAGGATGTTTAATCTTGGTAAAGTTGTGGCTACCCACAATACAGTAGTCTTGTGTAAGCTGTGGATGTGTGAGTCCACCATGGTGTGTTATGTTGCATCTGTGTGACAACTACAATTTTAAAACTCTATTGCTGTTACTTCTAGGAAAACAAGCAAACCATTTTGGATCTATCTAATAACACTGATGCAAGTCAGTTCTTTCAAATTGGCCTCATAAGTGAAAAAAAAAATAAAAGACAAGCGGTGTGAATAATGGTAACTGCTGGTAGAGGCGAGGAATACCTGATTCATGTGAACGTTTCGTAGGAGTGGAGACTGAACTCAAGAATGTATCTGTGCTGGATACTCCTGGAAAAAATAAGGAAAAAATAGCAGGGATGAAAAAACAGACAAATAAATGTGTTTCTTTCTATTTGGGTTTAATAATGTTGTATAAAAGCAGCTAGCAGCTAAATTACCAGTAAATAACCTACAACTAAAGGGCATTACTGTAAACCATACAAACTAGTTTGTCAAGTACAAATGAATAAACCCAAACATAACATATAGAAACACTTGTTAAACTAGAGTTAAAAATCAATAGAAGCTGAAGACAACGGTTGTACGAAATTCTTCTCATGGTTGCCCGGATACTCTAGTACCATTTTCCACACAGTACCAGGATGAAAAGACTGTGACTGGCCTGCGTGGAATCCATTATTATGCTGTGAGTTCTTTTTTCTCTCCCCAACAGCAACTATGATGGATATCTGTAGGGGAAGGCTACAGTTTGCATGTGTGCAGAATGGGGCCAGTCAAAAGAAATCTATACAGAGTTTGGGCATGATCAAATACGTGCTTCTAATTAGGGATGGGGCCGATCCGATCCAGTATCGGTATTGGGCTCCGATACCAGCATAATTTACGTATCGGATTTTTCGATCCAACCTGCCGATATTTCCGATCCATGATGCATGTCTGTGGTTTTTTCCTGAACGTAGGCTTCAAACTATAGAATGGATTTCCTGAACGTAGGCGTGTCTCATGAACCCAAAGTAATAAGACCCGCCTCACATTCAGGAAATCCATTTCATAGTTTGCAACCAGCTACAACGTGCAGTAGCACTGTGGCTAACGGCTAACCAACTTTTCACTGAAACATGTTCCCTGTGTGGAAATATTTTACATTAGAAACACCACAAAACAAGACAGCAACGTGCAATGTCTGCAGAGTCATAGCACCACATTAAACTGCGATAAAGTTAGTTTTACGTTGGACATTCGAGATCCGGGGCTTCAGCAGTCTGTTATTTTTGTTTAGTCCAGAGAAGGCAGTCTGAGTTTGCTCAGCCACGCTCAGTCTGACCCGCTCAGTCTGTCCGTGTCGGAGGAGGGGCAGACTGAGCGCGGCTGACCGAAATCAGACTGCTTTCTCTGGACTGAACAAAAATAACAGACCGCTGAAGCCCCGGAGCTCAAATGTTGACCGTGAAGTTGCTAAACTTCATCTTAATTAATGGCCAACCACTATCAGTTGTAGAAAACGAAGGATTTCGCAGCATTGATTCTTGCAGCCAAGATATAGTTTACCCTCCAGAAGATATTTATCAATACAATTAGTAGACAATCATAAAAAGCATATAAATTGAAAATTACAATAAAATTGTATTTAAAAAAGAATGAAACAAATACAGCTAAATTATAAAGAGATTTAAAATACTAAAAACAGAAACATGTTTGTGTTGGTTTATGCCATGAACTTAGCAGATGTTTAGAGTCATCTAATCACTTAAATATCCCCTTTAAAGCTAGGAATAAAAAAAAATAAAAAAAAACATGTTTTGTGTTAGCAGGATTTAATTCTAACTTTGAAACTTATCCAACATTAATAA
>NC_056499.1:20129897-20131219 GCF_014905685.2 Nematolebias whitei | reverse complement strand
ATGTAGTCATCCTCCATGATTCCTGTCAGCTGAATTACTAAGACCAACCTCAGGCAAGTGCTATAATCACAAAATGAAGCTTAGGCTCCTGGGAATCTTTCACTATTGTTCATTTATAAAGCACTGATTAAATCTATTATGCGTCACTGCTGACAACCCGGAAATGTGGGACGAACCCAGAAATGTGGGCTGGTGTTGTGCCAAAAATCGATTGGCTGCCAAATGGCAGCCGCGGGAGCGTGTACGGGAGGACTTTAACAAGTATTTAACAAGATTAACACTTAAAAACAATTATTTGTTTGATCGAAATTATAGTAAATGTGTGTCTCAGTCTACCTTTTGCTTAATAAATGCACTTTGACAGTCAAATCAGCTGCATTTCAAAACCCAATTTGTGGAAGCGGCGGGCACGTGCAGAGGGACGTGCCTCCACATTTCTCAGAGTCAGAGTCAAAAAATCTTTATTGTCGTTCGCACCCCATGTGGTACATGTGGTGGAACAAAATTATGTACACAGGGTCCCAGTTACATCCAACAATAAAATGTAAAAGAAAAACGATGATAGCATCCAAAATATTAACTAAGAAAAACATCAACTAAATATACACTAAGCACTAATAGCATAAAAACATTACTTCGAACAGCAGCACGAACATGAGTTTGTGTGAGCAGATGAGCAGCATGAACACATCAACTTGAAACAGATCAGCAGCAACATGAAACAGATCAGCAGCAAAATGGTGTGATTTTTTACAGTGATTATTCTGGTTAGAGATTTGTGAGTCAGCTTCAGGGAAGAAGCTGTTCCTCAGTCTAGTGGTTCTACACTTAATGCTCCTCAACCTCCTTCCTGAGGGGAGTGGGGCAAAAAGTGTGTGTGCTGGGTGAGTGGGGTCCTTCATGATGCAGGTGGCTCTCTTCCTGCATCTGGAGGTGTAAATGTCTGTGATGGTGGGGAGGCTGACTCCAACAGACTTCTGTGCAGCCTTCACCACTCTTTGCAAAGCTTTTCTTTCTGCAGCTGTGCAGCCTCCATGCCACACGTTGATGCTGGAGCACAGGATGCTCTCCACTGCACACCTGTAGAAGGAGGTGAGGACTGAGCTTCCCAGTCCAGCTCGTCTCAGCTGCCTGAGGAAGTAGAGTCTCTGATGAGCTTTTTGATCAGACTGGAAGAGTTGTTACCCCAGCTGAGGTTGTCATTCATGTGTACACCCAAGTACTTGTAGCTGGAGACCACTTCCACAGCAGATCCTTTTATGTTCAGGGGTGGTATAGGTGTTTTTGTTCCTTCTGAAGTCCACAATCATCTCCTTTGTCTT
>NC_056499.1:20126583-20129797 GCF_014905685.2 Nematolebias whitei | reverse complement strand
CACTAATCAGTGAGGACAACCAGAAAAAAAGGCTTCATTTGCTAGGGAGCATAAAGATTGTACTCTTGAGCAATGGAAGAAGGTCATGTGGTCTGATGAGTCCACCTTTACCCTGTTCCAGAGTGATGGGTGCATCAGGGTAAGAAGAGAGGCAGGTGAAGTGATGCACCCATCATGCCTAGCACCTAGTCATCAGTGCAAGATCTTGATGAAAAATTAATGCAACACTGGATGGAAATAGATCTTGTGACATTGCAGAAGCTTATCAAAACAATGCCACAGCGAATGCATGCCGTAATCAAAGCTAAAGGCGGTCCAATGAAATATTAGTGTGACCTTTTTTTGGTGGAGACTTTTTTTTGGCCAGGCAGTGTATGTTGCATTGACTAAACAGTGATTTTAACATTTATGCCACATTGGCTGAACAGTTTTTTTTCCTGTACCATCATAAAAGTAAGAAAAAAATGTATGAGCATGTCTATGGTACTATGTTAGACCTGTGATAGACCAGCAATCTGTCCAAAGTGTATGAATTATCTTGCCCTTTTATTTCTGGTTTAAGTGCCAGCCCTGCTCACCCTTGCATGTGATTAAGCAGATACAGAAAATGAGTGAATAAGATAACTTAAGCTTATGGCTTCATAATGCAGTGAAACATAAGACTCATCAATCAAATATACAAATTTGAACCACTTACCTGCAAAACACTTAGAGCAGAGATTCTTCGTTTTGCTTGACCTTGGAAGAACAAAGAAAACGGTTATTAATATAGATAAAAGTGTTTTAAATATAGAGTGCAAATAAAAAGACTGAACTAAAATAAGTATGTTTTGCTAACAGAACAACAGAAAAAAAGAAAGCCACCATAAAAGAATAATACAGAGAAAAGAGAAGAAAAACATTAAAAAGATAGTTACTGGACAGCAAAAACAAGGCAGGATCTTCAAAAAGGAATATATATTTTCATTCAACCTTTATTTATATAGGTTAGTCTCATTGAGCTTCGAGAACTCATTTACAAGAGAGACCTGATCAAACAAGAACGTATGATTGATAAGTCAAAACATTACCACATTTGCAATTTTGAATTTCCATTTGCATCCTAAAAGATGACAATTAAAAACACCTCTGTTGTACATTTTCTGCCTTACTGGTTCAAAATCTGATAGCAGCTATCAAATTTAGCTTTAAACTGGGCTAAATAATCTGTAGCTCATCTGATGTTGACAAGTTAAAGTCAAGCAAAATTAATAATTTTAACAAAAACTTTTTTCTCGTTTCCTGCTGGAAAACCAGTTGATTTGTCATGTCTGCCATAGCACGAATAAGTACACATGAAGGAGACAAAGTTTAAATTCCCAAACATTTAAAAGATGCTTTTCAACAAGCCCCAGCCAAAGACTACCTCATTGTCCACCAAACTATGGTAAACAACACGACAATACGAACCCCAGAAATATTGATGTCAATTTGCAAAAAATGAAAACTGTGGTGGCATAACAAGGGGTGCCCATTTTAAAATTATTCATTTCGGTTTTGTGTTTGGATTGGAGGACCAATCCTAATCCAGTCCTATACTGGATTGTTACCTACAATGGTCAATATGTTTCAAGTCTAATTGTCAAGTCAATGGCTAGTCTTCCCTGCAATAAATGAAAACTTCTTTATGTGCTAGAAAATAGCAGTGAGTTTTGAGGGGTCAGAATGGAGAAGCAAAGTGTCTCAATTTAACTATTATAGCCCAATGAAAACTAAAAGACACCCAGAATGTGTTGGCAATGCACACTGATGACATGACAGAGACTTACCCAGTCCAACTGTTGCTTTAGCAACAAGTGTTGAATGAAAATCGCATTAACTTGCCCCGTTTGGCAACTATAAAAGCTTTGAAAGTGTTGTCGAGTCATTCGTGTCAGAAAATGAACAATTTCTTAAAGTTTCCTAAACATACTTCATCTTTCCCGAGCACCAAAGAAAGACTTCTGAAATAAAACATCTATTATTATGGAATTGATCAGTGAAGCCTTTATGACTTCAGCAGCACATCTCTTTTACAGCAGACAGGTCTGACTTTCCTCTGAGAAGCCTCCTCTCATTTCCTCTCCAGCCCACGTCCTTACTGTCTGTGCACCGAGCGTGACGATCGCCACCATCAGTCACATTCTATTTATTTTGGGCTCTTTGTTGAACACCTTTGTCCTCGATTCTAAATGTAGGGTCAGCTGCAGCCAACCTGAGGTGGTCCGTCAGTCTGCTGAAGTGCAGTCTTAGGTACAAACAGAGGAAACAAGAAGTTAGGATGCAAGCCAACCCTAATCAGGAGATCCATGCAGAGAGGAAGCTGGGCAAACAAGTCATATCCTGCTATTACCTTTACAAATCAAAGGCAATCAACCCACAGATTCATTAAGGAAAAAGGATGAGGAAGGAAGAGGTAAACCATGGTAATGCCTGATCCATCCGTATGAGTTGTATGGGAGGCTGGACACTAAAGAGGGTGAGAAGGACTTGTAGCGATTGGCAAGAGAAAGTTTGTGAAAGATAGGAAATGTAATGATCTAACAAGCAGCACAGTGGCACACTTGGTAGAGCTGCTGCCTCTCAGAGGGCAGGTTATCCTGGTTCAAATCCCGGTCCAGGGTCCTTTCTGGGTGGAGTTTGCATGTTCTCTCCGTGCATGCGTGGGCTTTCTCCGGGTACTCCGGGTTCCTCCCACAGACCAAAAACATGCATGTTAGGCTAAGTGGTAACTCTAAATTGTCCCTAGGTGTAAGTGAGAGTGTGAATGGTTTTGTCTCGTTTGTCTCTATGTGGCCCTGTGATGGACTTGCGACCTGTCCAGGGTGTACCCCACCTCTCGCACAGTGATGACTGGACATGGGCACCAGTGACCCCCACAACCCAAAAAGGAAGAAGCGGGTAAAGAGGATGGATGGATGGATGGATGGATGGATGGATGTTCTAACAAGTGAGGAGAGTGTGATGGGAAGATGGAAGGAGTATTTTAAGAAGCTAATGAATCAAGAAAATGAAAAGGAAAAAAGAGTTGGGGTCATAGAAGCTGTGGACCAGGAAAAGGGAAAGATTAGGGAAGGTGAAGTTTCAGAAAGCTCTGAAAATAATGAAGATGGGGAAGGCAGGCAGTAGGACCTGATGACATACCAGGAGGTTTTGAAATGTCTTGGAGAGATGGCAGTGAGGTTTTTGACTCAAA
>NC_056499.1:20125370-20126483 GCF_014905685.2 Nematolebias whitei | reverse complement strand
GTACTTCATTTATGTTTTTTGTTTAAAATAGGTCTCTCTTGTAAATGAGTCCTCGTGACTCAATGAGACTAGCCTGTATAAAGGTTCAATGAATTAATCAAACATTCAAATGGCATATGAGGGTGAAAAAATACCTGAGGAAAAGAGGTGTGCTGGTGCCCATTTTAAGAACAAGAGTAATGTACAAAGTTGTAGCAACTACAGAGGAATTAAAATGATGAGCCATAAAATGAAGTTCTAGAGAGATTTTTAGTTATTTATCTTTATTTATGCAGGTAGTCTCATTGAGTCACGAGGACTCATTTTCAAGAGAAACCTGTTTGGGAGCAGATGGTGGGAGTTAACAGGCTTGCTCAAGGGCCCCGAGTGAGGCAAATGAGGATGGAGGCAGGTGTGAGCGTTTTACCTTTTCCACCCACATTTTGATGTTGTCGGTCAGGGGAGATGAACCAGTGACCATCTAATCACAGGCCCGCCTTCTCTAACCTCTGCGCCACTACTCCCCTAGATGTGGAAGCTACACTTAGACGAGAGGTGACTATTTGTGAGCAGCAGTATGGTTTCATGCTGAGAACAAGCACCACAGATCCATATTTGCTTTGAGGATGCTGATGGAGAAGTACAGAGAGGGTCAGAAAGAACTCCAGTGTCTTTGTGGATTTAGAAAAAGCATATGACAGGGTGCCAAGCGAGGAGGTGTGGTATTGCATGAGGAAATCTGGAGTGGCAGAGAAGTAGGTTAGATGGTATGGGGCATGTATGAGCCAGCAGGACAGTGGTGAGATGTGCTGTAGGAGTGACAGATCGCTTCAAGATGGAGGTAGGATTGCATCAAGGATCGGCTCTGAGCCCCTTATTGTTTTCTCTGGTGATGGACCGACTAACAGACGAAGTCAAGCAGGAATCCCCATGGGCTATGATGTTTACAGATGGCACTGTGATCTGTGAAAAGCATAGGGAACAGGTGGAAGAGAACTTATAGAGGTGGAGGTTTGCACTTGAAAGAAGAGGAATGAAAGTCAGCCATCATAAGACAGAGTAAATGTGTGAATGAGGAGGAGGCTGGTGGAACAGTGAGTCTACAAGGAGCAGAGGTCACAAAGGTGCAGAAAT
>NC_056499.1:20124993-20125270 GCF_014905685.2 Nematolebias whitei | reverse complement strand
CACAGGTTTTGAAATTTTGTTAAATATTTACCAAATATGAAACAATATGGTTAAGACTGTGAAATCTGTGTTTCATATTATGTTAAGTTTTGAAAATATAGCAAATGTTAGTGCAATATTGTTAAAAAAAAAAAAAAAACTGGACAGAGCTATCACTACAGGACCTAACATGTGTCATTCACCCAGAATGCATTGCAGCGTAAAAAACATGGCGACGTCCGTGTGACAATATTTTATTTAAATTTATAAAAACTAAACAGCCTGCAATATTTTTACT
>NC_056499.1:20124067-20124893 GCF_014905685.2 Nematolebias whitei | reverse complement strand
ATTTTATTTAAATTTATAAAAACTAAACAGCCTGCAATATTTTTACTGTATTGTTTTTACATGTCAATTAAATTTTTCTCAAATAAAGCCTATTGTTACAACTAATCTAGGATCCCTTTAAGACTTTTAAAGGACCTAATCTTTGTAATTATCTGCCTTTTTTAATTTAATTTAATTTATATTTCCATTGTAGATGGTCAGGAGGTACAAAAATTTATTTGATTAGTGGAAATAATTCAAGTCCTTACATGATAATTGATATAATTTAAGGAATTCTAAGCCTTTACTTAGAAACATTTTTTATTTTTGTCAATTTTACTTTGCTGTTACATAAATTTCATGGTTATCTGCAAGAAAAAAAAAGCAGCAGTAACCTTCTTCAGGAAGTTTATAATAATTCTGCTGCTGGTTACCGTGACATTTTTGAGACTGAAGTTGGTTCATTTGCAACAATCCACTTTGGTTAGACCTGCTCAAACTAGTTAGCTACTCAGGTCAAAATGAAACGCATTTTCTTCAAACCCAGGTTGTTCAAGGAGCTATCTACAAAAGGTGAGACAGTAATTGTCTATATACTTTTGGCAGAACTTCACTGTAAAAGATCAGAAATATTGCAGACCCTTCAAAAGTCCTCATTTGACACAGGTGGGGTTAGTGATGAAGCAAAATAAATGCAAGACTTTTAACAATGACTTGTTCTTTCATTCCTCCCCACCTCCACCCAAAACCCACACACCCTTTTTAAGTAACCTCTTTCTACTTTATTACCATAATCCATCGGATGTTACTTTTCAGTTATGTTTTTGTGTTCTTAAACCTAAATAAA
>NC_056499.1:20120973-20123967 GCF_014905685.2 Nematolebias whitei | reverse complement strand
GGATGTTACTTTTCAGTTATGTTTTTGTGTTCTTAAACCTAAATAAAAAAGAGATTAAAAAGAACTTAAATACCACAAAATATTTGTTATGGGTAAAAACTGAAATGAAATGTCTTTGGGAAGCCTGACAGTTGAAGCCACTTTCTTTTCTTGTCCATCTTAATGATTTGTAACTTTCACATAGTTACGATACTTGAAAAGTACCCTAATTTGTTTTACACTTTCAATGCTGTCAAAATTTGTGATTGCCAGTCAATGGATTACTTCAGCCATTGGATATCTGGATCTCAACCCTATCTCTGAATCTTGACCATGATCCTTTCCTAACCCCTGTTTTAAGTATTGCCTTTTCTAACTTTTTTGTGAATGACCCATGCTCCTGTTCTTTTTTACCACAACCTCAGAACCGAACTCCTCACCCTGAATAAGAAGGACTTTGTTGGAACTTCCAGGCTTACTCACCAGTGATGTCATCGCAGCATCTGAAACTTCTTCTTTCCCAGTGATCAAGCTCTACAGGTTACTGTGGACTTTCTCAGGACTTTGACTTCTGATAGATCTTTAAAATAAATATTTTTATTTCACTCCTGTGTGTGGTCTAGTTTCCGGGTCCCTCTCACAACATATTACATATCCAGCCTTCTTAGAGTCCTTGGTGGGGGGTTCTGGATGGTGTGCCAGCTGGGGACTCCTTTATTCGGCTTGGGGACTTCAATGCCCCTGTGGAAAATGACAGTGTGACCTAGAGGGGCGTGACTGGGAGGAACAGCCTCTCTGACCTGAATCCGAGCGGTGTTCTGTTGTTGGACTTCTGTGCTGGTCATAGTTTGTCCATCACGAACACCATGTTCGAACATAAGGGTGTCCATAAATGCACTTGGCACCAGGATGCCCTAGGTTGTAGATCGATGGTTGACTTTGTAGGCGTGTCATCTGATTTGCAGTCATTTGTTTTGGACACTCGGGTGAACAGAGGAGCTGAGTAAACTGATCACCACCTGGTAGTGAGTTGGGTCAGATGGTGGGGGAAGACGCCGGACAGATCCGGTAGACCCGAACGTGTAGTGAGTGTTTGCTGGGAATGCCTGGCAGAAGAACCCATCAGAAAGGTCTTCAACTTGCACCTCCAGGAGAGCTTTAACTTTATCCCTGCTGAGGTGAGGAACACCGAGTCTGAGTTGGCCATATTCCTTGACTCAGTTGTTGAAGTGGCTGCCTTGAACTGGGGCTGCAAAAATGTTGGTGCTTTTTGCGATGGTCATCCTCGAACTTGGTGGTGGACACCCCGGGTTAGGGAGGCTGTCAAGCTGAAGAAGGATTCTTATTGGGCTTTCTTGGCTGGTGGGACTCCAGAGACAGCAGAGGAGTACCGGAGGGCTAAATGATCCACAGCCTTGGCTGTTGCTGAGGTAAAGGCTCGGATGTGAGAGGAGTTTATTGAGCGATGTCATCGCCTCCCTGCTCAAGCTGCTGCTCTCACAAACCAACTTTGGAACAAGCAGAAGATAATGGACGGATGGATGGATGGATGGATGGATGGATTGATGGATAGTTAATTTATGATATCAATAAAAATGTAAACCATACAAGTGAGTGAAACTTTTTACAGAATCTTTATTTTATCACACTGGTAATTTAAAACGTTTGACTGACAGACACAATTTAACAAGCTCTTGGCGACAGCTTAAACTTAATTCAAGCCTAATTACCATCTTTCCTACAACTTTATATATATATTCTGATTAGACTTAACCTAAAATTCACATTTTGCTCCTGCATAAAAGAGGTGTATTTTATTAAACCGTATTTGACCTATTCACATAAAAACAGCAAAACAAAAGGCGATAAAACAAAACTGGTAAATATCAGTTTCACAAAAAGAACATTTTAATATTAAAACTTATTTTTATATAATTCTGGTAACAGACTTTTTTCAGTCAAATATGAGCAATTCAATCATTATGGGCCCAGTGATGGAATTGTGGTCTGTCCAGAGTGTACCCAGCCTCTCGCACAGTGACTGCTGCACATGGGCACCAATGATGCCTGTAACCCATAAATGAAGAAGCAGATAAAGATGGATGGATAGACAGACAATTATTATGATGGTATTACATTTTGTTTCCCTTTAGAACAAAGTATTACTGTTCCACCAGTATAACCTTTGCATCCTTGTCTCAGATGTGCTAAACTGTCTTGTTTATATGCTATTTATCCTGCTATTGTCTTTATTTAATATAATTATATATTACTTATCATTTCCCCAATTTCTCTTGACTCACTCACACACAAAAAGAAAAAAAACACAGTTAACACACAATGAAATTATCCACAGTCTCAAGTGTATCTTTTCTGTCCATTTAGCGGTTTCTTTGTAGGGAAGCACTTGGAGCTGATATTCAGCACTTTGAGATGTGATTGAATTACACTGATGGAAGCATCAATTACAGAACATGGTAGCTGAGAAATTGTTTTAACCAAGCATCTCAGATCACATTGGAGTTTATAGTGCTGTGATGGGGAGTCTAAACTACAGCCTTAGCAGATAATGCATTTTTAAGCACAAAGAGGAGTTTTATTCATCTTATGCTTGAATATATATTAATTTATTTATTTATTTATAAAAAAATCCAGTTGTGAAAGTGTTTTTGTACCTTTTACCCCAAGCTCTACTTATTACAAATGCTACACTTTTAAAATAAATTAGGCAAAAACAGAAAATTGACCGTCTTTGTCAAAACATCAGAATGCAAGAATTATATTTTATAAGGCATTGTCTTTGTCCCTACTTTAACATAGGTTTATTCAGTCTATTGTTTTTCATTCTCTAACTGGAGAGTTGGCAGTTCAATACTAAGCCAATTCATGTGGTGAAGTGTCCTTGGGCGAGACAATAAAAAAAAATCGTATGAAATTTATATTTATAATACTGTAAAATCCACTTATAATAGGTTTAACATTGTTTTTCATTCCATTTTATATATATATATATAG
>NC_056499.1:20115993-20120873 GCF_014905685.2 Nematolebias whitei | reverse complement strand
CAATTACATTATTAAAATATATGCATATATTTTAATAATGTAATTGTTTGTCTCTGAATATCTGTAACCCCTGTTTGTCAAATAAATCTTTTATACCGAGGGCGACGTCTCAGCTGTTTTGAACACGACGTGGTAACCAGCCACGACAAAGTAAAGGCTTAGAATTCCTTAAATTATATCAATTATCATGTAAGGACTTGAATTATTTCCACTAATCAAATAAATTTGTTGTACCTCCTGACCATCTAGAATGGAAATATAAATTAAATTAAATTAAAAAAGGCAGATAATTACAAAGATTAGGTCCTTTAAAAGTCTTAAAGGGATCCAAGATTAGTTGTAACAATAGGCTTTATTTGAAAAATATTCAATTGACATGTAAAAACAATAGAGTAAAAATATTGCAGGCTGTTTAGTTTTTATAAATTTAAATAAAATATTGTCACACGGACGTCGCCATGTTTTTTACGCTGCAATGCATTCTGGGTAAATGACATATGTTAGGTCCTGTAGTGATAGCTCTGTCCAGTTTTTTTTTTTTTTTTTTTAACAATATTGCACTAACATTTGCTATATTTTCAAAACTTAACATAATATGAAACACAGATTTCACAGTCTTAACCTTATTGTTTCATATTTGGTAAATATTTAACAAAATTTCAAAACCTGTGAAGTCTGCACAAAAACTCTTCTGAAATGTAATTTATAAACCATAAATTGTATCATTTAGAACTGGCTCCAGGCGATGTGTCTCATCTGGCCTCTCTTCAACCTGTTAAAAAGACAAATTACATTAAGTTTGTTGTATAACTTGTCTATAGAAGTTTTAGTACAATATGAGAAAAAAAAAAACAGTTACCTTTGAGCTGCAGCTGGTAGCATTAATCAGAGCTTCTCCAACTTTATTCTTTCATGGTGAAGTTGTGGTGTTGCTTTATCGCTAAAAGCTACGTGAAGGAATAACGTACTCCAGCATATTAAAAATAAACCTAAATGCCTCACCTTCCACTGAGCTGTCTGGTCATAAATCTTTGTGATATAGCAGGCAATGGAGTGGGAAATCTTCGCAGCCCTACTTGAGGAATTAACTGGAAGTTTGTTGTAGAGTTTTGTTGTTCTGCTGCTTCTCTTTTCATCTACCTTCCACAAATCTTGCCGTATTTCCAAAATACTGTACCGCATTTTTATTTACACTTCTTGCAAACAACCGTGCTCTTGTTAAGCTCCGTCTTCCCCCGGAACATTGTAGGATCCAAAATGACTTTACACTGACTTAACGACTAAAGAGCGGGTTGAATCGCACCGTCCTCCGCTCCATGCTAGCAGTCTCCATTCAGATAAAAGGAGCTGTCCAACTAGCTTGCTGTATGGTGGCCTACAAGGCCAAATTCTACAGTGGCCGAGCGGACATGTAATGCGATATGCAGTACTCTCGGGAGAAGGAGCAGAAAAAAAAAAAAAACTTAAACGCATTTTAAAATCGATTTACGAGCCTTTAGAATCGATTCAGAATTGCCAAGACTAGGAATCAGATTCTTTAATGAATCAAAATTTTTTTTTTTCACCCTTAGTAATTTTTTCATTTACCCTTTATTTATACAGGTAGTCTCATTGAGCCACGAGAACTCATTTTCAAGAGAGACCTGTTTAGGGAGCAGATGGTGGGTTAAGGGCCTTGCTCATGGGCCCAGAGTGGGGCGAATGAGGATGGGGGCAAGTGTGGGTGCTTCACCTACCCCATCCAAAATTTTGATGTTGTCAGGGTTGGGGCGTGAATCTGCGATCTTCTGTTCACAGGCCCACCTCTCTAACCTCTGCGCTACCACTCCCCAATGTTAATGTAATGTTAGCCTTTCTGTGTTTACTCAGTAGATTCCAATACAGAAGAGACCTGAATGCATCATCAACCCAGCATGCATTGTGCAGGTGAAAAATTGGCAACCTCCATCCATCCATCCATCCATCCATCCATCCATCCATTATCTTTTTACCCGCTTCTTCCATTTTGGGTCACGGGGGTCACCGGTGCCCATGTCCAGCAATCACTGTGCGAGGGGCAGGGTACACCCTGGACAGGTCGCAAGTCCATCACAGGGACACATAGAGACAAACAACCATTCACTATCTCACTCACATCTAGGGACAATTCAGAGTTATCAATCAGCCTAACATACATGTTTTTGTTCTGTGGGATAAAACCAGAGTACCCAGAGAAAACCCACGCATGTACGGAGAGAACATGCAAACTCCACCCAGAAAGGCCCCCGGACCGGGATTTGAACCAGGGACCTGCTCGCTGAGAGGCAGCAGCTCTACCAGTTGTGCCACTGTGCTTTCCCCATTAAAAGAGTCAACATAAATAATTAACATAGTAATATGGTTCTATTTTGTATTATCTTTTCATGTGTAGCTTAATACATCACACATTATTTATCCTCTTTAATATGAAAACCAAAGACAGCAAGTCTTTGACCTTCATTATTTGGTCACGAATGCTGTTCAAACTTGAAATCTTTTAAACTTATAAAAATAGCGTGAAAAACATATCATACAGCACATTTCTTCATTTCTGTATAAAAGTGCTCCTTAAGTCTCTGAACTATTCCTTTATTTGAGTCAGCATAAACACACTTCAAAACAGATGTGAGAAAATCTGAATCCACTTAAAATCTGTTTGCTCAAATAAAATCAATCTAAAGTGACACATAGATTCTAATACTGTATAATACAAATAAACAGCCATTAGTATGTAGTGACTGAATTGTTCCCCACCCATTATGTCAGTTTTCTTTTGTAATAATTGGAGGCAGTTTGACAATTACCACTCATTGAAAAACGTTGGTTACGTACTGTAACCCCAGATTCTATGAATATAGGCGTAGCCCTTTAAGGCTGTCGCTGGTGGGTTTTATCCCGTCATGCGAAGCATTACACTAAAACTTTAGTCCACGCCCACCTGCTGTGTGGGCCTCACCCAGTCCATATAAATTACGTTAAGAGCGGGTAATCGGCTCCCAAATAGTTTTTCTTCAGCCACTTAGGCGCCAGTGAGGCCCGAAGCTTAAAGGGCTACGCCTATATTCATAGAATCTGGGGTTACAGTACGTAACCAACATTCTATTTCATATAGGTTTCGCCCTTTAAGGCTGTCGCTGGTGGGTTAAGGGCGAAGCAGATGTTGTCCTCGCCTCACTGGGTCCATTCGAACACCATATGAAGCGGAGCTTGCCCAAAAAAATGTCTTGTCACTCAGCTCTCCATGTGCGTAATTATGCGTTGCATAATTATGTGTGCCATGCACAGACGCATGATGTGTAGTTATGCGTTCTGAATGCATAAACGCCCCGGAAAAGTTTCAACGGGGAGGAAAAATGCTGAAAGGATCCATGAACCAACCGGTTCACGGCTGAACAGTATGAACAGATTAATAATAACATAATAACAAGTGAACTGATTATTAATCAAATGAACTGATTGGTAACAATATTCATCAACTGATAATGACAATAGAACCAAAATAACAGTCACAACTTGTGACTGATAACATCTCACACTGTAAAGCATGCAGTCAGATGTGAGTTAAACGGGATTCCATGAAACATCAATATTCATTCTGTTAGAACAATAAGTACAGAATGTGTCATGGAGCGAGCCATCACATCACGTAAATAGAAACGAATAAATGAGCAGGGTGTTGACCACGCGGACGCAGTGCAAATATCCTGCATTGTCATACCATTATGCAAAACAGTCGAAGATGCGATACCTCTGGTCGAGTGTGCCCTGAAGTTATCAGGAGGCTCTAAATCTGATGCTCTGTAGGCTTCAGAAAAGGCCTCACACAGCCAGTGTGACAGGCGTTGGGTGGATAACGGGCGACCTGCAGATGCATCTCTATAATGCACAAACAAATGTTGAGTTTGACGCATTGCAGCTGTGCGAGCTATGTAACACGTCAACGCCCGCACAGGACAAAGAAGATGGAAAGATGCTTCTTCTTCTGATTGTGGAGGGGAGGGGAAAAAACCCTCCAACGATTTCGCTTTTGATTTAAAAGAGCTTGTGATGTTTTAGGCATAAAAGCGGGATTAAGTCTCAGATAAGCTGAGCTGCCATCAGCCTGAATTCTAAGACATGACGGAGCAACAGAGAGGACAGATGAATCATTCACCCTCTTAGCGGATGTTAAAGCCAACAGCAGGGCTGTTTTAAGAGACAAGAATTTAATTGGAACCTGATTCAGTGGCTTGAATGGAGCTTTGATCAGGGCTCGCAGGACCAGCGTTAAATCCCACTGTGGAGCGAGTGGGCGTGAAAAACAGGCCTGCGTCTCTGTACGCCTTTTTAAAAACGCTTCATCAACGGATGATTAAAAGCTGTTCTGTCCCCGAAAACCTTAGTAACAGGAAGAGATGGCTGTAGCGTACGTTTAATCGTGCTGAATGCCAAATTTCTGTCCATTAGTTGCTGCAGAAAGGACAACACGCCACCTAGTGGACATGAGGTGGCCTCTACACCTTCTCTGTACACCTTTTACAAAAATGCTCCATCAAAGGATGATTAAAGGCTGTTCTGTCACCGAAAACTTTGTGACAAGAAGAGACGGCTGCAGCGTACGTTTAATTGTGCTGAATGCCAAATTTCTGTCCATCAGCTGCTGCAGAAAAGACAATATTGCTCCTCCCACCTGGAGGAGAGCATCCTCCCTCCATGACAGTTTCCACGGGCGCCCCGATAACAGGTGTCGTAGAACTGGAACCATGGTGCATTCATGCGCTCAGGAGCCACCAGGAGAGCTGTCAATCCCTCCTCCTGAACTCGGTTAAAAAAATGGCAATATCAGAGGAGGTGGGGAACGTGTAAAAATCGTTTTGGGCCAT
>NC_056499.1:20112727-20115893 GCF_014905685.2 Nematolebias whitei | reverse complement strand
AATCTTTTTGGACACTGATAGCACAAATGCTTTTTTCTACTGTTTGAAAAGACTGAATCCAGCCCACTTTAGTCCTCAAAGGGTTGTGAATTAAATACTGTGGTGTTGCTGCAACAGCAACTAATGCTTACTCAAAGAAACTGAATGCCTGAAAAGAAAAATTATGACGACCGTATTTTCCGCCGTACACGTCGCACCGCCCTATAAGTCGCATCAGTCCAAATATGTCTAATAAAGTGGAAAAATCCATACTTGCATCGCTTCGCCATATAAGTTGCATCTGATATGCGTCACCGCTGATGTGTCGCGTTTATAATGCGTCACCGCTGACAACCCTGAAATGTGGGCCGGTGTTGTTCCAAAAATTGATTGAATTGATTGGCTGCCAAATGGTGGCTGCGGGAGCGTTCACGGGAGGACATTGATAAGAATTTAACAAGATTAACACTTAAAAACAATTATTTGTTTGCTCAAAATTATAGTAAAGGTGTGTCTCAGTCTCTAACTTTTGCCTAATAAATACACTTTGATGGTCAAATCAGTTGAATTTCAAAAGTCGATACGCAGAAGTAGGAATGCGCAGAGGGACGAGTCACTGTGCATTTATTCAAAATTTAACAAGATAACCACCTAAAACACTCGACTTTATAGTAAAGGTGTGTCTCAGTTGACTTTAACGGTCAAATCAGCTGTATTTCAAAAGTATTCGCTGCCTCGGTGCTCTAGGAGCGCACAGACAGGGAGGAAATCAGAAAGGCGGAACGCTGCGCATTTCTTCAAAATTTAACAAGAAAAGCACCTAAAGCAATTATTTGTTTGCTTGACTTCATAACAAAGGTGTGTCTCAGTTAAACTTTTACTTATTTATTTTTTAAAATGCACCATACTACTCGAGTGCCATCTAGCGGCTGAAAATGGTAATGTTCAATATTTTCAGTCCAAATGAATGAAAACAATCATATTTCAGCCAAAAATTGGTTTATAAATATGGGGAAAAAATCCATAAATAAGTCGCTTCGTTGTATAAGTCACAGGGCATCTAAATGATGCAAAAAAATGTGACTTATAGGCCGAAAAATACGGTACATACTACTGCATAACACTAAGCTGAACAAACGTTACATCTGAAACATCACAATAATATGCAGACTTAAAATATGGGAATTCCAATCTGTGTTGTGGCTTCAGGATTTTTTCTCTCCCCCTCAACTGTTCCACCCATACCATCATGTACATCTGGAGTACCCCTTTTGGAGACAATCTACACATTGGCTCTCAAGTTGTTTGTTTATTTCCTGTAGCTACCAAACTGAAAACAGAAGAAGAGCTGATGGTTCCAAATTCTTTGCCTTTTTTAATTCTAAACCCAGCTGCAAATGATAATCATTGTTTGTTTGTTTGTTTTTTCTGCCTTCCCCTCTGTTTAGGGTGCAGTTCCCAAGGGCAATGCGACAAAGGAGTACATGGAGAGCCTGCAGCTTAAGCCTGGTGAAGTTATCTACAAGTGTCCAAAGTGTTGTAGCATCAAGCCTGAGAGAGCACACCACTGCAGGTCAGTTGCAGACCATGTCCTCCGTGTATGATCAAGACAGCACGGATTCATCTGCAATCAGTTTGAGTCAATAGAACGACTTTTGTGTTTCAGCCTAAACCGACCAAACTGAAAACCTCCTTTACCCCTCCACCTTCATGCATTCAAAATGTAAAATACTTTCGAAAACGTGTGTATAAATATTTAAAGAAGCTGTGTACAGGAAGACTTGTGTACTAGCATGAATGTGAACCAAATGTTCAAAAGGATCCAAATATACATTAATCCGTGATAAGAATACATTTTGTTAGTCAAGCAGCTGCTTTTGGCCAAATTGTGTCAAACATTTTAAAACACAAATCAAATTTAAAGCATCCACTGTGGGATTTAACTGAAAGACTAGAGATTTTCTGCAATCAGACGTAAACTGAGAACACAATGATCAGCAACCACCAAGCAGCTTCAGTATCATAACATGAGGTAATCATCCGCAACAATGAAAAGGGACGTATATTTGCAACTGAGAGGCTCAGATTGTTATTGCTGTGTCTGACAGCTTCATTCATTCAACCTTTATTTGTACAAGTTAGTCTCATTGAGTCACGAGGACTCATTTATAAGAAATCTGTTTTAGACAAACCACAAATAAGGTACACACATCAATAAACAGCCATAAAATGCATATAAAATCCATCCATCCATTATATTTACCCACTTCTTCCTTTTTTGGGATGCGGGGGTCACTGGTGCCCATGTCCTGGATTTCTACAAAAGATGAACCATGCTGTTTACTTTTTGCTTCTTCAGATCCTGTATCTCTCTTAGTTTTGATACTATTTGCAGTTTTAAGTGACATTTACAAAATTCTCATCAGACCTGCCTATTTATTTTAGTAATACCCTCCCATAGAAAGAAACTGCTGCTCTTGTATTTCCTGATGCTGAGGCTCAGTATTCACGCAGATCAGGCTTTTGAATTTTATGGCCTCCTCTATATCGTTTTGTCTATCATTAATTCAATTCAATTCAAAAATACTTTATTAATTCCAAAAGGAAATTATTTGTTGTTGTAACTCATCCTCATTTCATAAGAGATGTTATAGTCAAGTCAAGTCATATTTATTTATAGAGCACAATTTAAAACAGATAGACTGTTATCAAAGTGCTTTAGATACTGATGGCTGTAGACAGGAAGGATCTCTTGTAAAGATCCGTCCCACAGTGGATCCTAAGAAACTGGCTGCAGATGCCGTTCGATCCGTCCACATAGACTCGACTGGCCTCTCGGTTCCCCCGAGCCGTAGGACCGCCCGAATGCCGGGCAGAACTCCTCTCAGAGCGATGGCCACTCCTCCCAGCAGTTTGCCGAGCTCCTCGTCACTGCGGCCAGCCAACTGTAGGTGCTGAGGAACGATCCTGTCCTTCCGCTGTCATGAGCCATGTTTCCTGCTAGTTCCAGGATCTCAGTGGTCAGGCACTCGAGCACAGCTGGCAGGTAGATGAGAATGCATCTACAGAACATCCTTTCAACTCATTTGTGATTTGGGGCTGTAGCTGAGATTATTTGAGCTTTTGAGATGTTAATCAGCTGCTGTTGGTTGTAGAAAACTGCCTTGTTGCCATGGTTACGCATCAT
>NC_056499.1:20096800-20112627 GCF_014905685.2 Nematolebias whitei | reverse complement strand
TTGAGTTGGTTAACTTTTTAAACATCTGAATAACTACTAGACAACGGTAAAATCAAACAAATAAAATTATTCTTGGGTATTTCTAGGAAACAAAAAAACTGCCTCGTGTTTAAGCTAACACGATGAATAATGCCTAAAAAACAGCATGCTAGGTTAAAGAGTGTATTAAATACAAATTTAAACGCTTTAGTCCAAGGTAAACTTGATGAGCTCAAACGTTTCGCGATGAATCAGTCCTCCCCCAGAAGTAATCCGAGAAGTTTAAAAAAAATAAATAAATCAACTTACCATCAAGAACATTTGAAATAGCACTAAAGTCTGTGTACTGCTCGTTTTTAAAGAACTCCACCCCCAAGGATAAATAATAGTTTACTATCCATCGGTTGACTACACGTTCAACGTTAATTAAATCGTTGTTTACGCTTTCTTTTGCCGCCATGGTCATATCTGCTGCTGCAGCTGCTCCTCCTACTTTTTCTTCTTCGTCTGTTCATCTCTTCTTCTTCGCTTCCTTTCTTGTACACTACTTTCAAAATCGTTACCGGCCCCTATCGAGTAGGAGGGCAACTGCTGATGATTGACAGCTTATCAACCAATCACAGCTTAGCACTCCTCCCAGTTCCGGTTCTCCTTGAAAGAGAAAACAAATACCAGTAGGTGTTATCTAAATGTTTATTTAACTTTGTTACAAATCCTTTCTGCGTTTTGATGACACAGTTTGATCAGTTTTGAAAAGGATTTCCTTGTTTGTATATATTCTTCAGTGACTTTTGGTTGTATAAATACACGAATTAAAAAAAAAAACTTCAATATGTAAACACAGTGTGTTAATGGTTTGCTTATGATGGTATATAGATCATAAAATCACATGTGGATTCATGACAGAATACTTGTTCCTCAATCAAATTACATTTTAACAGTATATATATATATATATATATATATATATATATATATATATATATATTATAAAGTTTTGCTGCAGGCATTTCTGTATCATCTTACAGTACAGTACTGACTATAATTTGTTTGCATTGTGTCACATGCCTAAAAATGAACTGTGTTAAAAAGTAATTAAACTGAAAGAGTGAAAAAGCCATGACAAATTATAGCTTTAATTTATTCAAGTTTATTATGTAAAAGAATGACAATAATGATAAGACAAAATTTTGACAATTCAAAATTAAAAAATGACTCAAAACATTCAGTTTGTTTTTTATACCGTAGTTACTTTTAGAGTTTCTTTATAAAACTGAAGGATTTTTGTTCTTAAAGAAACATTTTCCCCTGAAGAGGGGCCTACCAGTAAATCTTTCATAACAGTTCATGACATAGTTAAATATAAATATGCAATCAACATCCATCACTGTTACTGTACATTACAAAAGCCTCTTTTTCCCCTAAACTTTCTTAAAATAAAAGTCACCTTTAACTGTAAGCTAGTGTGGAAAAAAAGCTCTGACAGCATAGTGTTGTATTGATAATTTTGCACAATGTTCAGCAATCATCACAGTGACTGAATCTTTAGGTCACCCAGCAGAAGTAGAGAAAATATCACAATCAATATAATCTTTTTAGCAATTAAATAAAAAATAAAATAAAAGCCTCTTCGTAAAGATTAGTCCACTGATCATGATTGTAAACTACACACCCTGTAACGGAATCTCACTTTGAGACATTAACTACAGCATCCAAGTTTGGTCATGAAACAGCAACATCCTACCGTTAAATACTCATTTACATCAAACATGCGGGTACAAATGATGCCAGTCGACATCAGCCATCAAGTCTAAACAGCAACATTTGCTTGTTAAAGTTATTAAATCTGGTTGTTTTCCCATTTAAAGACAAACAACTACATTTAGCCTTGTTAGCTCAAGACCTGCTTCAGAGATTGGATTCTAATTTAAAACATCATTTGTTGAATTGACTCCTTGTTGTTCGTTAAATTTAAATGTTATTTTGCAACTGTTTAAAAAAAATTAAAAAAACAGATGTTGCTTGACAAGAAACATATTTGTGCATTTGAAAAACAATAAAACGGTACAGCATAATTTTGTTTCTGCTGTTCTCTAACAAAACAAAAACAATTAGTCATATATATATATATATATATATGATTTTTAAGTTTTCATGAACCAGTTTGGTACAAATGACTTGACTTATAGATTATGTCTACAATATTGAAAGATGTTGCTGTGGTGATGTAGTTAAGTAAAATAAAGAAAAAACAGAAACCAGCTATTAAAAAAAAATTATATCAGTGCTCGTGGACCTAAAACATTCTAACAACAGCATGTTTTTAACACACGTAGCCTAAGAGCTTTCAATATTATTGTGCATTGTAAACAGCGAAGATTTTCCTCTCCTAACAACCACAGATTAAAAAAAAAAAACTCTAGCATTTTGCCCCAAAACAAGAACATAACACCTAGAAAGTCTTGGTATGCCTACACTAAGGCAATACCAGCCTCTTAGTCAATACTTTAAATCGTGAACTCTGAATTCAGAAAGCCACAGTCGCCAGGGCCAACAGGTCCATTACTTATGCACAGTTAAAATTAGGACATTGATAATTTTGTATTTTCTCAATGCAACTGACTTGATTGTATGATTTAACAGCTTACGTGCTCTAAAAACACAGAAGTCAGCTGCTGCTGCTGCCACCAGATTTAAAACACCGTGAACTTTATGCCGTGGACATGTTGCTAAAAGCTTTGCACGCATCTGCTGACCTTTCACAAACTTTGATCAACAACAAAGCTTTCATAAGGAGCAAAGCGCTTTCTTTGATATACCGAAGCCAAGCTTTGTAGTTCAATGATTCAAATGACGTGCTCGTGTTTCAGAGTCCTCCTCCTCCAAATGCTGCAGCGCACGGATGCCAAGCAGCGTACGAAGCCGACCATGCCTCACACTCAGCTCTGTTGAGGGTTTGTAAGATGCGGGGTGTAAATGCAGTGCAGTCTCATTCAAATGTTCCTGTATATTCCTATGAAACACAGAGACCGCCTGCATTTTCCCCTCATAGAAAAAAACGTAAGAAGAAAATGATTCAGACTAAATAATGTTCAGTCTTCAACCAGAAATATTTTGTTATAAAAACACAGGGAGGCATCTCAGTGGTTTGACAGTCACATATTTGTTTTAGAAACATTGTAGAGGTGGTAAGCAGCACATAGGAGTGGTGAAATATTCAATCTATGGACAATGAAAATAACACAAAACTATTTAGTTCCCCCAAACGAGGGAATGAGGACTCAGAATAACAGTAGTCATCTTCAGTGAATCATCGAGAAGTGAGCGTCAGCGGGTATTTTTAAAGAGGGATATTAATTTCTACTAGCTCACAAAATTTAAAATAATTCATCCCAAAGAAGGAAAAAAAAAAACATGAAGGGGGGTGGGGGGTTAGCAGACCGGAGAAGCCCCTCAGTCCACCTGAATAAGAATGAGGCTTGTATTCACAGTAGCCTGTTCAAGATGATGAAAGCCTCATTTCCAGGCTGATACCGGCTGATTGAACTGTTCTACATGCATATTGTTGCAGTTTACAATTTCTGATGCCCACTTAGCTCCATGGTTGGGGCTTCTCTCAAGTGTTATGTATGAAGTGCACGTCCTTGACTGCTGATTTCTTTGTCCGAGTCCAGAAAAGTATCAACATCTAAAATCCTTTTGTCTGGGTTCAGCGATAATAAAAGATTTGTCTTTGAATGTCTTATATGCAGCAAAGAACACAAATTACTTCGGCTGCTTATTAAAGGTGCATGAGCCGAGTTCCACCAGTAACCCAAATGGTCAGAAATAATAAAAAAAGTCACTTGAGTTTCCTACGTGCTTTACCAAAAATGGCCCTCGGATAAATTTAAAGAACAATCCAGGTGTTGAGGATACTTGTGCAGAACACCAAGGTGATAATACAAACGTTGAGGCGTTTGTGATGCACTGAGGTCCCTGTCTGCCACCCAGCAAAAAACAAAGAGTCTCAGTGAGAAGAGGTCCATCTGAGTCAGAGCACAGAGAGCACACACGCATGCTGTTTTAGACACAGCCAGCGTGTTTGGGATCTTCATCAGATTCTTCAGATTGTCAGACAGAAAACTCAGAGCCACCACGGCGACCGTAGCTCAACAGCAACAAGCGCCGCAGACGCAATCCCGTGAAGGGATTACACCACAGAAGAGACGGTGGACCCCCAAACACAGATTTCATCCCGTCCCATCTCATGTGACGCTCCCACGTCGGCTTCTCGTTTTTTAGACGTTCAATCTCCTGCAAGATATTAAAGGTCAGTTTGATTAAAAAAAAAAACAAACAAACAAAAAAAAAAAAACGTGGCTTGCTTACAAATGACCTAAAACCTGTTAAAGTAAAAGTAGCAGGATGCAGGGGATACTGACCGTCTCATCATTGCAGATGGAGTGAATCTGCGTGCCAAACATTACAGCTGTAAAAGTGAGAAAGAGGATGGCTTCGAGACAGAGGAAGATCAGGAGCAACACGGACACCCCTGGAGAGAAGTCACTGCACTCTGAACACACAGGGAGGAAGAAAGGACAATTTTTTAGTCTGCATCGAACAATTGATTGAAATATTAAGTAAATAAACCAAAAATGCATATAAAAAAGCTTGAAATTATTATTTTTTGTTGAGTTCAAAGAATTGTCATTGTCAGTTTAAGTCTAGTTAAGCTGTCAGAACTGATAATTCACAGAATAGAAACCTTTATTTCCATTTATCTGATGATGCAGCGCTCTTCCTTGCAGTGATTGTCGACAAACTGCAACTGCAAAGAGCTTTTTTTTCCCCTAGGTAAGAGGCTCATTCTGTACATTGCAGTAGAAGCGGGGCTTCTATGAATAAAATATTATCTTCATTCTTTGGTTCATTTCCACAGAGAGGCCCACTGGGGAGCAGAAGGATAAATGAAAGCTCTTTGTCGATTTGCCTGCACAGTTCCAATGATCTGTGCAGAAAACATTTTTCCTCACTTTACACCTTGTAGTTCTCCGTTTCTCTATAAAGAATGCCAACCACTTGTGTAAACAGCTGGATTTCTACATTTGTTAACTATTGTTTTGTTACAGTAAATGCTTTAAAGTCTTACCGTTCCACTGGACCTTAATACATGTGAAGAAATGCATCCCGCTGAGGCCAAGAGCATGGGCAGAAATCAGTGCAATATACATCTATGGAGAAAAAACAAAAAGAGAGTGAGCGATATAATGCACAGTCATGTAGAGCTCTGACATTCATGCCTGTAGTCAAACTCTACACCCTAATGTACCTGTGTTTTTAGGGGTAACATCTTCAAATGAATGTGGAAAACAAGTGCAAACTATATTTTTCAATGGCAGGCGACCTTGCACTGCTCAGCTGTATATGGGAGCTTTATTTTTGTCTTCAAAGGTTCCAGTCAGCATTTGAAGCCATAAAAGAGTACTGATGTTATCAGGAGAGCCACAGATGGCAATGGGAGCACTTTAATGTAGGCCTGTTCCTGCTGTGCACTACACCACTACTCAGCTGCTCTATAAAACTCAAGATGGAGAATTGCAAGTTCCGTTCTCCTGCATAACAAGAATGTCATTGTTGAAAATAAAATACGTACAGAGTTGAAAAAATAAGAGATGCATCTGTTATATTTATTAGTAACAATATGAGCAGGTTTATAAACTTCAAATACATTTTTTGTCACGGTCAAGGTTTCTTTATCATCATTCTCATCACATGTGGTGGAACGAAATTGTGTACACAGGGTCCCAGTTACATCCAACAAAAGTATAAATTGTAAAGAAAAAACAGTAATAAGATCTAAGATATGAACTAAGAAATACGCTAAACTAAGAATACGTTAAGCACTAATAGTACAAAAACAATACGCCAAACAACAGCAGCACAAACATGAGTCTGTAAGAGACTTCCTTTCATGACGACTTCGGTGTACTTACAGTAAAAAGCACAAAGTATCTCTGATTCTTTTCACCCACGCAGTTATTGACCCAGGGACAGTGATGGTCCATCTTCCGGATGCACCGTTTACAAATACTGCAGGAACAAGAGACATTATAGGTATAGGTTCTAGAACTGCGCGGAGCAGCTCTGTTACTTTCATTATGAGATTTTCCTTTTGGAAACTTTAATTCCTATTTTTTCTGGATGTAAATCACATTTTTTGGATGATTGTTTCCTCTGGTGTCAGATGCTGTGCAGCTGGAAGGATTTTTACTGAAACTTTTTTAGTTTAAGATATTTGTTATGATGCGTAACCATGGCAACAAGGCAGTTTTCTACAACCAACAGCAGCTGATTAACATCTCAAAAGCTCAAATAATCTCAGCTACAGCCCCAAATCACAAATAAGTTGAAAGGATGTTCTGTAGATGCATTCTCATCTACCTGCCAGCTGTGCTCGAGTGCCTGACCACTGAGATCCTGGAACTAGCAGGAAACACGGCTCATGACAGCGGAAGGACAGGATCGTCCCTCAGCACCTACAGTTGGCTGTCTGCAGCGACGAGGAGCTCAGCAGACTGCTGGGAGGAGTGGTCATCGCTCTGAGAGGAGTTCTGCCCAGCATTCAGGCGGTCCTACGGCCCGGGGGAACCGAGAGGCCAGTCGAGTCTATGTGGACAGATCGAACGGCATCTGCAGCCAGTTTCTTAGGATCCACTGTGGGACGGATCTTTACAAGAGATCCTTCCTGTCTACAGCCATCAGTATCTATAACATCTCTTATGAAATGAGGATGAGTTACAACAACAAATAATTTCCTTTTGGAATTAATAAAGTATTTTTGAATTGAATTGAATTAATGATAGACAAAACGATATAGAGGAGGCCATAAAATTCAAAAGCCCGATCTGCGTGAATACTGAGCCTCAGCATCAGGAAATACAAGAGCAGCAGTTTCTTTCTATGGGAGGCTATTACTAAAATAAATAGGCAGGTCTGATGAGAATTTTGTAAATGTCACTTAAAACTGCAAATAGTATCAAAACTAAGAGAGATACAGGATCTGAAGAAGCAAAAAGTAAACAGCATGGTTCATCTTTTGTAGAAATCCAGGACATGGGCACCAGTGACCCCCGCAACCCAAAAAAGGAAGAAGTGGGTAAATATAATGGATGGATGGATTTTATATGCATTTTATGGCTGTTTATTGATGTGTGTACCTTATTTGTGGTTTGTCTAAAACAGATCTCTTATAAATGAGTCCTCGTGACTCAATGAGACTAACTTGTACAAATAAAGGTTGAATGAATGAAGCTGTCAGACACAGCAATAACAGTCTGAGCCTCTCAGTTGCAAATATACGTCCCTTTTCATTGTCGCGGATGATTACCTCATGTTATGATACTGAAGCTGCTTGGTGGTTGCTGATCATTGTGTTCTCAGTTTACGTCTGATTGCAGAAAATCTCTAGTCTTTCAGTTAAATCCCACAGTGGATGCTTTAAATTTGATTTGTGTTTTAAAATGTTTGACACAATTTGGCCAAAAGCAGCTGCTTGAATAACAAAATGTATTCTCATCACAGATTAATGTATATTTGGATCCTTTTGAACATTTGGTTCACATTCATGCTAGTACACAAGTCTTCCTGTACACAGTTTCTTTAAATATTTATACACACGTTTTAGAAAGTATTTTACATTTTGAATGCATGAAGGTGGAGGGGTAAAGGAGGTTTTCAGTTTGGTCGGTTTAGGCTGAAACACAAAAGTCGTTCTATTGACTCAAACTGATTGCAGATGAATCCGTGCTGTCTTGATCATACACGGAGGACATGGTCTGCAACTGACCTGCAGTGGTGTGCTCTCTCAGGCTTGATGCTACAACACTTTGGACACTTGTAGATAACTTCACCAGGCTTAAGCTGCAGGCTCTCCATGTACTCCTTGGTCGCATTGCCCTTGGGAACTGCACCCTAAACAGAGGGGAAGGCAGAAGAAACAAACAAACAAACAATGATTATCATTTGCAGCTGGGTTTAGAATTAAAAAAGGCAAAGAAGTTGGAACCATCAGCTCTTCTTCTGTTTTCAGTTTGGTAGCTACAGGAAATAAACAAACAAACAAACAACTTGAGAGCCAATGTGTAGATTGTCTCCAAAAGGGGTACTCCAGATGTAGTTGAGGGGGAGAGAAAAAATCCTGAAGCCACAACACAGATTGGAATTCCCATATTTTAAGTCTGCATATTATTGTGATGTTTCAGTTGTAACGTTTGTTTCATCTTAATGTTGTGCAGGAGTATGTACCGTATTTTTCGGCCTATAAGTCACATTTTTTTTGCATCATTTAGATGCCCTGTGACTTATACAACGAAGCAACTTATTTATGGATTTTTTCCCCCATATTTATAAACCAATTTTTGGCTGAAATATGATTGTTTTCATTCATTCGGACTGAAAATATTGAACATTACCATTTAAAGCCGCTAGATGGCACTCGAGTAGTATGGTGCATTTTAAAAAATAAACAAGTAAAAGTTTAACTGAGACACACCTTTGTTATGAAGTCGAGCAAACAAATAATTGCTTTAGGTGCTTTTCTTGTTAAATTTTGAAGAAATGCGCAGCGTTCCGCCTTTCTGATTTCCTCCCTGTCTGTGCGCTCCTAGAGCACCGAGGCAGCGAATACTTTTGAAATACAGCTGATTTGACCGTTAAAGTCAACTGAGACACACCTTTACTATAAAGTCGAGTGTTTTTAGGTGGTTATCTTGTTAAATTTCGAAGAAATGCACAGTGACTCGTACCTCTACGCGTTCCTACTTCCGCGTATCGACTTTTGAAATTCAACTGATTTGACCATCAAAGTGTATTTATTAGGCAAAAGTTAGAGACTGAGACACACCTTTACTATAATTTTGAGCAAACAAATAATTGTTTTTAAGTGTTAATCTTGTTAAATTCTTATTAATGTCCTCCCGTGAACGCTCCCGCGGCCACCATTTGGCAGCCAATCAATTCAATCAATTTTTGGAACACCGGCCCACATTTCAAGGTTGTCAGCGGTGACGCATTATAAACGCGATGCGTCAGCGGTGACGCATATCAGATGCAACTTATATGGCGAAGTGATGCAAGTATGGATTTTTCCACTTTATTAGACATATTTGGACTGATGCGACTTATAGGGCGGTGCGACGTGTACGGCGGAAAATATGGTCGTCATAATTTTTCTTTTCAGGCATTCAGTTTCTTTGAGTAAGCGTTAGTTGCTGTTGCAGCAACACCACAGTATTTAATTCACAACCCTTTGAGGACTAAAGTGGGCTGGATTCAGTCTTGTCAAACAGTAGAAAAAAGCATTTGTGCTATCAGTGTCCAAAAAGATTAGTGTCCAAGGGCTAAAACACAAGACCATTAAAAAATGCACATCAAACTGCCTGCAACATTTTTCATTAAACTGTTTGTCTCATTACATTTTAAAGAGACCTGTGTGGAAAAAAGGTTACAGAAAACCTCAAGTTGAACAGACACATAAATCAGCTTGGATGAATGTTAGAGCACTGTCTGATTAAATACAGCAGCTGAAAGACATTCAGACTAATAGTCTGTTCTGTGCAGCTTTTACACCGACCTTCCCTTCACACACCCCATCACTTCAGTGTTCCAGATTATATTAACAAGTGACTCCAAGTGTCAGACTGGGGCAGTGCTTTTAGAGTGTGTCGTAGCTTATACTGCCAAAACATCTACTAGAGACTCTTTGATTCAGAGTAGAAAACTGGAATGATTAATGGATGCAATATTCACATAAAATAATTCTCAAAACGAAACATTGTAATTTAAAAACTGCATCCAAACTTTTGACCGTTCTCATTTTTTCAGATGCTCCAAATTTATGACTTCCTGTGCTCAACATTACTCAACATGAGCGTAATTACTCTCCTTACCGGGTCAGTCAGCATGGTGCGCATGTGCGAGGCCAGTGCAAGCACAGCCAGGGAGTTGAAGGTGGCCCCGTTCAGCAGTGAGTACCAGAAGTTCTTGGCGGGCAGAAGCATGACGAAGTTCACTACAAACTCAGCGTACAGAACCAGGAACCAGGTCATGGTCGCACACACCATCCCACAGCTGTCCTGAATGAACCACAGTGTACGGTTTCCAGCTGTGTGGCCCGAGTGGGGTCCCCCAACCATCACTCCAGCTCCCAGGCTCCCCGTCTCCACGTCTGCACCAGCCGACAGCAGTGCGTGGTGCTGCTCCATATCTCGTAGCCGGTGGTTTGAAGACTGCATCCTGCCCTGAAGAGAGGAACATGAGAACCAAAAATATTAAGTGTTTTTTTTTTTTTCACAACATTTTATAAAAAGTTGTACTGAGTGAGGAATTTGAATATAAAAAAAAAAAAAAAACCCTATTCCACAACTATTATATCAAATGTTATGAGATCAACCACTATCTTTGATATTATTTATCACTGAGACCAAAATAAATATGAGTCCGGTACTCATTCCTGCACTCTACCCCTAAATCTCAGCACCCTTTGAGTCACTGCTGGGACAGTCGTGAGTCACTGGACTTTGTTTCATGCGAAGGTCGGAAGAGAACATTCAGGAGCAGCTGGAAGACAAAGTCCCCAGCTTCATGATAAATCAATGGACATCCAGTCCCTTTGGGAAACTGATCCTGCAACTGCGGTGCATTCGAGCTCTAATAATATTCTGTGGACCCAGATGCCAGCTGCTGGCAGACCTGAATGTTATTGACCAAGTAAATTGAAAAATTCAGAGTTTCTCAGGTGTTTAAAAAAAGAACACCATTTAGATATGTACTCAGATTAGCTTGAAATCCAATCTGTAAACATCTATCAATGTCAAAAGGCCGATGGAGCACGTTGTTCTGGATTTCACACACAACATTTTTACAGTCACCCCATTACACTTAAACAATTAAAGACAACATTTGGTGCACTTTAAGCAGAACATTTTTATTAAAATTCTATTTGAGTTATAAACAAGATTTATTAGTCTTCCTCTATTAATTTTTACAACAGTAGTTAAGTATAGTCCCAATAATGATTTGATTAAACACATTCTGTCTAAAAAAAAACAACTATAGCTCAGTTGGCAGCTTAGGCTTAAAAATGTACATAAAAGACAGGCTCTGAAATAACATCATTAGATAAGCACTAGATTTGTTTTAGATTACAAGCAAGTCTTAAAAGCACAAAAACCTGGATGACCCTTAATTTTCTGCTTTTAAACTCAGACAAGACAGAGGTTGTGATTTTTGGACCTGAGCATCTTAAGAATAAACTCTGCAGCCTTTCACTTCCAGTTCTAATGTAAAAAACCTTGGTGTTCTTTTTGATCAGGATGTGTCTTTTAACCCACACATTAAAAAAGTTACCAGGACCACTGTCCTCCACCTGCGTAATATCAAGATTAGAAACATCTTGTCCAAAATGTATGCAAAAACAACTGATTCATGCATTAATCACATCTAGGCTGGACTATTGTAATTGTTTATTATCTGGGTGTCCAAAACATTTACCGGTATTTAAAAAGTCTTCAGTTGATCCAAAATGCTGCTGCCAGAGTTTTAATGTTAATGTTAATCAAAATCTTCCTTAAAACATACAAAGCCTTCAACAACCTAGCTCCATCTTATATTACAGATCTTATTGTTCCAAACTTTCCTAACAGAGCACTTTGTTCTCAGACTGCAGGTTTACGTGTGGTTCCTAGAGTTTCCTAAAGCAGAATGGGAGGAAGATCTTTCAGTTATCAGGCTCCTCTCTTGTGGAACCAACTTCCAGTTTCTGTCTGTGAGGGTGACACCGGCTAATGTCTTTCCTTTTTGATAAATCCTATAGTTAAAAAGTCAGTTTGGGTTTCCTGAGCTATCCCTTAGTTATGCTGCTATAGGCTTAGACTGCTGGAGGACAAATTGACTACGTTTCCTCACTCTGCTGCTGTCTTTACTCTACTCCTCCTGTTTATATTTGTCATTATTTCTATCTAACATGAGGGGTTTTTTTTGTCTTTATGCCTATAGAAAGTACACCTGGACCTGCCATTCTGTGTCTGTTTCTCTTCCCTGTCCTCTCAAACCCCAGCCGGTTGAAGCAGATGGCCACTCGTCCTGAGCCTGGTTCTGCTGGAGGTTTCTTCCTGTTAAAAGGGAGTTTTTTCTTTCCACTCTTGCCTTTGTGCTTGCTCAGGATGGGAGACTGCGATGAAGTGGATTCAACACAATCTGCTGGCTTCCTTAGATAATTTTTATTAACTGGCTTTTTTAATGTATGTGAATGTTTTTGCTCAGTGCCCTGAGACAACTTCTGCTGTGACTTGGAGCTATAGAAATAAACTGAATTGAATTAGGTCCGTAAGCATGATTTCACTTCCAAACAGTGGGAAAACTATATGAAAAGATGTCAATATTAGTTTCAGCTAGTTGTTTTTTTTCTAAAGATAAATAAAAACAAGCAGGATAATATAAAAACATGATTATCTCCAAATAACAAAGATTATCTAGCTTGAATTTCATTTAGCCGAAGTGAAGTTTAGTCACACTGCTCACAAAATCCTTAACCCGAAGAGCCCTGTTTAAGATATTTTTAACCATATGTATTTTTTCCCACTCATAATTAATCACATAAATTGATCCAAGTCATTCTCTACTTACAGAGGTCCTTTACTGGTAGAATCAGAAACATTGCTCCGAAGCAAATCACTACTTCCTTACCCAAACCCTTTTAAATCAAACGAGGCATTTCCAGTGACCCGGGTGGAGCAGAGCTCAGCAGACAGTGTTTAGCTGACTAAATATCTCACAGATGTTTGTTTCGGTTTGCTACCAAAAACTTTCCACCGAAGCGAGTGTGACTGACATTGCTTGCAAACTGGATAATGAGCGAAGGAAAGAGGTTTTTGGCTTGTCGTGCTGACATCCCAAAACAACAAATGCATCCTCCTGACAGTCATTAAACAGCGCTGACTGTTTCTCTGTGGGGGTTTGGTTTTGTCCACAAGCTAGAGTAACTTTGTGCAAGCATTATTATGACTTTCTGATATCCAGGAAGTAAAATTAGACCCAAGCATTTATTTAGCTTTTTTGTAACATTCTGTTTTCTTGTAAAGTCATGCCAGTATCTGCACTTTTCTCAGCTTTCTTCATGAGTGAGTGGCCCTGATTTCCAAACTCGATTTAACATTGATGACATTCATAACGTTAATGATAAAAACAAAATACTTCGAGTTAATGAGAGCAACAAATGATATTTCAGGAAACTGCATCGGTTTTGTAAAAGCTCATGGATTTCTAGTTTGCTCACAATACCTTTAAACAATAGGACACATAGAAACAGAAAATTAGCTACCATGTGAAGAGTGAAAAACCCAACATGGAAGAAATAAACAGATCGGCGTCTCATCTTCTTATATGTGCATGCAGGATTTTTTATACGTCTTTATGTGCCATGCTTTTTCTTTGAAAAGGTAATGTAAGTTAAACGCACAACACAAGAGTCCAAGCAATGCAATACATCTTGTTGCACAGCTGCAAACATTGTTCACGGTGTTGCAATGGTCTATTAATGTATTTTATGATTTCATCCAATGAGCATGAATATTGTATACAATATATTCATATTGAAAACAATGTAAAACTCATATGTTGCTCCACAGTTACATGTTAAGAATGCCCTTAACATGTAACTGGAGAAACGTGAGGAACAACTCCTTGCCCATTATTACCGTATTGATTTTTGTGTGATCAATAAAGGGTGGGGGTTGGCAAATAAAGTCTCTTGACCAGCTGTCAGTTCTTTTCATCTTTTCACCGCAATCCAGCCCAACGCAATACTTTAATTTAGCCCAGACCGCTTTAAAGGATCATTCAGCTACAGAGTCACCACATTCAAAAAAAGTTAGTATAAAACATCAGCTCCATAAAAACTGATGTTTTTAGTAAATTTTACTAAGAGAAGTATTTTACCGAAAGAGTTTCTGATTATTGGATGACGAGTTTGATTGCCAAAAAAGTTACTTCCTGCTGAAAACAAGAAGAAACACATTTCTCCTGTTCCTACTGTCATATTAGTATAAATGAGTAAATAACACATACACACGTATACTGTATATATACAGTTCTTGACTCGTTTCTTAAATAAAAAAAAATACAGAACAGTTTTCTAGTTCTGATATAACTGATGCTCTGAGTTTACATGCTAACTTCTTCAGGAGCTGCCCAACATCCTGCACTGAGCTGGCATTATTAGACTCATCTTGATGGCATACAGCCTGACGCTGCTATAACACACTTTAGCTTCTTGGAGCCTAGTGTAATGGATTTTTACTTTTTTTTTTTCTCTTGAACACGTGAATGTCAAGATCAATAAAATAGGAAGCAACTAGACATCGAGTCATCAAACGACACATAAAGTAAAAGCTGTCTAAGAACACTACGTCTGCTGCGTCTCAGTCTTCCTAAGGACCTTTTCATTGGACAAATCCAGAACGAGGAATAAATGAGTGCAACATTTCCAGCTTTTACTTGAAAGACAAACAGATGGCACAAAAATGACTTTACCCCACTCTCTTGTGGAATAAAAAAAAAAAAAACAGACAATTAAAGGGGGCAACATCCCTCAGCTTTACAACAGATCTCTGTGGTGAACAAATGCAGAACTCAATGCAAGCCGACACCTGAACAAAACTAGTTGCTTCATTAGAAACATAAACACTAATTCAGCATTAAATTTAGCGAAAAAGTGTTTTACTTGTGTAGCTAAAATGTTTGTTTGTCAGCAAGTAGTAACCAAATCGTGTCAGAAAATCTTAGCAGACTACAAAAAAGTGTGAAAACACCACAAGAGCAGCATCTGTTGCATATATTTTGCATTACAACATGAATGAAGGTCAGAGAGAATCTACAACAGTAGTGACTTGGTGTAAAAAAACACATTAAGCTTCTGAATATCAGTCAGATTTATTCCGTCTCCAACTTGTCCTAAACAGACAAAACCAAAGGGATGCTTTTTTCAAACAGGAATTTGGTCCCAGCAGTTCTTCCTATGATTTTAACCTCGAATGGTGTCCCAATTAAGTTTGTCGAGTCCTACAAATATTTGGGCATCTTGATCGATTTGCATCTCTCTTTTAAGCTCCACCTGGAAAACCTAGTAAGGAAGCTGAAAGTTAAACTGGGTTTCTTTTTCAGAAATAAATCCTGTCTAACTCTGAACGCTAGGAAATGCCTTGTATCTGTGACTTTCCTTCCCTCCATTGATCACGGTGACATTATTTACATGAACGCTCCTACAAGAACCCTGCAGATGTTGGATGCTGTCTATCATGGTGCACTAAGATTCATAACTGGCTGTGATTATCGTACCCACCACTGCACCCTGTATTCACTGGTTAACTGGACATCATTAACTTCACACAGACTCTCCCACTGGTACATTTTCATCTTCAAATCACTTCTTGGTCTGCTGCCTTCATACATCTACTACATGTCTCTGCATGAGTGCAGCTACAGCGTGCGCTCTCAGGACATTATTACATGCAGTATCCCCTCAGTGCTGACTAAACTTGGCAAAAAGGCCTTCTCCTACTCCACTCCTGTTTCCTGGAATATCTTGCAAAAAGATCTGATGCTCTCGACCTTGACCTCTCTAAGTGGCTTCAAACAGCTGTTAAAATCCTGGCAAAAACCACTGCAGACATGTTCTTGTTTTTAGTTTTCTACACCACCATACAACCTAGCTGTTTTTTGTTACTTTTTCTTTTAAATATAATTTTATTTTCACTTGTTAAAATAAATGAATAACTTGTACACGACCTTTATGATTGTCTATTATTGTC
>NC_056499.1:20095144-20096700 GCF_014905685.2 Nematolebias whitei | reverse complement strand
AGTTGATTTAAATATTTACCTTGTGAACTCCAAAAAACATGCCATACACTATAAAATGTAATGTGGCTATATGTATAACAGCTAAGATTGTTAGAGCACTAGTCTCGTGAGACACATACAACCATGTTGAACTTTATATCCTGCATTTATGACATTTAAAGTATAGTATATTTGTCAGTTTTGACAAAAAAAATATATATACATATATGCAGAAAACTGAGACCACCCTAATTAATCTCTACCAGAAAAAGTTAATAGAAAAGCAATATGTCACACATTCCAACACTGAAACATGAAATCATGAAGAGACACAGCTGTAAAAGCTGTATTTGTTAGCTCTTTGTCTTTGCATCAGACAGCAGATATTGCATGCCTGTTTTCATTTTGCTATGAACTCTGAAACCCTGTTCTGCTTTCTCACTAGAGACTAGAATTTAAAGCATCTCTTCAGCACTTTCTGTGGTTTTCTGATCCTGTAAGCAATCTCTTTAAAGAGAGAAAATCCTGCAGCAGGTGTTCCCTGTGCAACAAGAACAATTCTGCACCCTCCTGTGTCCTGTAGTGGTCACAGATGTGCTCCAAGGCCTCCAGTCAGTGGTTCGTTAATGCAGTGTCAGCACCCAGATCACGGGATGCACTCACTCCAGTGTTGAGATTAGTAAGTATACTCACGTGAATTTCAAAAGTAGATATTTTGAAATGCAAATCACACTCAATCTGGAGTGCAAGTATATTAAAATGTGTGATAATTAGCTTTGTCTGACATTATTAAACAGTATACAATAATGTGATGCAACAATATCAACCACCACTTAAAGACTTGCCTTTAACTGAACAGGTTGAAGGCATTTAAACTTGTCTAACAAGGTTAAGTCAAGTCCTCTGGACAGATACTTTGTTGAAAAGTTTTGTCTCTTATTCAAAAGACTTTTATTCTGAGTTGTTGCAAACAAACTCCGGCCCGTTTACACGGACACAGCCACTAGAAACGTAGTGTTTTTCGGATGTTGATAAGAGGAAAAAAATCCTCCTTTACACGGACCACATTCAGTGCTTACATGGAAACGCAGAAATTCATGAGTCTGCTGTACTTGCCATGCCAGGTCACTAGCTGGTGCTCTGAATTTTGTACCTCCACCTGCACATGTGCACTGACACTTGAACCCTGTGTGTAGAATAAAAATATTTATTTGGAAAGTGGAAAGTATGGCTTTGGGTGGACTGATGATGAGGTCTGTTTATTGCTTAATGTAACTTTAAGTAAAGCAGTATATTATACTATACCATTTTATTTATAGAGCACTTAAAACAGCGACAAGGCCAACCAAAGTGTTGTACAGACAGAAAAACAGGCAACACACAAAGCAATATACAAAATGAGGTAAATCAGAATATAGACATAAAAACGATGCAGATAATAAATATGACGAATAACCGGCGTGGAGCATACAGGTTCAAAACACAGATCATGTGGTGTTGAAAGCTACTGAATCGTAGTGGGTTTTTAAACGGGACTTGAAAACCGAGAGGGAGTGGGCCTGTCTGACAAGCAGAGG
>NC_056499.1:20091948-20095044 GCF_014905685.2 Nematolebias whitei | reverse complement strand
ATGCAGATAATAAATATGACGAATAACCGGCGTGGAGCATACAGGTTCAAAACACAGATCATGTGGTGTTGAAAGCTACTGAATCGTAGTGGGTTTTTAAACGGGACTTGAAAACCGAGAGGGAGTGGGCCTGTCTGACAAGCAGAGGCAACTCGTTCCAAAGTCTTGGGCCTGCTAGAGAGAAGGCCCTGTCCCCTCTGCGCTTAAGACGAGTTCCTGGAACTGTGAGGAGCATGGTCCGCTGACCTCAGGGAACGTGGTGGGACATACGGTTGTAGCAGATCAGAGAGATATTGGGGGGTTGTACTTCAGAGGCATTGTTGTTGATATATGATGTATGTCGATGTATGTCGATGTATGTCGATGTATGTCGTTTGGCCACGCATGAAAGAAATATACGCCTGTAGTGCGCATGTGCGACTTCACACTTGTGGAGCATTTCACACCCCCATGGAGGGGTTCCTCTGAAAATCTCCATTCCTGGATTCAGAAACCTTCAGTTTCAGAGAAAACGAGGGCTGCTGTGTAAATGAACGGCCAAACCGCAGCAGAAAAGCTGTGGTTTCACTCAAAAAAATGTGTGAGAACAATCTCTGGAAACTTTAGTGTTTTTTCAATGTTTATTGGGGGTAATTTTTTTTTTTAAAGCAAGTTTACACAAAAATGCTGCAGTTTCCATGTCAGTTGGGTTGCCAGATAAGAAATTATTAACTATAGCACTGTCACTTTAAAATGATAGTATTTTGACCTAAACTGTTATATGTGCTGAGTAAGCATGTTGTAAGATGAGATGTTGAGTTTGGTGAACATGTGCACAGAAAAGGAGGGGGTAAATAAGATATTTTAAATTTATCTGGCAACCCTGAGGCTCAGCTGCATTCATCGCGCATGCAGCGTCTGTATGATCACAGTTGTGTCCAAACTGATGAATACGCCAACATCTCTTTGGACTCTTGGCATTTATTAGTTTTGCTCCTACATGCTGAAAACGGGTATCACAAAAAACACTCTGCTTTCTCTGCCATTTATTATAACTGTTGTGACTGTGAGTGCCTTTGTGCTTGCTCAGGATGGGAGACTGTGATGAAGTGAAAATTCAATGCAATCTGTTGGCTTCCTTAGATTGATAACTTTAATTGACTTTTTATGTATGTGAATGTTTCTGTTCAGTGCCCTGAGATGACTTCTGTTGTGACTTGGCGCTATATAAATAAACTGAACTGAATTGCAGAAAGGCAGCACGATGTTACATCTGGTAGAGCTGCTGCCTCTCAGCGAGCACGTTACCTTGGTTCAAACCCCGGTCCGGGGGCCTTTCTGGGTGGAGTTTGCATGTTCTCTCCGTGCATGCGTGGGTTTTATCCAGGTACTCCGGTTTCCTCCCACAGACCAAAAACATGCATGTTAGGTTGACTGGGAACTAACTCTAAATTGTCCCTAGGTGTGAGTGTGAATGGTTGTTTGTCTTGTTTGTCTCTATGTGCTATGTGTCCATGTGATGGACTGGAGATCTGTCCGGAGTGCATCCCGCCTCTCGTACAGTGATGGCTGGACATGGCCACCAGTGACCACCTTGCAATCAAGGAAGAAGTGGGTAAAAAGATAATGAATGGATGGATGAATTGTAGAAAAACTTTTCACTACAGCCGCCTGTGCGCATGTGCACTTCATACTTGGGGAGCATTTCACACCTCCATGGGGGTGGGGGGTGTCCCCTGAAAATCTCCACTTGAAACCTGGATTCAGAAACCTTCAGTTTCAGAAAACGAGGGCTGTTGTGTAAATGAACGGCCGAACCGCAGCAGAAAAGCTGTGGTTTCACTCAAAAAGGCGTTGTGTAAATAGGGCCTCAGTCTCCTAAATAGCACCTTCTCATAGTGGATCAACTGGTTTGCTGGTGACATCCAGAATTAGCTGTTCACATGTAAAAGGAGAACCATCAGCCTAACAACAGATCTTAGAGAAGTAACAATTTGTTGTTAGGGCCCTGATGGTTGCTTGCTATTCACAGACGGCTTCACAGACTACAGGAGTCACCTGAGCCAAATTCAACTTACACTCTCTTACAATGCTAGTATCACTCTGTTACTGGTAAGCGGCCATCAGGGCTCTAACAATCTGTTGTTAGGCTGATGGTCCTCCTTTTGCACGTGAACAACTAGTTTTGGTTGTCAGCAGCAAACTGGTTGATCCAACATGAGAAGGTGCTATTTATGACTGAGTTTGTTTGCAGGGCCTCAGACTGACAAAGTCTGTTCGATAAAAGACGAAACATTTCAATAACGAAGAATCCTTTCAGAGAATCTGACTTTAACCTTGTTAGATTTATCTACCTGGATTATTGAGCATGCATAAGGACATTTAAACTTGTCTTTGAATGCAAAGAGTCCTTTTCTAATTCTGCCAGCAAGCTCACTGATACCATATTCAGACAGGTCTTTTTCCTTTAATACTGAATGCATGGGGGTTATGAAATCTATAAAGTCTGATTTCCTTCAGAGCTTGGGGGCATCGTCACTGTTCCCATCTGATCAGATTGAAGGTTTGAGTTCAGCTGAGGTTATGGCAGGTCAACAAAGCAAGTTTCATATACTGGTATTTACAATGAGTTTTTCGTTTTATTCTAATAAAAAGTATGTTTCTAATCTTCCTTGGTAAAGAATAAAAAAATAAATGAATCTGATTATCACATAAAAAGTGAATGCTTTTTGTGAATGCTAAAGTCAGAGTAAAATCTGCAGTCAGAGAAATAGTAGTGAATTGATCACAAGCAAGAAGTCTATTTAAATATAGAGTATATAACTTTCAGTCAAAAACAAGTGTCTAAATTGTGTTATGAAGATTTTCTCTATGCATCAATTTAGATATTTAAGAAAACACAACAAATTAAAACTTGTAAACCAAACTAAAGTTTTAATTAAATACATATTCTGAAAAAATGCCCAAAGAAAATTAAGCACAAACATTTCCACAAATACAAACCGGATTCCAAAAAAGTTGGGACACTAAACAAATTGTGAATAAAAACTGAATGCAATGATGTGGAGGTGCCAACATCTAATATTTTATTCAGAATAGAACACAAATCACAGATCA
>NC_056499.1:20091596-20091848 GCF_014905685.2 Nematolebias whitei | reverse complement strand
GAGATCAAGAGCATCCAGTAGAGTTTTACGGCCTTGACCCTTACGCATCTTTTGATTATGTTATGCATGGTTGATGATGATAACTTAAAAGTATTTGCTATTTTACGCTGGGTAACACCATTCTGGTATTGCTGCACTTTCTTTCTGCGCAACAATGGTGGAATTGGTGATCCTCTTACCATCTTGGCTTCTGAGAGACACTGACGCTCTGAGAAGCTCTTTTTATACCCAATCATGTTGTCAATTGACCTA
>NC_056499.1:20083558-20091496 GCF_014905685.2 Nematolebias whitei | reverse complement strand
TTGGCTTCTGAGAGACACTGACACTCTGAGAAGCTCTTTTTATACCCAATCATGTTGTCAATTGACCTAATTAGTGTTAATTGGTCTTCCAGCTGTTCGTTCTATGCTCAATTTCCTTTTTCCAGCCACTTATTGCTACTTGTCCCAACTTTTTGGGGATTTGTTGACACAGTGAAATTTTGAATCAACATGTTTTTCCTTTAAAATGTTACATTTACTCAGATTAAACTTTTGATCTGTCATCTATGTTTTATTATGAATAAAATATTGGCATTTGCCATCTCCACATCATTGCATTCAGTTTTTTTATTCACAATTTGTTTTAGTGTCCCAACTTTTTTGGAATCCGGTTTGTAATTCAGAATCTTTTTTTCAGTAATATTAGTTAACTCCATTCTTTCACGGATTATGGTTTCGTCATTTATTGCACAGATAACCAGGCCCAACCACAAGTTGAACATGACAGATGCCACAGACTAAATAAAATTGTTTGTGAAATTAAAAGTTTTCCAAAATGTTTTGAAAATCTGTGGATCTGGATTTTTCTTGTGCATATAGAGAACAGTATCTATGGGGGAGTGGTGGCGCAGAGGTTTGAGAAGGTGAGCCTGTGATCAGAAGGTTGCCGGTTTGGCCGACAACATCAAAATGTAGGTGGGAAAGGTGAAACACCCACACCTGCCTCCACCCTTGTTTGCCCCACCCTGGTTCCCTGAATTAGGCCCTTAACTGCCACCATATGCTCCTGCGGGCACCCTAGATAGCAGCTCTCTGCTCCACACAGAGGGCTGTGGTAGCTCGGTGGTCTGTGGTTGTGTCAGGAAGGGTGGTGTAAAAACAATTACCAAGTCTTCATGTGATTTAGTTTGCTGTGGAAACCCCTGTGGAAAGGAGCAGCCAAAAGACAAAAAAAAAAAAAAAGAGAAAGCTAATAGTATAAACTATACTGGCAAAATAAGCTGAATCTTTTTTTTTATTATTATTACAGATCACATTCTATCATAACATAGTAATAATATAAATATATTTTGTTAGCAACTGGTAGAGCTGCTGCCTCTCAGCGAGCAGGTCCTTGGTTCAAACCCCGGTCCAGGGGCCTTTCTGGGTGGAGTTTGCATGTTCTCTCCGTGCATGCGTGGGTTTTCTCCGGGTACTCCAGTTTCCTCCCACAGACCAAAAACATGCATGTTAGGCTGGTTGGTAGCTCTAAATTGTCCCTAGGTATGAGTGAGAGAGTGAATGGTTGTTTGTCTCGTTTGTCTCTATGTGGCCCTGTGATAGACTTGCGACCCGTCCAGGGTGTACCCCGCCCCTCGCACAGTGATTGCTGGACATGGGCACCAGCGACCCCCGTGACCCAAAATGGAATAAACGGGTAAAGATAATGGATGGATGGATATTTTGTTAGACTTCCTTGTCTAACCAACCTGTTCCAAATATTTTATAGGTTTTGCGACATTAAATCTTTATTTATTTAAAAAAAAAACATATATAAATAGATACTCTTTAAAAGTTGTAAAAAATAATTTTAAAAAGGTTGAAAAGAGTTGAAACTTGAAGTCAAAAACTAAGTTAGGACAAACCTTTAAACACCTTTAAAACCTGTTAAATACCTTTCGCATAAACTACTACGAGCAATTCAAAACATACTACAATGACAAGGCAAAACATTATATTTTACAAATTTATTTTTAAATTGAGCGTTTTTTTTAAATGATTAAGACAAAAAGTCTATCAATACCGTGCAAATTCCTACATTCTCAAAACAATAAAACACATTCCTTAAAACAGCATATTTAAGAAAGTTAAAAAAAACATACCATGTAGGCCCTATATTATGTAAATCTTTTGTGTCTGGTTTGTGTTCAGGCATGTCAGCTGTGTTAAACAAACAACTGGTTTTAGTCATTTGACAGTCAGTTTAGTTGGCTACTGTTAACCATTTGTTGTTCAAACTTAGTACATTAACGACTTTCTAATATATTATACGTGTCATTGCTGTCAAGTTACCCGGAGGATTTGTGGCCCAAACTACCTGGTTGCCTCCCATACAATCAAGATAAGGTTACCGAGACCAGCTGGTTTTAGCTAGCAGCTAATGGTACAAAACAATGGGGAGGGGAGTAATGACGAGAAAAGCAGCTCATCCTTGTAGGGACGCTAATGCTAACGGCTATCGACTTTGCTAACTGTTGGCAAACAGAAAAAGAATTTCAAAGGATGAAATTTGTCAAATTTATTTTGACTTACCCCCAGAATCCACATGGGCAGCGCGGAGGTATAACGTTGACGTTGCTCGTAGGCTTGCTGCCTTCACTCCCCGTGTCCCCCATGTCGGTAAGCCGTGACGAGCTCTCCGTGTAGCAGGTGAATCCGTGGATGGAGTGAAGGCCTCGAACTTGTGCTCAGATCACCTTGGCTTTAAGAGTCAATACTTGGCCCGGATTATTCCTTAGAGATTCAGCGTAAAATAAATACCTTGCCGTCACGAGCGGCCACTGTCTGGGTGAAACTAAAGCAGTTTAAAGTCGACGTTGGGGCTGTCAAAGCCAGCGGCGGTCAGCGGCACCGGGGGGACACTGCTGGGCCGATCAGCTGGAGTGAAGGAGCGAACCACTGCAGAACTGAGGAGGGGTGTGAACTACTTGAAATAAAAAATAAAAATAAATGACGCTGGTCGATTTTTAACTAACAGTTGATATGAATAGAAACATATTCACATTTTTAACACTTAAAAAAATGTAAAATGGTAGTTGAACTTTTCAGTTATTTATTTTGAAATTTTCAGCGTGAGGGTGCGTTAAGTGATAGTATGATCTGAGCAAAACCTTCCTGTGTTTGGGAAAGACCACTGACAGCACGGTGTTTAGTGAAGGATTATGCTTTTGATTCTTTGCTATTATTATTTACAATGAATGCTTTTGGTTTTAAAAACATTTTCCCACTCCTGGATAGTCAAATTAACCTGCCTTGTTCATTTTAAAAATATGAAATTAAAAGTAGAGTTAACAATGGCTATACAATAAACAATAACATAAACAGATATGTTGTTACTATTTTCACTTTCTAATGTAAATTATAATAGTTCAAAAGGCTAAATTCCAATTAACTGCTTTGCTTTTCTGCATTGTTTTTTTTCTGGCTCGCTACAGTGTTAAACATTACAGTATTAGCACACCAAAACAAAGATATCTTTAATATTATTAGTAACACTTGGACTAGCGCATGCTATATGCAAGGCGTATTGTGTAATCTGCATATTAAACACCAAAGTTCATGTTCGGTAATCCAGGTACAGATCCAACAATGTTCAGTCAGGTCATCTGGACGGCTTCTTTTTTTGCTGAGACATTTTATCCTTCATCCAAAGGATTTACTCAGTCTGAGGAGCCACAAACAAACTGGAGTGTCACAAGCACCATCTCCCATAGTGGAAAGAAACTGTTTGGTGGTGATAAGATGGTTTCTGGGACCCACCCTCTCCTCTGTCAATTCCTTTAAGGCAGCCATGCCAAAATGGTTAAAGCACCAAAGTTCATGCTCAATAATACAGGTACAGATCCAACAATGTTCAGTCAGGTCATCTGGACGGTTTTTCTTTTCTTTTCTTTTTTTTTCTGTATATATTCATTCAATTCAACCTTTATTTATACAGGTTAGTCTTATTGAGCCTGAGGACTCATTTCCAAGAGAGACCTGTTTTAAACAAAGAATGATGACAAAAGTAGACAACGATGACAACAGTAAACAGTTTAAATCAATTTAGGCAATCATAAAAGAAAGCATATAAACTGAGAAAAAATAAATGGAAGAAAATTATATTTAAAAACAAAACAAAAACATTTCTGACAACCTGACATTTAATTTAAAACTTGTTTATTGCTTTTTAGTATTTGTTATACATGACATTGAGTTGAGTAGAAGCAAAGATGTAGCTAATAATGATGTTTAAAATTTTAGACGACACTGCTGTATGTGGGGAGTGATACTGACTTTAATGAAAGAAAGACAAACAAATATGTTTTTTTAATAACAGCAAGTCTATGTATTCTACATTTATTCATACAATATTTGAGACAGAAATGAACAGTAAAGGTGAAAGAAAATACAAGCTGTATGATCTTTTTGTGCTGTTCAAAGCTGGTCAATCTTAGCTAAGGAAGTCTGTCAGCAAAAGTAAGTATTTTAATATTTTACTATATAAGTTTTCTTGGGGAAAATTGTATCTCTAGTACACTGACAGTGATGTGTATTATTTAACCACAAAGGTCTGAGGTTAAGATATTACTATACTTTTAGTCAGTTGAGCACATTTTGTAGCACTTGGTCCAACACTGCAGTAGATTCCTTCAAATGGGATCGATCATGACACATGTTTTGTGTATTCCACATTCCTAAAGTCTAATTTATTCAAATCGAAGGTTGTAAACATTTACATTTTTGATACCAGTCTGAGATTAAAGAGGCTTTGGCTGAATGTTCAGAACTTGGCTAAGGTTGGTGCCATCCATGTGTTTACCTGCACAACTCTGAGCCTATTTACGACAGAAGGGTTTCCAACTGTATTCTTAAAATGAAACAGAATAACTGGGCAAACACAACCGCTGCATGTAGTTGGAGCTAAAACCATTAAAAATTAATGCAGAATCATAACAAATAAAGCACAAGCAGGGCCAAAGCTACAGTTACAGTGTCAGCAATGTCAACCCAAGGCTGCATTAATGATCAGAGTGAGTCAGTATGAGGACTGTGAACTACCCCCTCTGTTTAAATGAAATATGGTTGTTTGAGTCCATGTACCCTCAGATAACTGCTTTTTGGATCATACTCTTATTAATGCTGCTCAACTGCTTTATTTTTCATGACAATGTTCAGTACAGTATATTTTAATGTGTCCAATGAAATCATTGCACGGAAAATATGGTGTGGGAAAAACAAAATCTTTTAGGGTAACAAAAAAAAAAACAGTCCTCAGAAATGTCTTGCTTTTCAAGGTTCCTGCACTTCTCTATCATTAAGTAAAATTGAGCCACTGCCACTCCACATCAAAAGGAGTCAATTGAAGTGGTCATCAGATTAGGATGCCATCAGGGCATGTCCCTTTTGGAAGTTTTCCAGTCCTGTCCCACTTAGAGGGGACCTCTGGGCAGACCCAAAACTTTCTGATGGGATTATGTATCCTGTCTGGCTTGGGAACTCGTCAGGATACACAGGAGGATTTAGAAAGTGCTGTTGGGGTAAGGGATGTCTGGGTTTCCCACTAGATCTGTTACTCGCTTGATCTGATCATGGATAAATGGTGAAAAATTGATGGCTGGCTGGTTGGCTGGCTGGCTGGCTGGATGGATGGATGGATGGATGGATGGATGGCTGGATGGATGGATGGATGGCTGGATGGCTGGATGGATGGATGGATGGATGGATGGATGGATGGATGGATGGATGGACGGACGGACGGACGGACGGAAGGATGGACGGATGGATGGATGGATGGATGGATGGATGGATGGATGGATGGATGGATGGATGGATGGATGGATGACTTTAGACTGTAATAAGCAAATGTTTCACAGATCACTTCATATACCCTTAACACGGTAACAGCTCATTGTTTTGTTGTTACTGAAATTATACATCTTTTATGTAACACTCGAACATAATGTAACATATTATAAGGTACATTATGAGTCAGTTGGTTCAGGTTGCTTCCAAATTAATTTAAGGTAAAGTAAAAAAAAACTGATTGGTTACTCTTTTCTAGCAAACACTTCAAGAGCAAAAAGCCTGCAGTATATTTAGAAGCAGACAGATTTGATGATATCACTGATGATTACAGCCTGTCTGATTTGTGGCTGTGGGAATAAGGTGGCATAATGGTCACAAATATTGATGGTGCTGTTTACGCCAAGAGAAAGAGCATCCCTGAATTCTGTTTCTCACCTCAAAATGACTTTCAGAAGAAAGCAGCACTTTATTTTACAGCCGAGAGAGTTGGATTCCCCTAAGCAAGACCTGCCAAGAAGTAGCTTCTGTCTGTAGGGACGGACAAGTAGGCCCATGGTAAAATAAGGAAAGATAGCTCAAAGTTCATTAGCTAGTTAGGCACAGGGAGGGGTATACCACAGAGGATTGAAAAAATCAGATTTTCAGTGTTACTATGAGCCTTTGATTTCAGACAGGGCACAAGAATGCAGCCTTGTTATTTTAAATTATTTGATTTCTAGTCTCGATCAAATTAAAACTTTATTCTCTTTAAGTTTTCTGGTGATATTCCACAGCCTTACAAGAATACCATCATGACACAGTATGTTTGTGGATACATTGATAATGGTGGCAGTTCAGAGAGCAAACATGACCACAGCAAACCTCAGATTCAGCTCCACAGTAAGAAAAGTGGCTGTTGCTTTCCTCCACAGCCTGAGTCCAGCCTCGGGCTTCTTTATCCTCTAGAGACTTGGAGAACACCACTTCAAAGACTGATCCCCTCTCCTCATATATCGAACACCCGCTCTCCCCTCTGCTGCAACAAACACAAGAACTTAAGGAATTAATTAGACACTGGATCAAACATGGGTTAGAAAATCCTGCTAGCTGAACAAACCTAAAGAAGGGAATTCACGTGTAAAAGTGGATATTTCTTTGTCTGATACATAACAGGTATTCATTCCCAAAGGAAAATAGTTGATGTTTTAGGGAGATCACCACCAGATCAGACATAATGCAAAAAAAAAAAAAAAGGTTTCTGGTATAATGTTTTGGCCAAAAATCTAATTTAAAAAATCAGTTCCCAAGCTAATTTTCACTTAAGTAAATCAGATAATGTATAACCATAAAGTTATGCTCATTTTATTTGCAAATCCGATTGAGAGATTTTGAAGTACTGTAATATTAGGTTAGCTCAGGACAATCCAATCAATACATCACATCTCACAGTAAAATGCCACAAGAGCGATGGATTTTTTTAATAGGTACAGTAAAAATTGTGTCAGTACAGTCACTGATTATCCCACTACACGCTAGCCAAAATGTCGATAAAGAGAGTTGGTTCATAGCTTCTAATATGAGAAACAGCCTGTTGGTAACATGCATGAGAAAGACTCGGAACTGGTCCATAAACTCCAGACTTTGTTATCTTTTAGTGCCATCTCCAGATAGGCAGTCTGCCTGTTATCGACTGGAGGACCAGCAGCAAGTCAACATTTGGTCAGAAAATAAGATTACATAGTTTGGTCAACTGTGAAAACAGCATTATTGATTTGAATAGGCACGCTGCTTCAAGATTGGATATTTGTCTCCTTACAAATTATTAATAGCAATAACTTATATTAAGGAGCAGACATAAATGGATAGCTTAGGTCTTTTAAAGTAGGTCTTTGTGGAAAGATAGGTAATTATTATGTTGCCTAATATGAGAATCTCACTCAGTGACCTCAGTTTGGAAAAATTGTTTGATTCTGATCAGATTGATGAGCTAACAGTTGAGTGGAAAAACTTCATAGCAATTCACGCAGATATTATTCATTACAACTTTACACCTTAATCAGTTTTGCATTACACAATCATTTACTCAAAATTCTCTAGTTATGTATGAGTTCATTTAACAGCAGCAGCTAATATTTCTGATGTAGCCTGGAGTCTTTTTTTTTTAGGTGGAGTATCAAAATGTTTTTGCTGGAACATCCTTGTAATGCAAAACTGACTAAAGTGTAGAAGTTTATAAATAACATTTGCGTCAAACACTATGACATTTTTGGAAATTGATTTGTTTTAAGACATCAATCAAATTTTTACTTGCCTTTTTGTCTTTTGTTTTTCTCAATCAGATACAACAAAATTTTCTAAACCGTGTCTTTAAAGAAATAATATATTTATAATTTTAATCCTAGTTTATATATATATATATATATATAGATACATATACCTACTCCATCCAGATCG
>NC_056499.1:20077920-20083458 GCF_014905685.2 Nematolebias whitei | reverse complement strand
TTTTTTTTAACCAACATGCCGTTTTAAGCTGCACAAATGCTCACTGACAGAAAAAGAAAACCCTTTAGACTGGGAGGTGAGAGATCATAACTTGGCTGTGAAGAAGTAGTGGCTGGAGGCAATGTTTAGAAGTGCACATATGGCAAGATACACATCAGAGAGGACGCCGCAAGAAGACCAGAAAAAGCAGTTTACCCACCTTCATTTGAGCTCTAACCCCTAATTTTCCTTCTTTGTTTCTATACTCCAATTATCATTCTTCTTCTTTCCCATTCTTTCGTTTCATATACTATCCTCCTATCCCCTTGGCTCCATGTCCTTTTTTATTTTTCTCTGTCCTTTTCCACACATTTTCATTATGTGCACACACAAACAGTAAAAGACCGGCCTCACACTGTGTGCAGAGTGTTCAGAGAAGCCACCCGTACATCAGGCAAGTAATTCTGCATAACCAGACTCCCTGCCATCACACTATCTGCTGATCAAAGAGACTCCAAACAGCCAGAAACTACAGCTGGTGCAAAAGCAGAGCACACAAGGCAGCACAATTAGCAAGCGGCACTTCTTTACATGTTAGATTTCACTGCCGACCTCTGACATTTTCACTCACGAACGCAACTGTATGCATCCGCGCACAAAACTGAGCGGCGTAACCCCAAATATGCAAATGTCTCTGGTCGTGTTTAAAATGTGTATGCATACACACTCGTGCATATAAAGTATGATTAAATGCAGTATCTCCTTTGAGTGACTGTTGATAGTTTCATCCACCGACATCTAAGTTGCACAATTAAAGAGAGTGAAGAGCCTCAACAGGGCAGGGACAGGAGAGGAAGAAGAGGATCAAAGTAAGCAGGGTTGTGAACAGAAGAAGAGCAGAAGATAAATGAGCATGGGAGAGGTTATCTTTTAGAAGGAAATTGTGCAAATGGAAAGCTGGGGGGAACATGTCCAATCAAAAAGAGAAAAAATACTCAGGGTTGTGTTGTTTCTGTTATCAGTTAACTGACAGAATGACAGAAGTTACTGCATGCTTGGAGTTTTAAAGGAAAGCAAAGAACAAAACACAAAGGAAAAATGTTTCCAGTTAAATGATATTTCATTAAGTAGCAAATTTCTATATAGTAGTATATTTTAACAAACAAACAAAAAAAAACTTAAACAGTGATAGGTGCTGTAAGAGCTTTATTTTGCTCAAGGTTACAAAGGTAAATGATAAATGGACTGTATTATATAGTTCTTTTCTATCTGATCAAGATACTCAAATCATTTTACACTACAATCTGTGCCCTCATTTACCCATTCATACAGCACTATAATATATCTGTACAAAAACTAATCAGTGCTTTATCACATTCATACACCGATGGGACACACATCTGAGGCAATGAGGGGTTCAGTATCTTGTCCAGGGATGCTTCAGCATGTGACTGCTAATGGAATCGAACCCCCAACTCTTGCAATAGGAGGACGACTGCTCTAACCACTCAGCCACAGCCGCCCAAAACGATGTCGTTCAGCATTAGATGTTTTCCCTTTACATCTTGTGTAGTATACGTTAGATGTGACTCTTAAGTGTCAACGTATTGCAATTGCTCTGGTCATATTTCGTCTGTCTTTAGAACTGAAATTTATTTTTGACTGTGTATTGAACACACTAAAAGAAAAGTGTTTTTTTTTTCATTTGTTTTGAAAATGTTCTAAAACAGTTTGGACGTTGTGAAATTTTTGTTGGTTATTCAAACTCTTTTCAACTTGCTGCGATATATTATTTTCATATATGGGGAAAGCTGATTAAGCTTTGTTGAGCTCAAGTAATGCCTGAAATGTTACCCCCAAAATCATAAGTTGAAGATGAGCGATGGAGCAAAACAAAAAAAGCAAAAAGGAAGTTCTGTTCCTTTGTTGAATATGACGGATGATGCAGTGGAGATAAATGCAACTGCTCCTCCCCCCGAACCAAAAAAAAACAAAAAAAAAAACAGCAACCATAATAACAATAAAGTTTAGTAAAGTATTGGTAATATGGATCACTACAGGGACAGATACTTCCATGTCTATACCCAGCTTTACAAGCTGACAGAGGCTGTTGACAGAACAGGAGTAAAGGAGGAGGGATTGATGTTTGTTTACAACAGATGGTGTAATCCTGGACATGCTGCATCTCTGCATTCTGGGTTGGATGTGGTTCAGTCTGTTCAGAGAGGTTTTTCATTATTACCTGATAATGCTGTATAAATAGTCATCAGTTGGGCCGCTGAAATAACAACTACGTTAATCAATTTTTAATCGTATCATTATTATTTTTATGCCATAGATTTATTTCTGGTAACATTTCATATGCTAAAAACTGTTTGGAGAAAATGCCGCTGTATGAGTCAAAGCTAAGAAAATTTTCTGTTGGATCTGCAAAGGAGATTATCCTCAGTTGTTACCTGGAACTCAAGCTTGATAATCAGAATGGGTATTGTTGAAACAAACTTGGAAAATAATCAGCTGCAACTCTTTAGCTTTCTCAAGGAAATGAAATGCAGCAATCCACTGCAAAAGTTCCTGATATGACATATTTGAGTTTGTCTTGAAGATCATTTATAAATAAGTTAAGATGTTGGAAATGCATTCCAGGATTGTCTCTTTAGCTATACCAAAAAAGTCCATGCTCAATAATCCAGGTATACAATCAAACCCTGAAGCTGTTGGGGGAAGAATCGGTTTTGTGTTGTGTGTTTCCTTGACTGATGAAGCCTTCTGGATGGAAGGTGAAACGTTTCAGCACAAAAAAAGAAACTGTCCAGATGACCTGACTGAAAAATGTTGGACTCTTTAGCTATAGTTTGTATGAGACAAGCATTTCCTAAGTGAGCTGACTGATGGGATTTTAATCCTTTATTTTATTATTTTTCAGTTTGGGTTTTTGTTCAAACTCAAAAACCTTGTGTCGTCTCTTTAAGGAAGTCAACATCATACTTGAATAGAGAAAATAAAGCTTTGACTTTCATAAAGAGAAAAGCTGTCAAATAAAATTATTAAGATGAATATTCCAAGGAACAGTCATTTGAAAACTAATAATGAAGACAAAGAGAATATTTTTTTATAACTAACTTAACATTACAGTCAAGGAAAGGACATTTCTGGGAGCTGTGCCACGTTGAAGTAACACCCAATTATAGGAAAATGCTCATGAAGTAATTTACTCTGTTTAAATCCTTGGCTTATTCAAGTGTGCCCTCCAATGGAGGAAAGCAGGTCATAATGACATGCCAGATATGCCAAAGGACTGTACTGGTTTTATAGATCGGAAGCAGGTGTTTATCACCAGCTTATTCTTTATCACATTAATTTAAGGCTGGCAGTAATTGGAGCAACATTATGTGTAAAACTTACTCGATGACTCTAAAAAAAATCATTTCAAAAAGATGACGTGTTGTTTTACTTTCAGAACAGAAGAAGAACAGCTGAAGGAGGGTTATTTGGCTTTAAGCCACATGTGAAGGGAATGAAATTGGTCCTTGAAATTCAAAGAGTCCATTCGTATCATTCACAGGGGAGAAAATGAACTGATGAAAAAATATCATGACCAAATATTGAGTAGCTTATCAAAGCTCCATAATCCAGGTAATAATTAATTTGATGTTTTGAACCACTTTGGCCATGGCTGCCTCAGACGAGTCAGCGGGGGAGAAGGCGGACTCCAGAAACCATCTTATCACCAGCAAACTTGTTGGCCCAGTATGTGAGTGTGCTGCTTAAAAAACTGAGTTTGTTGTGGCTCCTCAGACTGAAGAAGCCTCTTGGATGAGAGATGAAACGTTTCAACACAAAGAAACCGTCCAGAGGACCTGACTTTTAACTTTGTTGGATTCAGTAGGATACTGTTTTATGATACCGTATTTTCCACTGTACATGTCGCACCGCTTTATAAAAGTCACATCAGTCCAAACGTGTCTAATAAAGTGGAAAAAAAAACATATATATGTCGATTCGCCATATAAGTCGCATCTATTATGCGTCACCGCTGACAGCCAGGAAATGTGGGTCGGTGTTGTGCCAAAAATCAATTGGCTGCCAAATGACGGCTACGGGAGCGTGCACGGAAGGACTTTAACAAGAATTTAACATGTTTAACACTTAAAAACAATTATTTGTTTCCTCCAAATTATAGTAAAGGTGTGTTTCAATCAAACTTATCCTTAATAAATGCACTTTGACGGTCAAATCAACTGTATTTCAAAAGCCGATACGCGGAAGCAGGAGCGCGCAGAAGGACGACTCGCTGTGCATTTCTTTGAAATTTAACAAGATAAGACCTAAAACAATTATTTGTTTGCTCGACTTTATAGTAAAGGTGTGTCTCAGTTGAACTTTTACTTAACAAATACACTTCAGTGGTCAAATTAGCTGCATTTCACCGGGGCGTCGCAGCGAAATGAAGCTGACTAGACTGTTGCTCCAGACATGATCCTGGAGCTGGATGAAGGTGGCAGGTTATGGCAAGCCAATTGTGTCACTTCACTTCTACCTATTACATGACACAATGGCATGCCAAAGTACTCGAGTGACATCTGGCGGCTGAAAATGGTAGTGTTCAATATTTTCAATGTCTGAATGAATGAAAACTCTCATAACTCAGCCAAAAATTGGTTTATAAATATGGGAAAAAATCATAAATAAGTTGCTTCGTTGTATAAGTCGCAGGGCATGTAAACTATGCAAAAAACTGTGACTTATAGGCTGGAAAATACGGTAATTGGAATATTCTGGCTTGTACCTGCACTGTCATTTAAGAAACTGAAGAAAACCAAATTAGAAACCAAAACTTTTTTTAATATACCTGCAGGCTGCATCATAACAAATTATTTGGCCTTATCAGATTTAAAAGGTATATTTATCATTAGTGAATCTGAAATGCTGCTTTTAAGTAGAAATGAGTAAAAAATAAATATCCAAATGTCACATATGGATATTTATTTTTATTCATTTCTGCTAAGTCCATTCATCCAGCCATCCACATTTGATATGTGGTGCTCTGATGGACTTCTCAAATGTTCTTATTCACTGTGACTTTGCTTATTGTTCATCTGCCAAAGTCAGTAAATTCATTTCACTTTAGAGTTTGCATTTTGAAATTGCGGGTTAACGGTCCAACAATTTAAAATGACAAAACAAGAAGTCTGTTAAACTTTGTGATAACAATGCAAATCAAAACTCCAAACTTTACCAAGCCAAAATCAAGACCCAATTTTTACACTCTGAGGTCTTGAGGCATTATTTCTAATAATCCGAAAACAATCAGAACAAGCCCAGACTTCATTTGTAGCATATGTTCATTAGTGATGCATTATAATGTAGTTTTTGGAAAGGTCGTTGAATGATTGCGAGCTTCTAATCCAAATGCTAATTCAGTAACTGATTGGGAAAGCACAGTAATGTCATGATAATGATATGCAGATGAGATCTCATCAGAGCTGCTATCCATTAATGAGGCGATATTTGGGCGTATTGTACGTGGAGCTGTGAGTGTGTGCATGTGTGTCCATG
>NC_056499.1:20076773-20077820 GCF_014905685.2 Nematolebias whitei | reverse complement strand
TGGGCGTATTGTACGTGGAGCTGTGAGTGTGTGCATGTGTGTCCATGCCAGCAATGATGTGCACATATCACCATGATGTGTATTAGAGAGCTCAGGCACTTTCAGCTGAATATTTAACATACTAATGTTCAATCATTCTGCTACCGTAGCAATGCCAAATTTGATTAGGACAGGCCACAGTCAGTAATTAATAGATGGAAATAACTCCATGTAAATATGTCATTTCAAACTTCGAGCACCAGACTGTTTACTTTTAAAGAAGTTTGAAAATAGACCAAAAAGTACTGCTTCTCTCATCCTGCAACAGATGAGGCTCCTGAAACACAGCAATCTAAAAATACACAAAGCAGGTGCGGAGAAATAAAGGAACAACCATGCTTGGTGTAGTAGGTTTATTCTTTACTCACATTCGTTCCATTCAGGACCTCTTAAGTTGCTACTGTGATACCTTAGCAGTTAAAGTAGCATTATTTTAAGAAATGCATATCATCTAACATGCCTAAAAAAATTATCAAAAATTTTAGCAATTGAAGTATTAGGGATCAATACCAAAGTTTGTGCTCAGTAATCCAGGTAAAAATCCCGCAATGTTCAGTCAGGTCATCTGGACGGTTTCTTTTTTTACTGAGACGTTTTGTCCTTCATCTGAAGGACTTCTTCAATCTGAGGAGCCACCATACAAACTGAGTCCCACAAACAGCACACTTCCATAGTGGGGAAAAAAAAAATTCTGGTGACAAGATGGCCTTCAGGGCACGCCCTCTCCCCCATCCACTCCTCTGAGGCAGTCATGCCAAAGTGGTTCAAAACACCAAAGTTCATGCTCAATAATCCAGGTAAAAATCCAACAATGTTCAGTCAGGTCATCAGGAAGGTTTCTTATTTTGATGAGATGTTTTGTCCTTCCCATATATTGATATTGGGAATATTGATACCTTGATATATATCAAGTTTTATTCAATTATCTTGAGCAGATCAGAAATTATGGTTGAGAAAATAAAGCCTTGTTTTAACTTGACCTTGATTTGTAACCTTGACTATAGAGCT
>NC_056499.1:20072799-20076673 GCF_014905685.2 Nematolebias whitei | reverse complement strand
AGCCTTGTTTTAACTTGACCTTGATTTGTAACCTTGACTATAGAGCTGGGGTGATGAAAAGTGTATGTGACATGCCAACTAGTGTAGGCCCACCACCTGCAAGTGGGGCCATATGAGTCAGGTGCATGACTCCATCAGCAGTGGCCAAAGGCGGGAGCCTTGGCACTCTGCCCCTGGCTTACCAAAGCTGGTTCCTGGGACATGGAACGTAAGCTCTCTGGTGGGGAAGGAGCCTGAGCTTGTGTGTGAGGTTGAAAGGTACTGACTAGATATAGTTAAGCTCACCTCGACGTACAGCATGGACTCTGGAACCAATCTCCTTGAAAAGAGCTGGACTTTATTCCACTCTGAAGTTGCCCATGGTGAAAGGCACCTAGGTGGCATAGGTCTACCCTTAGCACCTGTCTTGGTGACTGTGTGTTGGAGTTTTCCCTGGTTGATGAGAGGGTAGCTTCCCTGCGCCTTTAGATGGAGTGATTGGCTCTGACAGTTGTTTGTACCTATGTGCAAATGGCAGTTCGGAGTATCTGGCCATCTTGGAGTTCTTGATAGGGTGCTGGAAGGTGTATCATCAGAAGAATCCTTTATTTTGCTGGGGGTGGGGGTGGGGGGGCATGATTGGGAGGAATGGCCTTTCTAATCTGAACCCGAGCAGTGTACTGTTGTTGGATTTCTGTGCTAGTCATAGTTTGTCCATCACGAACACCACGTTCAAACATAAGGGTGTCCAGAAGTGCACTTGGCACCAGGATGCCATAAGTCGTAGATCAATGAGTGACTTTGTAGTTGTATCATCAGATTTGCAGCCATTTGTTTTGGACATTCGGGTGAAGAGAGAAGCTGAGCTGTCAACTGATCACGATCTGGTAAAAAGTTGAATCAGGTGGTGGAGGAAAGATGCCAGACAGACCTGGTAGACCCAAACGTGTAGTAAGGGTTTGCTGTGAATGCCTGACAGAAGAACTTGTCAGAAAGATTTTCATTTCACACCTCCAGGAGAGCTTTAACTGCCTCTCAGCTGAGGTGGGGGACATTGAGTCCAAGTGGGCTATGTTCCGCGCCTCAGTTGTTGAGGGGGCTGTCTTGAGCTTGGCCCTAAGTTTGTCAGTGCTTCTCGTGGTGGCCATCCTCAAACTTGGGGGTGGACACCCCAGTTAAGGAGCCTATCAAGCTGAAGAAAGAGTCCTATCGGGCCTTGTTGGCTGATGGGACTCTGGAGGCAACTGAGGAGTAACAGAGGGCCAAGCTGCCTGCATCCTTGGCTGTTGCTGAGGCAAAAGCATGGATGTGGGAGGAGTTTGGTGATGTTTTGAATAGACTTTCGATCAGCTTCAAGGAAATTATGGCAAACCATCAGGTGTCTGAGGAGGGGAAAGCATTGCTTTACTAACACTGTGTTCAGTGAAGGTGGGTTAATGTTGACCTCAACCAGTGATGTTGTCTGGAGGTGGATGAATACCTCACAGACCTTCTCAATCCCACCAACATGTCTTTTATGAAGGAAGTGGAGTTAGGGGACTTCGGGGTTGGTTTGTCCATAACTGTGACTGAGGTCACTGAGGTGTTTAAAAATCAACACGGCGGCAGGGCTTGGGAGATAGATAAAATCAGCCTTGATTTCCTTAAGGATCTGGATGTTGTGGGGCTGTTTTGGTTGACATGCCTTTTCAACATCAAGTGGACATCGGGGGCAGTGCCACTAGATTGGCAGACTGGGGTGGTGGTTACTCTCTTCAAAAAGGGGGACCATAGGGTGTATTACCATTATAGGGGGATCACTCTTCTTAGCCTCCATGGTCTTTTCAGTGGTACTGGAGAAGCAAGTCAGATGGATGGTTGCTCGAATCTCATATCCAGAAAGAACAATGCAAGTTCTGTCCTGGCTCTGGAACACTGGACCAGCTCTTTACCCTTATTAGGGTCCTTCAGGGGTCATAGGAGTTTGCCTATCCAGTCTACATGCGTTTTGTGGACTTGATGAAGGCATTCAACTGTGTTCATCTGGATGCACTGTGGGGGGTGCTCTGCAAGTATGAGATTGGCGGCCCATTGTTACGAGCTGTCCGGTCCCTTTACAAGTGGTGCAAGAGTTTGGTTCTTATTGCCATTAGTAAGTCGGACTCCTTCAGGGTGGGAGTTGGACTCTTCCAGGGCTGCCTGTTGTCACCAATCCTGTTCATGGACAGAATTTCTCAGTGCAGCCAGGGACAAAGGTAGTCCAGTTTGGCAGCCTCAGGATTCCATCTCTGCTATTTGCAGATGATGTGGTCCTGTTGGCATCATTGTGCCGTGATCATCAACGTTCACTGGAGTGGTTCACAGCCAAGTGTGAAGCGACTGAGATGAGAATAAACACCTCCAAATCTGAGGCCATGGTCCTCTGTCAGAAAAGGGTGGATTGCTCTATTCGAGTCAGTGGTGAGGTTCTGCCTCAAGTGAAGGAGTTTAAGTATCTTTTTTTTTTTTTTCATGAGTACCGGAAGAATGGAGTATGAAATTGACAGATGGCTTGGTGCCACATCTGTAGTATTGCAGACTCTGTGCTGGTCCGTTGTGGTAAAGAGGGAGGTGAGTTGTAAGCAAAGCTCTCTGTTTACCAGTCAGTCTACATTCCTACCCTCACCTATGGCCACAAATTTTGGATAGTGACAGAAAAAATGATATTGTGGATACAGGCGATTGAAATGTTTCCTCTGATAGGTATAGCTGGACTCTCACATAGAGATAGGGTGAGAAGTTCAATTATACAGGAGTGAGTCAGAGTAGAAGTGTTGCTCCTCCTCATTGAGAGGGTCCAGTTGAGGTGGTTTGGACAGCAGGTAAGAATACTCCCTGGGCGCCTCCCAAGGAAGGTACTTTAGGCATGTCCGACTGGGAGGAGAGCCCAGGGAGTTTTCATACTCACAACATGAACTGACAGATGGGGGTATTTCCAATTCCCCTTCTTTGCTCCACAACAGGGGACAATAACTGATCTCCTTGTTCAATGTAATGCAACAGGTAACATAATATTCTGTACAAAGGACAACTACAGACTATCACCACTTTGATCAATTTTAATTATCTTGTCTAAAATTCAACTCACAACCTTCTATAGTCTGTAGTAAAATATCATTATCAAGTCTCCATAGTGGCCGTCTTGGAAAAAAAAGGCGGACATTTTTCAAAAGATCAATGACTAAGGAATATTAGCACCAAGTTTTGTGCTTGTATCACCATTTGAAAGATTGATGGCAAATAAACACCACTCCCACTAAACGGATTGTTGGTTTGCGTCACCTCAAAAGCACCAAAAACACAAAGTCAGAATTCCTCATAAATCTATATAGTTTCTATCTCTTTTACCTGTTACTCAAATGATAAATGCTTTTTCTTTCAGCCTGGGATCCAAAACTCATTAAAGAATGATGAAACAGAATGTAAGAGCTTGCTCGTCTTTACATAGTGCAAAATGTTGAAAAGTTTTCATGAATTGATGAAGATAAATAGAATAACTTGTTGGTTGATTTAAAATAATGTACATATTTACAGCCATAAATTTACCAGCTCATGTCTTTTACATGATAGCAAATATTCATTGTCAACAATGAAGTCAGATTTACTTGCCCTGATCTTAGAAAAGTAATTTATTTTATATGCAGCCGTCACTTTTAGGAGATCGCGTTTAAGAGCCAGTAAAGAGCAACGAAAGCCAAATCAAGTTTCCCATAACCTGCCTCTTCTACCATCTATACCTCCCAAAGCACATTTTCTCTGCATGAGCTTTTCTTAAACTAGCACTTTGCCAAATTAAAGTCAGGATCCACCTGTGTTTTGTGTGTGGTTGTGGGTGGGGGGACAACTGTGTTTTGTGTGTTTTTGTGTGTGGTGGTGG
>NC_056499.1:20071325-20072699 GCF_014905685.2 Nematolebias whitei | reverse complement strand
TTTTTTTACCGGATTTACTTGCAAGAACAGATTTTCAGGACAGGCTACACAGATATACAAGAAGTACACGCATGAAGAGCAGTCACAAGAATCTGCCACGAGCATTGTGTGAAGTTTGTTTTTATACCTTATCAGTTCAGCCGAGCTCACAGACTCAGAGGTGACCTTGGAGTGACAGCTGCATGCAGCTGCCTCACCCAGCTCCTCATTCAGCTTTCATCGAGCTCAAACATATGGTTCATGGGCAGCGTTAACATTCTCAGCTATAGTAGTTAAAAACATCTATAAACTTTGACCCAAAATTCCATTCCAGACATTTTGTTTTAACATTTTAGTTGTGTTTTCATTGGTGGAAAATCTAACTAGCTTCCCCCCGATATATAATCAATAATGACTTTAGACAGTTCAGTAATTGTTACATGACACAATCTTTCAACATGAAATATACAAATATTCTTTTTTTCTGTACTTGTGTCTTATCCTCTAAAGGTGCCCATTGTCCTAGCTGTTATCATGGTCGTGGTGTCTTGCTACCTTGTCTTGGCCCCGATCACTGACAAGCCTGAGCTGGAGTACCTTTACTGTGCTATTTTCATCTTCAGTGGACTTCTTCTTTACTTCCCCTTTGTCTATTGGAAAATAACCTGGATTCAGAAATTCATGAGTATGTTCAACTTTTAATATTTTTCCTTAAAGTATGTTTATTTGTCAACTGATTTCTTTATATGCCAAATAAAAATAAAATGCAAACAACCACAAATTCTCTGCAGGGCCCATCACCATGCACCTCCAGCTGCTGATGGAAGTGGTTCCTCCAGAGAAAATTGAATGAGAAGAGATGACCAGCTCTTCTCTGTCACAAAGAATTCCTCTAAAGTAAAAAATAACAACCTCACTTTTAATTCTTTCAAAAAGCTGATTTTATGTCACAGCAGAACCTGCAACAGTTTCTATGTAGAAATTTTCATGCAAAGAAAATACAATGTTGGGGTTAGAAATAATGTCCGTGTGTAGCATAGGATTAATAATACCAAACTTATGGTTAAGGTTTCACTGTTAGAAGTAAGACATTTGATGATTTGGGTCAAGTCATGTGGATGTTGCATCACATTTAACAGCAAGATAGGGTTTTGTGTTTCCTCTCATAAATGTTAACCATGAACTGAGAGGCTGCTGTTTCTGAGAGGACAAACAGGGTTGTGGTAAATAAAACTTGGCTGCTTGACAAAAAGAAAAGCTGTTCATAAACCTGTGCTCCAGGGTAATATACAATCTTCTGATTAATGTATAAATATTTTAAAGTGTTTTTTAGAGCAGTGGTTCTCAAACTGGGGTCCCTGGACCCCTGGGGGTCCATGAGCAGGTGCTTGGGGG
>NC_056499.1:20069182-20071225 GCF_014905685.2 Nematolebias whitei | reverse complement strand
GAGCAGTGGGCAGCTAAGTGAGCTGCCCGGGGAGCAATTCGGGATTGGATGTCCTGCTCAGAGACACCACGAGATGTGCAATGAGCCCCTACACCATCTTGGCCCCTACATTTATTTAGTATAACTTTAGGTTATTTTAGTGCCCCTGTAATGACTCCTGGTATCTGTCATCACCTGGAATCGAACAATTTCGTTTTCATCTTGCAGCGTGCTCGGTGTCTCCTCCAAGCAGCACATGAAGAACGCTGTGTCAAACCTCGTTGTGCCATATTGGCCTTCGGGAGTCAGCCAGTTGGACCACTCATGTAAAGCCCAGATGTTGGGCAGCACCTCCAACTCCCTGCACATCCTGATGAAGTTGGATGGGTTCTGGTTCACCAGGGCTCTCCACTGTGTGAGCTCCCTGCTGCCCACATCAGGCCGCACGTGTTGCTGAGCTTCACATCTGTCCTCAGCTCTTTGTAACAAACGCTCCTCATCTTTTTTAGACACAACCAGCAGCACACCGGATTCCTCAAACGTCTCCCTCACGTCGCAGATCCTCAGGGCGACCTCTCCCGGAACAGGGGAGCCCAGTTTTCGGCGGTCAGTCGCGAAGATTGGGGGTCTGCGCTCCACGGGCTGCTTTACTGTTCTTAACCCAAAACTGGGGGAGCTAGTGAAGGATTTGAAAACGTCCAACCAGTCGCTTGAAAAGTCCGAAGAGTCGACCATGCCGCCAGGAAACACATAGGCATTAGGCATAAATCCGCTCTTGGAGCTGCGTTTGAGCAATAAAACGTCGTAATCAAAGTCGGACCTGTGGTGCAGGAGTGACCCTCCGTCACCGCCGACCCCCGGAGTCCGACATGATAACCCTTCCGCGCCGAGCTTGTGTCCTGCGGCTAAAATGACTGTAGCCGCCTCCCTCCAACGCTTCAGCGCCGTGTTCATTATCAAGCTAATGGATTTTTACACAGTTCGCAGCACAGACATTTACATGTATATGGTTTGCAACCTCTTAAAGTTTACTTCCTGTTGTCTTTGAGCCGCTGTTCGCTTTGGTGACGTAATTAACGACAGATGCGCGTTACTACCGCCCCCTACCGACCGGATAACCGGATGACCTGCAGTTTTTTTTTTTTTAACTTTATTGAACTACTGAACATAATAGAACAAAAGAACACAAATAGAACAACAAACGACAATCTCAAATTACAATGATACATATAAACATATACAAATATCTACAATCATACCTCCTAAGGTCAATATATTCTAAAACGAATTATCATATCAACCATCATAAACTTAAAAATGAGGTAATAATACTATTTGAGAGTTTGCAAATAATATAGTACAGTAAATTAAACAACCAACTATTTATCTAAGAATCTACATAATTACTAAAATAATTTGTCAGAGGGCTATATTATCTGAGCGAGGTGATCAGAAAGCTTTTTTGCTTGTGGTTTTTTAGCACAGTCTAATGAACGTTTTAACAACTGGAGTTCTTGTTTGAATACAGACCATAATGGTTTAGACTTGCCATATCTGCATTTATGTATATAGAATTTCAATATTATGATAATGTTATTGACAAAGTATTAATCTTTTTTATTTTCAGATACATATCCATAATATATTCTGAACGGAGAAGGAGTCTATGTTCATAGATTTGATGGTCAGGAGATCGTGAAGGGATTTCCATAACGTGTTCACAGAATGACAGAAATAAAATAAATGTTCTGTTGTTTCAGGTTCGTTACATATATAACAGTTATCACATTCAAATTTAAATCTATTTCTGATAAACTCGTTAGAAGGATAAATATTATTTAGAGTTTTGAAATGTAATTCTTTATATTTAGATGGAAGAGGGAAACCCAGATATGTTGTCAGTATTTTTATTCTTTCCTTCTTATCATAGAAATTGTGAAACTTTCTTCTTACCTGACCAGGATATATTGTTTATATTAAATGTTGTCTTAAAAATTTGTTGTTGCATTTATTGTGTGTTAAATTGAGATTGATGCTCGGTAAACTAATAGTTGGTTTAGTTTC
>NC_056499.1:20067646-20069082 GCF_014905685.2 Nematolebias whitei | reverse complement strand
TTTTAGCACAGTCTAATGAAAGTTTTAACAACTGGAGTTCTTGTTTGAATACAGACCATAATGGTTTAGACTTGCCATATCTGCATTTATGTATATAGAATTTCAATATTATGATAATGTTAATGTTATTCAGTCTTTTTTATTTTCAGATACATAGCCATATAATATATTCTGAACGGAGAAGGAGTCTATGTTCATAGATTTGATGGTCAGGAGATCGTGAAGGGATTTCCATAACGTGTTCACAGAATGACAGAAATAAAATAAATGTTCTGTTGTTTCAGGTTCGTTACATATATAACAGTTATCACATTCACATTTAAATCTATTTCTGATAAACTCGTTAGAAGGATAAATATTATTTAGAGTTTTGAAATGTAATTCTTTATATTTAGATGGAAGAGGGAAACCCAGATATGTTGTCAGTATTTTTATTCTTTCCTTCTTATCATAGAAATTGTGAAACTTTCTTCTTACCTGACCAGGATATATTGTTTATATTAAATGTTGTCTTAAAAATTTGTTGTTGCATTTATTGTGTGTTAAATTGAGATTGATGCTCGGTAAACTAATAGTTGGTTTAGTTTCATAATTATTCTTTATTAACTTAACAAATGCAATTGGTATATTTTTTGTTACTTTATCAGTCTTTTTTGGTACAGATTAGATTATATTTTTTTGTGAATTCTTCATAGTCATATAAATTTCCCTTTTCATCCATGAGATGAGTGAGTGACCATATTTGTTTCTCCATCCATGTTTCCAGACCTGCAGGTGAAGCTACAAGTCACAATTGTTTTCGTGTTTTTTACAATTCATACCGTTGAAACGTCTGTTTATTTACCCTTAAATGGTGCTACTTCTGTTAGGAAAGCAGCAAAGCTCAGTATGTGGATTTTGCCCATGTAAGACTTGCAAATCTACTCTGTCAATCCAAAACTGCGTCTTTTTTTTTCATTCATTCAACCTTTATTTATACATTCCCATTGAGCCCCAGGGACTCATTTACACTCATTTACAACCTGATTTCTTTAACAAAGCGTGGATGACAACGACAACAAAAGACAGTCACAAAAGAGAGATACAAATGTATTTATTTATTTTATACAGATCAAAACAAAATAGCAACCAAAAGGACAGTCAAAAGGAAAAGTAGCGAAAACAAACAAACAAAAAAAACCAAAAAAACAGCTAGATTATAAATCAGTGTAGAACACTAAAGACAGGAACATGTCTGCATTACTTAAGAGATGTTTAATGTCACTTAGAGAGGTCAAGGTCAAGAGTTTCAGATCTTTTTGCAAGATATTCCAGGAAACAGGAGCGGAGTAGGAGAAGGCCCTTTTGCCTACCTCAGTCCGCACTGAGGGAACACTGCAGGTAATAATATCCTGGGAGTGCACGCTGTAGCTGCACTCACGCAGTGACATGTAGGA
>NC_056499.1:20064998-20067546 GCF_014905685.2 Nematolebias whitei | reverse complement strand
TTGGGCAGCACCTCCAACTCCCTGCACATCCTGATGAAGTTGGATGGGTTCTGGTTCACCAGGGCTCTCCACTGTGTGAGCTCCCTGCTGCCCACATCAGGCCGCACGTGTTGCTGAGCTTCACATCTGTCCTCAGCTCTTTGTAACAAACGCTCCTCATCTTTTTTAGACACAACCAGCAGCACACCGGATTCCTCAAACGTCTCCCTCACGGCGCAGATCCTCAGGGCGACCTCTCCCGGAACAGGGGAGCCCAGTTTTCGGCGGTCAGTCGCGAAGATTGGGGGTCTGCGCTCCACGGGCTGCTTTACTGTTCTTAACCCAAAACTGGGGGAGCTAGTGAAGGATTTGAAAACGTCCAACCAGTCGCTTGAAAAGTCCGAAGAGTCGACCATGCCGCCAGGAAACACATAGGCATTAGGCATAAATCCGCTCTTGGAGCTGCGTTTGAGCAACAAAACGTCGTAATCAAAGTCGGACCTGTGGTGCAGGAGTGACCCTCCGTCACCGCCGACCCCCGGAGTCCGACATGATAACCCTTCCGCGCCGAGCTTGTGTCCTGCGGCTAAAATGACTGTAGCCGCCTCCCTCCAACGCTTCAGCGCCGTGTTCATTATCAAGCTAATGGATTTTTACACAGTTCGCAGCACAGACATTTACATGTATATGGTTTGCAACCTCTTAAAGTTTACTTCCTGTTGTCTTTGAGCCGCTGTTCGCTTTGGTGACGTAATTAACGACAGATGCGCGTTATTACCGCCCCCTACCGACCGGATGACCTGCAGTTTTTTTTTTTTTTTTTTAACTTTATTGAACTACTGAACATACAGAACAAAAGAACACAAATAGAACAACAAATGACAATCTCAAATTACAATGATACATATAAACATATACAAATATACCTCCTAAGGTCAACATATTCTAAAACGAATTATCATATCATCATAAACTTAAAAATGAGGTAATAATACTATTTGAGAGTTTGCAAATAATATAGTACAGTAAATTAAACAACCAACTATTTATCTAAGAATCTACATAATTACTAAAATAATTTGTCAGAGGGCTATATTACCTGAGCGAGGTGATCAGAGAGCTTTTTTGCTTGTGGTTTTTTAGCACAGTCTAATGAAAGTTTTAACAACTGGAGTTCTTGTTTGAATACAGACCATAATGGTTTAGACTTGCCATATCTGCATTTATGTATATAGAATTTCAATATTATGATAATGTTAATGTTATTCAGTCTTTTTTATTTTCAGATACATAGCCATATAATATATTCTGAACGGAGAAGGAGTCTATGTTCATAGATTTGATGGTCAGGAGATCGTGAAGGGATTTCCATAACGTGTTCACAGAATGACAGAAATAAAATAAATGTTCTGTTGTTTCAGGTTCGTTACATATATAACAGTTATCACATTCAAATTTAAATCTATTTCTGATAAACTCGTTAGAAGGATAAATATTATTTAGAGTTTTGAAATGTAATTCTTTATATTTAGATGGAAGAGGGAAACCCAGATATGTTGTCAGTATTTTTATTCTTTCCTTCTTATCATAGAAATCGTGAAACTTTCTTCTTACCTGACCAGGATATATTGTTTTTATTAAATGTTGTCTTAAAAATTTGTTGTTGCATTTATTGTGCGTTAAATTGAGATTGATGCTCGGTAAACTAATAGTTGGTTTAGTTTCATAATTATTCTTTATTAACTGAACAAATGCAATTGGTATATTTTTTGTTACTTTATCATAGTCTTTTTTGGTACAGATTAGATTATATTTTTTTGTGAATTCTTCATAGTCATATAAATTTCCCTTTTCATCCATGAGATGAGTGAGTGACCATATTTGTTTCTCCATCCATGTTTCCAGACCTGCAGGTGAAGCTACAAGTCACAATTGTTTTCGTGCTTTTTACAATTCATACCGTTGAAACGTCGGTTTATTTACCCTTAAATGGTGCTACTTCTGTTAGGAAAGCAGCAAAGTTCAGTATGTGGATTTTGCCCATGTAAGACTTGCAAATCTACTCTGTCAATCCAAAACTGCGTCTTTTTTTTTCATTCATTCAACCTTTATTTATACAGTCCCATTGAGCCCCAGGGAATCATTTACACTCATTTACAACCTGATTTCTTTAACAAAGAGTGGATGACAACGACAACAAAAGACAGTCACAAAAGAGATATACAAATGTATTTATTTATTTTATACAGATCAAAACAAAATAGCAACCAACAGGACAGTCAAAAGGAAAAGTAGCGAAAACAAACAAACCAAAAAAACCCCAGCTAGATTATAAATCAGTGTAGAACACTAAAGACAGGAACATGTCTGCATTACTTAAGAGATGTTTAATGTCACTTAGAGAGGTCAAGGTCAAGAGCTTCAGATCTTTTTGCAAGATATTCCAGGAAACAGGAGCGGAGTAGGAGATGGCCCTTTTGCCTAGTTCAGTCCACACTGAGGGAACACTGCAGGTAATAATGTCCTGGGAGTGCACGCTGTAGCTGCACTCACGCAGTGACATGTAGGA
>NC_056499.1:20063857-20064898 GCF_014905685.2 Nematolebias whitei | reverse complement strand
CAAGGCCAACCAAAGTGCTGTACAGACAGAACAACAGGTAACACACAAAGCAAAATACAAAATGAGGTAAATCAGAATATAGACATAAAAACGATGCAGATAATGACGACTAACCAGTGTGGAGCATACAGGTTCAAAACACAGATCATCTGGTGTTGAAAGCCACCGAATAGTATTGGGTTTTTAAACTGGACTTGAAAACCGAGAGGGAGGGGGCCTGTTTGACAAGCAGAGGTAACTCGTTCCAAAGTCTTGGTTTTGCTACAGAGAAGGCCCTGTCACCTCTTCGCTTAAGACGAGTTCCTGGAACTGTGAGGAGCAACTTTATACCTGGATTATTGAGCATGGACTTTGTTGCAGACATGTTCCTGTTTTTAGTATTTTATATTGCTTTGTAATGTAGCTGTTTTTGTTCCTTTTTTATATAATTTCTTCCATTTACTTTTCATTGTATATTCTTTTTTATGATTGTCTACTGTGGTCATCATTCCTTGTTTAAAACAGGTCTCTTGTAAACGAGTTCTCGAGGCTCAATGAGACTAACCTGTATAAATAAAGGTTGAATTGAATAAAAAAAAAAAACACACACAAGTAACAAAACCCAAAAGACACAAGAAACTAAACAAATAAAGAGAAAAACAGTCTATGACAAGCACATAATCAAAAATGAAATGATTACAATAACAAATTAATCAAGAAATTCAGTATAATTTTACAAAATCCTTGATAATTAGTAACATCAATAACTAATATATGAAGTACACATTTCTCTGGCATAATTTTTTTTAAATTGGTTCAATCTTTATTTATACATGTTAGACTCATTGAGCCTCGAGAACTCATTTACAAGAGAGACCATCATAATTTGAGACACCAGTTTCATACATTTTAATGAGTTTTTCCAAACAAAGATATTTAAAAACTCATTGTAGTATGCCCAAGTTTTTACTTTGTATTTATATATTTTTAACGTTTCCCTGTTTCTGTTTTTCTATGTTTTGTACTCAGGAGCTTTGTGCTATGCTGAACTTGGTACCATGA
>NC_056499.1:20050866-20063757 GCF_014905685.2 Nematolebias whitei | reverse complement strand
ATTTTAGTCTGCATGAATACATTAAAATAAATTGCTCAGACATCATTACTAAATTTCTAGAGAGATTCACCTTTACGGGTCTTTTGAGTTCCTTCCTGGTGAAACGCATCACGATGAGAGCCAAAGCTGTCAGCCCATAAAACACCCACTGAGCAAAACTGAAGTACTTAATGAGACTGTTGATGTCTGCTGGTATGATGTAGAACAGTGTCAAAACCCCCTGTAAAACAAACAGCAAGCACACAGTACATATATGTATGTATATATATATATATATATATATATGTTTTATTGTTTGCAAATCAGCAATCAAAATGCTATAGTTGAATAGTTCAAAAGCGGGTGTGAAAGCGTCATCTGTGAGCACATCTAATGTAAGAAAATATATTAACGTACATGGAATATGAGAGCAGGGGAAGGAGTGTTGCGCTTCACACTAATGTAGGATAAAATTTTCACCATGTGACCTTCTCTGCCAGCTACATAGCACAATCTGGTGGAAAAGGAAGACAATCGCGCATCGTTATTACACTTTACAACAGATTTCTTACATGTTTTTATTTTGTCAGCAGCCTTTCTGTTATCACACTCAAACATAAAGGAAACGACCAATCTTCAAGCGCATCCTTTAAAATCAGGCATCAGTGTGTAACTGGTCTGTTTTACCTGCCAGCAGTGAAGCAGCTTCCGTTTGCAGAACCAAATGTCGAGAAGACGACAAACAGAGGAACAATCCAAGACAGAGGGTAAAGGACTCTGTCTCCAAAAGTCTATGGAGGCAGAAAAATATGTTTCAGAAAAGACAAGGGAGTGGAACAAATGGATTGTTACTGAGATTTAATCTACAGCGCGCAGAGGACAAAAGAAATGAAACCTCTTATGTGTGCAGTGATGATTAGCTTATTTTAGAAAGTTCTCATTAATGCCTATTAATATTTGCATCATGTTTATGAATTACTATATGCAAAATGTTGTAACTCTCAGAGTTTAAAAGCACAGTTGTCCCTACCACAGCAACAGCGGGAGACAACAGCAGTTCAGTGGGGGTCATAACAGTAAAATAAGCAACGTTGATCAACACGTAGCACACAGTAACCAAAGGGATCCCAATGATGATGGCCAGAGGCAAATTTCTGGAGGAAATCAACAAAAAAAAAAAAAAAACACTATATCAGCAGATATTTTTTTTAATTATTATTATTTATTGTTAGATATAAAGCAGTCTATACATTCATCTTTGCATATTGTCCAGTCTCTTTAAGAAATGTGCAATTAAATCATGAATATTTTGTTGAGCAGAAATTATACTATTTTACAATTATCCATATTTTACCTGTGTGGGTCTTTCAGCTCCTCTGTGATGAAATTTAGTTGGTTCCTGGTGAAACCATGAGATATTAAAAAACAATTATGAAATCCCTTGAAGTCTTACCTGTTAAAGTAAATTTGAATAGTTTGCTCTGTGATCACGAACAACAACCTCTGTGAAAGATGTAATCAAAGTATTACTTACATGGTGTTGAATATAAAGATCTGTATTTAACATCCTTCAAAAGTAGCTGGTTAAATCCTAAAAGTAAGTTAGCAATCTGAGGTTTGTGTTCAAATTAGGGGTAATTTATGCAAGATGACATTTCTTGGTGCAACGTGGGTTCACGCCTCAGGTGCAGGAGTCTGTGGTACTGACCACAGCCCATGTTCATGACAACAGAGCAGCTGCCTTCACATATTCTCGCTCCATCACCAAATTTCTAGGTTACAGAGTGTTTTGATTTGTCAACTGTTCCTCTATTTACAGACTGAGAAAACAGTTTGCGCTCTAAATTAATTCCATTCATTTAGAAAAGCGAAAGTAAAAGATAGTTCACTGTATTTAAAGAGTATGTTTTACAGCGTTAGATGCTGGACAGGTTCATAGTCAACCCTATCAGTCAACACAACAGTCAATGAAAAAATAAAACAGATTTAAAAATACACTTTTTTTTTTTCAATTTTATGCCGATTGTAAAATGGTGAAAGTGAAGTGGAGATTAACTGTTACCATCCATCATAAGCCCAGAGCCCATTATAAAACGCAAGTCCAATTGCTCCAACAGAAGTTGTTGAGCCTTCAAAGGCATTTGACAAGTTCTCGGTGTTTCCTGAACAAGAAATCACAAAAAACATTTTTAAAAGCATGTAGCAATATAAAGAGACACATCCTCACATCAGATGTGCATATTTTAAACCAAGACAATTGAAAGCCCAGAAGGGCTCACCTTGAGCCATCAGAACGATGCCAGCTAGCACGATGATGATTATGATGACAAGTTTGGCTGCTGTGAAAAGGTTCTGCACAAAACTTGCTAGTTTCACACTCAAGCAGTTCACAAAGATGATCATAACTGAGAAGAAACAAGAGATTGAATTACCAGTATGTCAATGACCGTGCATTATTCTATAAGATGCAGCTGAAATTGTCCAAAAATAAAAACATATTCAATTTTAACTTTACTTTTAAAATGTGTTTCAGATTTCCTTTAGATTACAGTAACTGTGGTTTTATCAACTTAATACAATAAATTAGCAGACATATTTGTTTTATTTACTCAAGTCCTTCCACCCATTAACTTTTACCCACTTCTTCCTTTTTGGGTCAAGGGGGTCACTGGTGCCCATATCCAGCAATCACTGTGCAAGAGACGGGGGACACCCTGGACATGTCTCATGTTCATCACAGGGCCACATAGAGGCAACAATAAAGAACATGCAAACTCCACCCTGAAAAGTCCCCAGTCAGAATTGGAGCCGACAACCTTCTTGCTGAGAGGTGACAGCTTTACCAGCTGTGCCACTGTGCCGCCCTTACTCAAGTCTATGTCTGAAATTATTTGGTATTTATACATAATTTTTAAATCATTGACACATTTTTATTTGCTTGAAAAACAGTCATAACTTAAAAATGGCCTAAGGATGATTAAAAATAATTCACAAAGCCCATTTTTACACATTGTCTGCATTTAATTGTATTCTTACTTATGGCAGCTGCTGAGAGACACTTGATAATCACAAGAGGAGGAGTGCAGCCTGGGTAGAAAGGAGCAGACGCGTACTCTGCAAAGCTTAGAGTGATGATTGCAAAGGAGGAGGGCCTCAGCACCATGACAGAGGTCCAGGAGTAAAGGTAGGCCAAGAGGTTGCCAAAAGCCTCCATTAAATAGGAATACTCTGCTCCTGATTTGGTGATCATGGTACCAAGTTCAGCATAGCACAAAGCTCCTGAGTACAAAACACAGAAAAACAGAAACAGGGAAACGTTAAAAATATACAAATACAAAGTAAAAACTTGGGCATAATGAGTTTTTAAATATCTTTGTTCGGAAAAACTAATTAAAATGTATGAAACTGGTGTCTCAAATTATGATGGTCTCTCTTGTAAATGAGTTCTCGAGGCTCAATGAGTCTAACATGTATAAATAAAGATTGAACCAATTTAAAAAAAATTATGCCAGAGAAATGTGTACTTCATATATTAGTTATTGATGTTACTAATTATCAAGGATTTTGTAAAATTATACTGAATTGCTTGATTTATTTGTTATTGTAATCATTTCATTTTTGATTATGTGCTTGTCATAGACTGTTTTTCTCTTTATTTGTTTAGTTTCTTGTGTCTTTTGGGTTTTGTTACTTGTGTGTGTTTTTTTTTTTTATTCAATTCAACCTTTATTTATACAGGTTAGTCTCATTGAGCCTCGAGAACTCGTTTACAAGAGACCTGTTTTAAACAAGGAATGATGACAACAGTAGACAATCATAAAAAATAATATACAATGAAAAGTAAATGGAAGAAATTATATAAAAAAGGATCAAAAACAGCTACATTACAAAGCGATATAAAATACTAAAAACAGGAACATGTCTGCAACAAAGTCCATGCTCAATAATCCAGGTATAAAGTTGCTCCTCACAGTTCCAGGAACTCGTCTTAAGCGAAGAGGTGACAGGGTCTTCTCTGTAGCAGAACCAAGACTTTGGAACGAGTTACCTCTGCTTGTCAAACAGGCCCCCTCCCTCTCGGTTTTCAAGTCCAGTTTAAAAACCCAATACTATTCGGTGGCTTTCAACAACAGATGATCTGTGTTTTGAACCTGTATGCTCCACACTGGTTAGTCGTCATTATCTGCATCGTTTTTATGTCTATATTCTGATTTACCTCATTTTGTATTTTGCTTTGTGTGTTACCTGGTGTTCTGTCTGTACAGCACTTTGGTTGGCCTTGTCGCTGTTTTAAGTGCTCTATAAGTAAAATGGTATGGTATGGTATGGTATGGTATGGTATGGTATGGTATGGTATGGTATGGTAAAATCCAACATTTTTCAGTCAGGTCATCTGGACAGTTTCTTTTTTTGTGCTGAAATGTTTCGCCTTCGATCCGGAAGGCTTCATCAGTCAAGGAAGCACACAACAAAACTGATTCTTCCCCCAACAGCTTACTTCAAAATGGAACAAACCAGTTCTGCTTGTGATTAGATGGTCTCTTTGGTACGCCCCTCCTCCATTGCCAGCCCTCTTCCTTGTTGACAGTCTTGTCAAACTGGTTGAAAACAACAAAGCCTATGCTCAATAATCCAGGTATAAAATCCAACATTTTTCAGTCACGTCATCTGGACAGTGTCTTTTTTTTTGTGCTGAAACGTTTCGCCTTCGATCCGGAAGGCTTCATCAGTCAAACATGTCTGGAAAAGGAACATGTCTGCATTGGTTTTTGCCATGAACTTAGCAGTTCTTTAAAGTCACTTAGAGGGGCCAAGGTCGAGAGATTCATATCTTTTGCATGATATACCAGGAAAATGGAGCAGAGTAGTAGAAGTCCCTTTTGCCTAGTTCAGTTCACACTGAGGGAACACTGCATGTAATTATGTCCTGAGAGCGCACACTGTAGCTGCACTCACATAATGACATGTAGGAGGAGATGTATGAAGGCAACAGACCAAGAAGTGATTTAAAGATGAAAATGTACCAGTTTGAGAGTTTGCGTGAAGTTAATGATGTCCCGTTAACCAGTGAGTACAGGGTGCAGTGATGGGTACGGTACTTACAGCCAGTTATGAATCTTAGCGTACCGTGAAGGACAGCATCCAACATCTGTAAGGTGCTTGCAGGAGCATTCATGTAAATAATGTCACCATAGTCAATGGAGGGAAGAAAAATTGTAGTTACAAGGAGTTTCCTAGCATTCAGAGTTAAACAGGACCTATTTCTGAAAAATAAATCCAGTTTTACTTTCCGTGTCTTTACCTAATGTTTGACATGGGGCTTAAAAGAGAGATGCGAGTCAACCAAAATACCCAAGTATTTGTAAGAATCTACAAACTCAGTAGGGACCCCATTCCAAGATAAAATAGAAGGAAGATCTGCTGGAACCGATTTTCTGTTTGAAAACAACATCCGTTGTGTTTTGTCAGCATTTAGAACAAGTCTGAGATGGAACAAATCTGACTGGATGATGTCAAAAGCAGACTGTAAAAGCTGGAAAACCATAGCAACTGTTCTCTCTCTACCATAAACACTGGTGTCATTGGCATAGAAATGTAAGGATGCATCAGGGATGCTCTGACCTACATTACTTGTGTAGATTGTGAAGAGGGTGAGTCCTAAGATTGAAAGTTTGTGGTACACTGTTGTTAACAGTTTAGATAACTAGAGGAATAAGTGATAAAATGATGAGATTTTATAATCTTCATAAAACAAGTACTCATAAATCTGGTGATGTTAAAATTAAAATCACAAAGACTCAAAAGTTCAACGCACCTTTTGATTTACAGCATCAATCACACTTTCCTAAGCAAAACATTTGATAATGGCTGATGTAATTCTTTCTTATTTTACCGCATGTTGTAAGTCAGAAGGCTGTAAATAGCTGACAGTATAGCTTTAATAGCAACAAATCTGCAAAAATTTGCACAAGATACACATTTTTTGTTTGCTTTTTTTTTGTAAAGATGGCAGACAGATGTTCTCTGCATCTCTCACATCACATAAACCTGCTTCTGTAAGCCTTTAGGTCTCATCCAAAGATGATAAATTACAACAGATGATCAGTTTATTTAATCCCAAATCAGCCAGCTTTTGAACTGGAATTAATTTTACAGACAGAGGAAGCTTTTTGGCAAACTAATTAGGATATTGAGACTTTTTTTTTTTTTTGAACATTGGAAAAGATTTATATAGTTACTCCAACATAACAGAGTGTTGCTTGTTAAGTGATGGCAAAACATGAGATCATGTTTCTTCCTTTAATTGAAGAGTAGCTCTGGTTATGGTTAATTAGTTTGAAGTGCAACATCATATAATGCCACCAGAAAGCAATAAACGTCTTATCTGTGAACGCTCGCATTTTTTGGCAGAACACTGTGTGACTGTGATATTGTGTTTTATTCTACTTATATTGATTTTCTAAGTCTATTCTTCAATTGTTGAATAGATGTGGACGGTTGGAGAGACTGATTTAGATCAGACGTTTTATATCATTGTCTACTGTTGTGTGTACCTCGTCTGTGCTTTTTGTTTAAAACAGGTCTCTCGTAAATGAGTCCTCGAGGCTCAGTGAGACTAATCTGTATAAATAAAGGTTCAATTGAAGAAAAAATAATAATAAATTGAATAGAACCTTTGAAAAGACTGTTGCCTAACCTTCATCACTGCAGCAAGTTGAATCATTTCTATGCATCAATGATTCACTGTGGTGTCAAGTAAGTCAAAGTTTAAAACGCTACATCACTTAAAACTTAGCTGATCACAGTGTTGTTCAGAGTATAACATTAAAAAATTACTAACTAGCGGTTACTGTAAAGTAAACCACCAGAAATTATTATTAAAAACCTAAAAGAACAATATGTTCAAACTGTTGCATCTTGACTGTTTTGATGTTCTTCTGACAGTGTTGCTAAAAGCTGAACAACTTTTATTTAGACCAGCTTTTGTGATTTTACTTCCATTTCTTTTCTTGTCTTTGTCAAATATTGTTTGCCTGCTATTTAACTACTGAACTGATTTTTTTTTCTACAGAGGTGTATTTATTGCTTTACGGCTACAGCAGAGGGTTTCCTTTATTGTACCAGCTGGCGTAAACTGATGACATATTCAGGTCCAATTTAGTTCGTAGGATGTGAAAGTTGCAACCAGAAAATGGAAACAAAAATTCTACTCAATTGAGAATATCACAGCTTAGTTTGACAAAGAAACTGAATAACCATCCATACATTATATTTACCCAATTCTTGCTTTTCGGGTCACAGGAGTCACTGGTGCCCATATCCAGCAGTCACTGTGCGAGGGGCGGGGTACACCCTGGACGGGTCGCAAGTCCATGACAGGGACACATAGAGACAAACGAGACAAACAACCATTCACTCTCTCACTCACACCTAGAGACAATTTAGAGTTACCAATCAGCCTAACATGCATGTTTTTGGTCTGTGGGAGGAAATCGGAGCACCCGGAGAAAACCCATGCATGCACGGAGAGAACATGCAAACTCCACCGAGAAAGGCCCCCGGACCTGGTTTATTTATTTATTTATTTTAGAGTCCTGGGTTTGGGTTTTGGCTTCTATTTATTGCATGTATGATTCAATGCTACAAAATAAACAGATTTAAAAGGTAACAGATATTTGTAATACTTGGTTTATTTATATAATGACTTTAGTTGCGGCAGCACGGTGGCGCAACTGGTAGAGCTGCTGCCTCTCAGCAAGCAGGTCCCTGGTTCAAACCCCGGTCCAGGGGCCTTTCTGGGTGGAGTTTGCATGTTCTCTCCGTGCATGCGTGGGTTTTCTCCGGGTACTCCGGTTTCCTCCCACAGTCCAAAAACATGCATGTTAGGCTGATTGGTAACTCTAAATTGTCCCTAGGTGTGAGTGAGAGAGTGAATGATTGTTTGTCTCGTTTGTCTCTATGTGGCCCTGCGATGGACCTGCGACCCATCCAGGGTGTACCCCGCCCCTCGCACAGTGACTGCTGGACATGGGCACCAGCGACCCCCGTGACCCAAAATGGAATAAGCGGGTAAAGAAAATGGATGGATGGATGGACTTTAGTTGCTGGATGTCCGGCCCCTGAGCTGCTGCCTTTCAGTAACTGTGCCCTCCTGAGCAGTTTAGTTGAACAGTCCTGGTCTAACACATCTGACAGTGTTTTATTTTGTGACAGATTTATTATACATATTTAGTTTAAGTTGAAATAATTTTATAGAAAAACAATGTCTTCTGAAATGGTGTTGTGTGCAAGGTTCTTTATTGTCATTCCACTACACTTGTTGTGCATGTGGTGGAACAAAATTGTGTACACAGGGTCCCAGTTACATCCAACAAAAGTATAAATTGTAAAGAAAAACAGTAATAAGATCTAAGATATGAACTAAGAAAGATGCTAAAACTAAGAATACATTAAGTACAAATAGTACAAAAACAATACGACGAACCACAGCAGCACGAACATGGGGTCATCTTTAAAAGTGATGGACATAAGCCTCACCTAAAGTGGCTAAAACTCCACAGGCGGTCCAGATGAGAAGACAAGGTCCCACAGCTCCTGAGTACAGCAAAACAGATTTAGGAGAAATGAAGATCCCTGAGCCAATCATAGTCCCCACAATTAGAGAAATGCCACTCAGCAGACCAACCTGGACAAATGCAGGCAGACAAACAAAACAGTAAGAAATTAAAATCAGGTCAAAGTTTCAGTACATGTGTTTGCGTGGGTTTTCCATTCAGTTTTTGCATCTTAGCACAACAATTATGGTTAAAAGAAAGGGTCTGAATTAGAAGACAATAATTTTGTGACATCTTAATTTTAGTGAAGATAATCAAACAATTAAATGGGGAAACCATCATTTATGAGCCTGTCAATCACGGTCATAACTGAACATCTGAAGATCAAACTACAGACAGCAAGACTATTCTCTTTATCTGCTAGTTAGCAGATAACATCCAGCTGGATGCTAATAAACAGTCTGATGTGACAATAGTTGAGCAGTAACACGTTGACAAGCATAGTATTTTAAATCATGTACTGTACTGTATTACTCTCTGCAAATAAACATATGCTATAAAAACAATCATTTTATTGTTGTTTTAGGTCCATTTTTTCCTTTGAGTTCTGATTAATTATAAACATTTTCAGCTGTTTTTTGTGCTTTTACAAAAAAAAATATGGACTTTTGTAAAAAGTAGTGTTGGTGGTTTGATTTCTGGATGCTTTATGTCAAAGAGCCTTTTTCCAAGAAAGTGAACTCTGCATTTAAATTAGTAAATGATGCTATGTAGCACTAATAGCATTCTTTAGATTTACTTTTAACTCAAGTCAAGTCAAGAGTTTAGTCAGTAACTTAAGGACTTCTGGCCCACAATTCCACAAAAAATGCACATATAATTCATTACGAGGGCCATAGGCGTCACAACCATTACATGTGAAGGGGACAAGTCCCCCCCCCCCCCCCCCCACACACACACACACATTAAAAAAAAACATTCATTTGGAAACACCCACACACACACACACACACACACTTTTACTATAAAACATTAGTTCAGTCGGCGCAGTTTCTCTTTCTTCGTGAACAAATCCATTCCATTTGATGAACAGGAGAAAACTCAGGTCACTAAAACTCCACTCCAGGTTTTCCTGGTTACCTCCAACTCTAAACACAGCAGCCTGTTGCCACGGTCACAATATAAGGTGGTCACAGAATATGGTGTAACACCTGCAGTGTTTCTGTGCGTCTCCTCCTGCCTCAGCATAAAACATGCTTTAAATGTGTGGAATTAAAGGAAATCTAGGTGAAATGTTGCTTTTTTTTGTACACTAGTGAACACCTTTTTTTTACGCACACACACATGCACTCACGCGTGAACACGCACCTACACATATCATTGTGTCCCCCCCACATTATGGATGCTTCTGACGCCCTTGTCAAGGGCACAAACACAAGTATTTATGATAGTGTAAGCCCATCACAGTTGTACATATATACGTTGTTGTGCACATTATATGTACTTGCACAGATTAAATTTATGTTTTCCGAGCCTCGCATGCTCCAAGTAACCAAGCTTTTTCTGCATCACAAACAGATGTTAGGCTGATAAAAGAATTACTATTCTCCAGTGCTGGTGAAGATTCTCAGTCATCCAGGACATGATAAATTCAAAAAAACGTTCAACACAAAAACAACTGGACTTTATTTGTCAAGTCAAGTCAAGTCAGCTTCATTTATAGAGCACATTTAAAACAGAACCTGTTATCAAAGTGCTTAACAACAACAATCAATGGGAGTAAAATTAAAGAGAAAAAAATACAATACACTAATAATAATAACAGAAAAATTAATTTAAAAAAAAGCATTTAAAACATAATTTACACTGTGTGAAATGTGAGAAAATATGTGTTTTTAGCAGGGATTTGAAGTGAGGAAGGGAGGTGGCCTGCCTGATGTTGGGGGGCAGGTTGTTCCAGAGTTTGGGGCCCATGACTGAAAAAGCCCGATCTCCTCTGAGCTTCAGTCGTGTTTTTGGAACAGCCAAAAGCAGCTGATCGGATGATCTCAGGACCCGAGAGGGAACGTAAGGTTCCAGAAGCTCAGAGAGGTAAAGGGGTGCGAGGCCATTTAAGCACTTGAAGGTCAACAGAATAATTTTAAAGACTATCCTCGTACGAACAAGGAGCCAGTATTTATCAACTGTATCAGTAATCTTTATCAACAAATTTATCAACTTTAAGACTGATTCCCAGCCAGTTTTCACACCTGATGGGAACAGAGGGGACTCATCTGTGAATTAGAGTAACAAATACCTTAAGAAATCCCTACTGTTAAGGTGTTGAGGTGTGAATTGTCAATCTACATATGTATGTTTATCTTATCTCACTCAGCCTTATAACCTGAATCTCTCTGCTCTTTGAATTGAGAAAGCTCCTCGGATGAGGAGCGAAACGTCTTCTGTTACAAATAAAGTCCAGTTGTTTTTTTATTGAACTTTTTTTTTTAACTATTCTCCAGTATTTCATGTAACATTTTGCTCAGGCTAATGGAGTGTCAACATTTACTTATCAGCATATTAGATTTAGCTCATACGGAATGGTTGATAATTTATTTTTTTAAATGCAAGCACAGCATCTTCACACCAATCCAATAGCCAACTGCCAATCCAGCTGGTCAAAGTCATCTTTCAACATTCTTTCCATCCATCATCTTTTACCCACTTCTTTTTTGTGTTGCAGGGGTCACTGGTGCCCATGTCCAGCTATAACTGTGCGAGAGGCGGGGGACACCCTGGACAGGTCGCATGTCCATCATAGGGACACGGAGACAAACGAGACAAACAACCATTCACTCTCTCACTCACACCCAGGGATAATTTAGAGTTACCAATCAGCCTAACATGCATGTTTTTGTTCTGTGGGAGGAAACAGGAGTACTCGAGGACAACCAACGCATGCATGGAGAGAACATGCAAAATCTACCCAGAAAGCTCTCTGGCCAGGATTTGAACCAGTGACCTTCTCGCTGAGAATTGGCAGCTCTACCAGCGTTGCCACTGTACCACCTCATTCTTCCTATACATTCACAAAAATTGTCTTGAGATGGTACTCATTTTAACTATTATGATTTTGATCATTTCCCAGTTTTTCACCTCAGCAGCCTGGTCTGATTTATTTATTTTTTAGCAGAATTAAAATTTGAACCATTTTCCCTCAGCTTCTCACATGTTGCCAACAGATCGGGACTCTTTGGGATATGATTGTAAATGATAGGGATTAATGTTTTAAGATGCAGATATTCCATTATAAACACTGCCTAAAATAAGGGTTAAGAACCACCAGACCTAAACTTTCTGGGTCTTTAACTTTCCATGGCCTCTCATTGGTTTTGAAGTATAATACAACCCACTAACATCTGGTGACCAGATATGACAGCATAACTTGTTTTTATAGTACTAATAGTACTAAATACAGCAGTAAATAGTTTTAAAATTACATTTATTGACAATCAAGTTTCAAAAACCAAAGCGAGCACCAAGTCATGGATGAAAAAAGAGATGTCAGAACAACCTTGACAGTTAGAGCATCCCATTCTCACTCTCAGTCCTGCTGTAGGGCTGTTTCCTGAAGTTTGTTTAAAATGGTTAGCTATTTGTTCTATTAATATTATAAACCAAATAGTCTCATTCTATTCTAGTTTCTTACAGTCAGGATATTCCAAATTTGTAACGATTGCAACCGTGTGAAATCCTTCTGTTAGAATGAAAAAAAATTTAGTATATCTGAAATACCAGCATTGCTAATCAGTCTGTTTTTGAAGTTTTGTCTTGGAATACTAAGAAGTGTGTGTTAGTATTGTTATTGTGTTCAAAAGCTAGATTTATCCTTTAATTAAATTCACAAATGAGACCTCTCCAACAGGTTTCCTGTAGCATAAACTACATTTCCAGATTGAATATAAATTTTATTTTGGAATGGGCAACACTGTGGCACAGTTGGTAGAAGCTGTTGCCTCTCAGCGAAAAGGTTGCCAGATTGAATCCCGGCCCGAGGGCCTTTCTGGGTGGAGTTTGCCTGTGCTCTCCCTGCATGTCCGAGTTCTCTCCAAGCACTCTGGTTTCCTCCCACAGACCAAAAACATGCACGTTCGGCTGATTGGTAACTCTAAATTGTCCCCAGCTGAGAGTGAGAGAGGGACTTTTTTTTGTCTCGTTTGTCTCTATGTGTCCCTGTGATGGACTGGAGACATGTCCCGGGTGTCCCCCACCTCTTGCACAGTGACTGCTGGATATGGGCACCAGTGACCCCAAAAAGGAAGAATGGGTAAAAGATGATGGATGGATGGATGGATGGATGGATGGATGGATGGATGGA
>NC_056499.1:20045514-20050766 GCF_014905685.2 Nematolebias whitei | reverse complement strand
ACGATGGATGGATGGATGGATGGATGGATGGATGGATGGATGGATGGATGGATGGATGGATGGATGGATGGATGGATGGATGGATGGATGGATGGAAAAATCTCAGGATAATCCTAATTTACTGTATCCCTCAAAGCAACACACAAGAAACTAAGTTCCTTGCACATCCGTGTTCTTAGCTTGCAGTGGAAACTAAACATTAACCTTTAATTTAGCCGTTATTTTATTTTTCTGTAAATCATCCCCACACTCATTCTAATATATTCCATATCAAAAATGTGCTATGCTGAACATGTATTTGGGCTTTTGGTGTTTGTAGATCAACAAAAAAAGTCAGCTCGACCTGCAGTTTTCATAGTGAGCACACCATAAATATCCTTCTTTTCTGTCTTCCTGCGGGTGTTCAGAAGAATTAGAAACCACTGAGCTGAATAAAGGAGGGAAGTCCATGGATAGTATAATTTAACTGAACAAAGAGGTCTCTTTTATGGCAGTGCAAGATAAGAAACCAACTAGACTGAAAGACATTTCAACTCACTTACAAAGGAATTCCTAATATATTTTTTTATTATCACTCTGGTTTGGGCTCTGTCAGTGGAGGCTGTGAGTTTGTTCACAAAGATGTTAATACATATATATATATATATATATATATATATATATAAATTTCCTAAAAGGTTCAACAATGACATAATGGTTAATGATTTGTTAACAACAGCTGTATTATGTTTTGAAAGACTTTCAGTCCCCTTAAATATATTTAAAGGACTCAGGGTGCTTAGACGGCCCCGACAGCACCTTTGGTTGCACAGTTAATTTGCAGTGACATTTGTAGCAGCACTGCCTGGTACCAAGCCTTAACCCCTAACATGCAAAAGGTACAAATGATGGAAATCTGTGGTGTGAACATCTAACAATCCGCTTTCTCAGACACCCTCTTGAAGCAGCCAGACAATGGACACTCACATCTTTGTGAAGCATCGTTGCCTTCGCTGTGCGTTTGTCTTTGGTGTGGTCAGTGCAACCATTCTGTGACTCCTTTCTGATGCTGTCTGCTGCCATTTCAGTTGATTGGAGCTTGTAAAAAAAAAAAAAAAAAGGCAGGATTACAACAGTTTATTTTTACAGTTTGAATCATCTTTTTTTTTTTTTATCACTATCAATGGTTATCACACAGGTCACGAGATAACATTTACAGGGAACACTGCTTCCTGCTACCAGCAATAAAAAAAACCTGATCTGACTAAACAAGGATAACAACAAAATAAAAAAAGATTAGTTAAAGTCCACCAAAACCTTTTTTTTTTACATTTATTTTCAGGTAGTGATGCTTATTTTAATACTTTAAGAAGCTCAGGTATTACTGTAGTTTTTAGTCTTTGAAACAAGAAATCTGAGCCTCACAAAGTGACATTTTACAGTGTTTGTGAATCTGTTCGGAAAAAGCAGGCAGGTTTAACTTTCTCAAAATACACAATTTACCCCTTTTTTCTATTTAGAGTGGAAACTTCATGGTAAGAGAGCCTCTACAGATTACAGAAAGTCAAAAAAGTTATAAAAATCATGGTTTGTCTAGAGATTTATCATTATTTTCTGCAACTTTTAAAACATTTTCTACCATTTTTTTATACATATTCCATTTTGTGATAGTAAAAACACATTCCATACATTTCAGCCCATTTCAGTATGCCTGGATTAATATGCAAATTGATATATTTAGATGCAGCAGGATGGTCAAGTGAAATTATGTTACTTAAAATACAAAATATTCAGCTCATTGGATTAAAATACGGTTGACTTGTTTAATTTTCACATGTTTCTGAGTTTTAACACTATAAATACATAAATATTTGTTTACAGACACATTTTAGAATAAACTGAAACAGAGTTAGATTTATGCAATCACTAAGAAGGAGAGTATGGGAAACGTATAAAGATGCCAGCTACCTTCACCGCAAGAGAAATGTTTAACTTCCCACAGTGTTAATGTATAATCAAACAAGTATTTAACTGTTGAAAATGTCATAGAAGTTGGACAACACTATAAGTGTTTAAAATAGAAAATGTGTTTTACTTACTTGTAGCTCGGAATCAAAACACCTTAGTTTGAACTCGGTAAACTTTCAAGGCTGAAATTTCACAAAGCCCAGACACAGTGGCACACGTTTGCACAGATGATGCTAAAAGAAAGTTACCGGTAAGTGGAGAATAGCAGGAAAGTCAAATCCAACTGAAAACCTCAGACTCCATCAGCCTGAAAACACTCCCTTGATGGGGTGTTCCCATTTTGGATTAGTCGTGGACAGCCCTGGATGAAAAGGGAGGGTTGGCTTACAACTAGAGTTTTGAGTTAATAAAATTTGCTGATTAAAGCTCAGCTGGAAGTGCCCAGAATAAGAAGTCAGTAAAAACATGCATGATATGCTAACTGAACTTGGATGCATTTTGTTATTCATTGTATGATGAAGTATTTCCTAAAAAAGCTTCAGGAGCCAATATGTAAAGACTAAAACTATGTTTTTACAGTGAAATTCTCAAATACTTCCTCCCCCTTCACTTACCTTACAAGGCTTCCCTCACAATGCCCTTTTTGATAAAGACATACGACACCACTGAAGTTGTGTGCTTGAACATTTGTGTGTGTGCCACATCACCTTTCTATTCCTCTCCTCTTATTACTGTTTTTGACCACATCTTTTTTAAGAGTCTGAACCTGCAAGAGAAATTAGTCATTTTAATGTCACTATAATTGTCTAACTTTATTTATTTATTTTGCCCATATGTTAACAGAATACACATCTTCAGCATTTAGTTAAGACCAGCTTCTTCGGTCAAATCCTGTTCTTATCAAACGACAACACCAAGGCAACTCGTCTACAAATATAGGTAGAGATTCCTGCAATCAAAAGTGTTAATTTTCTGACCAATTCTTTTTAGTGGCTGAAACTGCTGAAGCATTTTATGTTGTATTCTCCACACCCCTCTTTCATAAGGTTTGTACAGTAGTATGCAGTTGTAATCTGCACGCAGAAGAACACGTTGACATCTGAACTCAGTAACCCTGAGAACAACAAGAACATGACCACGTTTCAGACACATTCAGGGTAGGGGGGTGGGGGGGCTTAAGATCTGACTAATTTCATTTACAGACGTCTCGGTAAGCCAGTTTAAGAATTTATTCAGCTGGGACTCACTTATTCACTACTGTGTTGCAGTTTAAGCAGACACCTGTGGCAGATTTTGAACAGGATAGATAGATAGATAGATAGATAGATAGATAGATAGATAGATAGATAGATAGATAGATAGATAGATAGATAGATAGATAGATAGATAGATAGATAGATAGATAGATAGATAGATAGATAGATAGATAGACAGACAGACAGACAGACAGACAGACAGACAGACAGACAGACAGACAGATAGATACATAGATGCTTTATTAATCCCAGGGGGAAATTTGAGGCATCCAGTAGCATGTTCTAATTATACGGAAAAAAACAACAACATATGAAATAAACTTTTAATAAACAAAAATTGTAATTACTTTATCAGGGCCCTGAGATTTCCGATTACACATCAGCACAGGGATGCAGCATCTAGTCCACCAAAACTCAGCTACATTGGTGCACCAAATGCAGTGACTACATACATCAAACATCAGTCACTGAGTAAACAACAGATGACACTGTGTCTCTGGATGACAGCAACATCGGGATTTATTGTAGATAACAGTTAGAAACAGCATCAATATGGAAAGAATCCCCCGTACAGACATCCACATATTTTTATACACTTCTCGTGTGTCTCTGCAGATCTGTGTTTATCTTGCTTGAATAAGTTCAAGTCAAGTTTATTGTCATTTTCATCACATGTGGTAAATGAGGTGGAACAAAATTATCTACTTGTTATTATTAATTATGAGGCAAAGTAATGACTAAAAAGTGTGGAAGACAAATCCACTTTCTGTAGTCTGGCTTCCAACACCTTGATGTAATCTAGTGCTTCATCAAGTGCACCTGTAAAGCCAATTATTGAGCTTATTATTGACATTATCTCCGTGAAGATCAATACATTTTATGAGTCAGTGCATGTATGTAGCCATTGACTTGATCTCTCCATGACTTGGATGACAAATGTATCCAGTGTACCATCTTAATTTGATATTTACCTGGGGGTGGATGTACCACATAACCATGGTCCGCAGTAGCTGCGTCAGCCTGGCTAGCTTTCTGTGAGAGGACAAGATGCAAAAGCAGACTCCCTCTTAGCTGGTGCGGTGAAATTATTCCAGGTGAATAGAGAAAGAACAACTCCACTTTTAAGGCAGCTAGTGACAAAATCTTCCTGACTGAAATGCCGGCTGCATACAAAAGTGTTCCCTGACTGTATGCAGAAGTCGAGACCCTCATCTCTTCTGAACGCTTGGATCCACTGCCTCCTTTGGTCTGGGTCCATGGGAAAGCATGGGAGGACAGATACGGTTGTTTTCTTGCCATATAATAATAACAACCAGGAACTCATCAAAAACAGCCATGGCGAGACTGAGCCATTTTCGTCACTGTCTAATGCTAATGCTATAGCCACCGGAAATTGTTGCGCGACACGTCCGCTTTGAAACATGGAAGAGTGAAAAAAGTCTATCAAGCGTTTATTTATGTAGCTAAATGTAGATGTTTTAAAAGCTGTTAAAATACACCAGAATGCAGGAAACTGCATTTCGTTCAAAATTTTCTAGGGGAGGATCCCCAGACCTGATGCCAATAGCCAGTACGTTGTTCAAGCCAAGAGCTATTGTCAATACTGGGGGCTAAGCACCCCTAAAGGTCAGATTCTAGAATCGGCCCTGACAAGAGAACAAGTCGACTGGCATCCTAGTAAGGAAACTGAAAGTTAAATTGGGTTTATTTTTTAGAAATGGATCCTGTTTAACTCTGAATGCTAGGAAACGCCTTGTAACTGCAACTTTCCTTCCCTCAATTGATTCCGGGGTCATCATTTACATGAAAGCTCCTACAAGCACCCTGCAGATGTTGGATGCTGTCTATCATGGTGCATTAAAATTCATAACTGGCTGTGATTATCATACCCACCATTGCACCCTGTATTCACTGGTTAATTGGACGTCATTAACTTCACGCAGACTCTCCCACTGTTACATTTTCATCTTTAAATCCTGGTCTGCTGCCTTCATACATCTCCTCCTACATGTCACTGCGTGAGTGCAGCTACAGCGTGCACTCCCAGGA
>NC_056499.1:20016300-20040514 GCF_014905685.2 Nematolebias whitei | reverse complement strand
ATATATAAGACTAGCAGTAGCACAAAGACGTTTGTATAAATTAATTGAAAAGGCTTTATCATATTTTTTATGATATTTAGATGATTGAGACCATGACATTTTATTTTATGCATAACAAATAGGCTAAGCACCTAGTAGGTGGTTTTGAAATGATCTCCAGAAATTGTTTTTAAAAGAATACTAATAACAAATGTTTTGACATGATTGTTACAAGAGATCTAAACAGTGGGCTAGCCATGCATTGTTAATTAATGTTAATGTTAATTAATTGTTAAATAGCAAATAACATTGTTTAATTTAAAACCTTGCAGGCTAAAGTTTTCAACAAAGTTCTTATGCTGCTTGTTAGCTGTCAGAGTTTGTGTTTATTGGAATAACTCAGTTATTACCACACCACTTGTTAGGTTGATGTTTGTAAAAATGACAGTTTTAGCATTTATTTGTCACTTATAAGGTCATTTAGCTGTAGTAGAGTAATCGTGAATCGAGTTGATTTCAAAAGTTAATTGTTGATATACGTCTAATGATTGTTTTGAGAGTTTCATTAAAATCGATCCTGGTTCATGAGCTATTATGCTAACAAACACACAAATGAACACACATGCACAGACACTGGCAATGAATTGCCTGTCTTTCATGGTTGAAGACAACAATGAAATGAGTAAACGTTTGTAATAATCCAGCTTGAATGGATCGGTGTCATGCTGTTTGATGTACAGAACAGAGTAATATAGAAATATTAAACACAACCTGTTGTTGTATGTTTCAGTGGTCCACACCCTCGGAGATCTTGAAGAGCTACCAGGAGCAGAAGCTGTGGATTGCTTCTCCTCAGTTCTACGAACTGAGCCGAATGTCTCGTTTCCCTTCGCTGAATGACCTCCATAACTTCACCTACCATCGGGCCACAGAGGGCTGCCAGCAGTGGACGCCTGTTGTTGTCCAAAAAGATGAACACCATATTTCACTGCTGCCAGGTGCTGATTGTTAAATGCATTTTTTGTAATGACTCTCCAGACTTGGATCGTCATTGCCACTTAGTAAAGTGCCTGAGTTCATTTGCATCAATTAGATGCTCCTTTATGAACCGACTTTTGATTAGACTTCACATCAAAGTGCTTTTTAAGAAATTTCTGTCTATAGGTTGTTTTAAAAGTTAGAAAAAGCCACGGTGATGACTTTGGTTTTGTAGAGTCACAGTTTTAGAGCAGGGCTAGTCAATAAAACTGTTCAGGGGGGCCGCAGTTTCTGAAACCCAACAGCTAGGGGGCCGGACATCCAGCAATTAAAATCATTATGTAAATGAACCAAAGTTTACAATGATTGTTACCTTTTAAATTTGTTTATTTGATTGCATTGAATCATAAATGCAATAAACAGAATCCAAACCCAAAACCAAAAAAAAACAGTTGAATAGTCCTGGTTTAGAGGCTGAGATGTGTGTAAAGTCAGATTAACATATTGATAAATCCCATTCACCGAATGTGGATAACGATTTGAAAGGGGAATATGATTAAGTAAGGGTTTAATAATATATTGTAAAAAAAACGTACTGAAATGAATATATTTTGAAATAAAAGAGAATAGGGGTAGAATAGATAAGTATGTGCTTCATTCTACTCCTTTTCAAACTTTCTGTTTGATTATAACGTTGCATATTTTGTTTGAGTTGTTACATGTTTGAAATAAATTCATATATATACATATATATATATATATATATATATTTATTTATAAGGTTTGTTTTTGACATAGTCTTACATCATCTAATTTTGATAAATGTGAGTTGTAGGAAATTAAGAGCTGCTAGAATGTGACTTAAAGACAAGGTAGTTTAAGCTACTACATCTTTTATGTGCAGTGTATAAAAAGAATACTGAAGCATGCCGAGTAACTATTTCATTTTAATCCAATTAGTTCATCTGTACAAAAGGAAAAAATAAATAGACACTGCTATTTTTTTATTGCACAATAAATGCTTGTCTTAAATCTTCAAAACCATTTTCTAATTATTGAGGAAAATCTTAGTAGCGAAGCTGCATAAAACAAAGAGATAACTCATTCAATTTGATTTAATCTTTGCTATTTTCTTCACTTTGGGTTCTCCATCTTTCCAGGGGACGAACTTTATCCAGTGGACTCTTCAGGGCTGTCTCAGAGGGAGGATTGTCAGGATGGTTCTGGACTGCACCGCATGGTGTTCTCTGGTTCCTACAGCATAACTCTACAGATCACCATCAAACCCAAGTACAACCACCTGCTCCCTGTTGTGGAGCCAGTTGTGTCACATCACTCCAAAGGTCATCTTTGACCACCTCCTGTGCACCAGTAGAAAAATAAAAAAGTGATTGTAATAGAGATAAACAAATTGATCATTTAAAATTTTGCTTCTTGAAACTGCTTTACTCTCAGCAAAAGTTATCAAGTATTAAAGTGAATCATATTTTCTGTGAAAACAAAAATGATTGCCATTACAAGTGTATGCAGTAGCTTTTTAAAACTTCAGTTTTTAAGTTTCATGCAGTAAAATTCAAAAGGAGAGCAGCTTGATTGGAAACACATTTCCACTGCCAACTCGTCTCATTAATACTTGATCAAGAAACGTTTGCATCCGATTTGAGCACAAATGGAGCCCGTTCAATATTGTAGGGAGGCTGAATAGAGTTGATTTTCTGCAGAACTGAGAAACAGTTTGGAAGTTTAAATTTAAGTTTAAATTAATTTATAAAAGATTTAAGGTTTTTGTTAGAAGTTCAGAGGGAAGAACAAAGGGCATCAAACTTCCTAGCATGGGATTTGTGTTCAGAACTCATCCGTTTGTCTTTAGGTGAGGCGCTGAAGTTTTGTTTGATTTTAAAAAGTAAGCTAGTTGCAACTAATTGCTGTGAAATACATAATTTATAGCATTAAAATCTCTGGTGCACCTTTACAGTTGTCTCTTCTCATGATGAAACGTAACTTTAAGATAAGTAGCAACAGTTGGAAGAAATTAAGCAGTCGGCTGTGGATCAGCGGTCAGAGCAATCGCCCTCCACTGAGCGAGTCAAATGTTCAATTCCATACGCAGTCACATGTTGAATTGCCCCTGTGCAAGACTCCGAACCCCTCATTACCTCTGATGTGTGCCCCATCAATGTAAACATTTGATATAAAGCACTGATTAGATGAGTGTCTGCTCCTTGTCCTTGAAGGCCACTGTCCTCCATGTTTTCACTGTTTCTCTGCTTTGACCCATCTGATTTGAACGAATAAGTGAGTAACAGGCTTCTGTAGAGCCCTATGCTTTCTGTTTGTAAATTAAACATGACTGTGCATGTTAATTTTTTCATTATAAAAGTAGTATTTTCACAGATGTTGTCTCGACCTGTTTTTCTAAATGGTTCAGCTTTTCTGCTTTTATTTTCTTTTTGTTTTAGAATTGTGCCACTCGGGGTGGCTGCATGTTGGAGCAGCTCTGTTACTTTCATTCTGAGATTTTGCTTTTGGAAACTTTTTAATTCCTCTTTTTCTGGATGTAAATCACCTTTTTTGGATGAGTGTTTCCTCCGATATCAGATGCTGTGCAGCTGGAAGGATTTCTACTGACACTTTTTTAGTGTTGGACATTTGTTATGATGCGTAATCATGACAAGAAGGTGTTTTTTTTAACAACTGGGAACAGCTAATTAACATCTCAAAAGCTAATATCTCAGCTACAGTCCCAAATCTAAACAAGTTGAAAAGGAGGCACCGTAGATGCATTCACGTCTTCTTGCCGACTGTGCTCAAGTGCCTGACTACTGAGATCCCAAAAGTGGCAGGAAACGCGGCTCGTGACGGCAGAAGAACTGGGATCCTCCCCTGGCACCTGCAGCCGGTTGTCCGCAGTGATGAGGAGCTTAGCAGGCTGCTGGGAAGAGTGGCCATCGATCTGGGTGGAGTTCAGCCCAATATTCGGGCAGTCCAGAGGAACCAAGAGGCCAGCCGAGTCTGGGTAGATGGATCAGACAGCATCTGCGGCCATTTTCTTTGGATCCGCTGTGGGACGGACCTTCCTGCCTACAGCCTTCAGCATCTATAACATCTCTTAATGAAACAAGTATAATGAACTACAACCACATTTAATTCCCCTTTGGGGTTAATAAAGTATTTTTAAATTTAATTGAATTTTTATATTTAATCACATCTAAATTTGGTTCTGTATAACCTCTGAAGTCTTAAATGACTGGATTTATATTCTTAACAACCTCTGCAACATTTCTAAACGGTCATTCTGCTGAGTAGATCAAAGCATTTTCTCCTGACAGCTCGCTTTCTATGTTTGACGCTGTACTATGATGTTTTGTCTCCTTGTTAGCGCTGCCCTCTTCTGTCCACACACCTCGTTTGGTTCCAGACTGCTGCGTCCGGCCGCATGTGTGTGTTGCATGGTGGTGACAGAAAGGACGAGTTGAAATAAAGCTGCTCAACCTTCTGTGCCGTTTGCAGTCTTCTGAAGGTTTCTATGGAAACCCACATCCTTGGAAACCCAGCATCGGAGTCCAGCTGAAGCCATGATGATACAGTGGTCTGTTTGAGCGTCTTTGTGAAGGTTTATTTGCGTTTACACGGCTCAGTTAAGGTAAAAACTGTCTCTGACATCTTAAAATTCTTACAGTCTTCCAAATAACACTTTATAAAGTAGTTTTGCTCACCTCTCAAAGGAGTTAACTCTAAAACTTTAAATCTGATGGAGTTTCATCAAGATTTGCTTGGAAACTGTTATTGTAGGAGGATTTCTTCTAATTTGTTTAATCCTCTATTCGCTCATTCACTGCTTTAGTATTTGTGAATGTCTGGATAAGAGTGCCAGTCTGTTATAAATTACAAGCGTGTAGGTCCATGACTCACAGTTAGCAGAACTTGTGAAGTTACAAGGATAAACAAGCTCCCTGTGGTTTACATCTGAACACAGCAGCCACTGATGTTTGTGCATCAAAGTTTCACTGTTTCTCTGCAGGATTCCAACCATTAAAGACTGAACAAGAAAGATAATTAAAAGAAAAGGCAGTTTGCACAGCTGGCATCTTGTTTGATCTATTAAATTACTCTTAAATATGCAATTCCAACATTTTACTATTTGAAGCAACTTAATTTAAAACAAGGTTTTGTTCTTTTCTCAGCTGTAAAAACTAGGGATGCACAATATTGGACTTTTGGCCGATATCCGATATGTTAAAACTTATTTGGCCGATAACCGATACCAATAACGATAATTTTTTCTCTACTTACAGAGACTAGCTTTGTCTGCTGTGGAATTACTACGTACTTTGGCCTGCTACCAAATGCAGATGCCAAAAAGGGGCCTGAAAATGATGCAACACTTCAACTTGGATTATGTTTAATGTCAAATTTATTCATGACATTTATTCTCTCTAACACAATAACACTCGAACAGTGCAAATTTGTAAATTTTCACAAATCTAAACTCAAACCTGTTCACAAGCGAGTTCACAAGTGAAAAGCACATAAGTAGTGCATTAATAGATATACTTGACAGTTTCTTAAATTAAAAATTAACTTAAAACAGAAGACTTTTATAACGGTGAATTATTTTGATGGAATAGCCGATGTCCGATATTTAACTTTATCGCTAATATCAGCCTATACATGCCGATAATATTGTGCATCCCTATTTAAAAAGATGTTTCTCCTTGTGAGCTTGTCTGTATTTGTATAAAAACAAGCAAATCTCAAATTCTCTTTTTTATACCTTTAACGACACCATTTTGTTTTAAATACTCCATATAAGAGGGTTATGGCAAGCTGTTATAACATATTCAAACCAGTATTTGCCGTTTAGATATTCAAAGTAAACTAGCATTTTATTCCTACTAAAAGGCATTTAAACAGAATACTGCATTTACAATTATGTCTGGCTACTCACTTTTAGTGATAAATGAGTTCATCATAGAATGTGCAGACTGGCTGTTGTTTTCATTATGCTGGCTGATGTGTGTGTTTGTCATAAATTATGAAACGTGTTGTAGCTGTCTCTATCAAGGTCTGTGTCCTAAGTTATAAGGACTTTTTAACAAGTAACATTAACATTTAGATCAAATCCGAAGGCTCAGTTCTAAAATTCACTCGTATCTTTAGTTAAATCCAATCATTTGATGCTCCTACATCCAACCTGCAGCTTAATGCTAACTGGAGTCTGTTTGCCAGTTAGTAAAGTGCCTCCCCAGGAGTCGATGAGTTCATTTGCATCAATTAGATGCTCCTTTATGAACAGACTTTTGATTAGACTTCACATCAAAGTGCTTTTCAACAAATTGCTGTCTAAAAATTATGCTAAAATGTTGGAACTGCACACTTGTGTTTGTTTATCCTGAGGCTCCTTACTCTGTGCAGCTTCTTCTACATTTAAGCATCTTTGGAAATACCAGATAAAGTCATTTTATGCCAGCTCAAAATTTGAGAAACAAGTGCATAAATAAAGCAGAATAATAGTTATTCAGTTACACGTAAGTTGCTGCAGTTCTTATTCTCAGACGAAACAGCAACCCCGTTCTGAGGGAATGTTACACTTTCTCAAAACTTGACAGATTATTTTGAAACTAATGACATTGTTTGTATTATGCTTGTTTTGCACTGTATTTTCATGGCCAGAAAAGCCTTCAAAAAATGCAAACACTTTGACCTTGAATAAAAAAGACGAGCGAGTATTATGTGTCCTCTGACCTTTTCAGTTTTAGGCCACGTCTGTTTGAAAATAAGCAAGAAAAATAGAATATCGGCGCAACTGCCTAAATTTACTAATCTGAACAAATAATATAAGTTCATCGGTATTTATTAGCACAGTATTGTGTCTTAAAGTGTCTGTTGCTGATCCAAGATTAGACTGATCTGTACTCATTCCTGTGTTGCTGACAGTCCAGGACAACCATCCCCCGAGTTTCATCTGTGTGCCAGTCCAGAAATATCTTTAAAGTCTCTTATAGTAAAACTATTAGGGAGCTGAAGAATCGGTGTCATTCTCCTTGAATGTAACACTAAGGTTGTTAATCCTGAGAATAATCTCCTGCTCAAAATACATATAAGTACATTAGATGGTTGCATGTCCACCTTTGTAATGTTTACAAACCACAGGTCAAAGGTCATCAGAGTCATCTAATTATGGTGGGTTTACCGAACGTTCAGTGCAGATATGAATTCTGCCCACGACATAAAGAGACGCTGAGCTGTCTTCAAGCTACACGCAGCTTCTCAGGTGTGTTTCACAGTTTTATTATAATAAATAGAGTTGATTGTACATTTATCTGTTACAAGATTATTTTACTCATTCGTGTTGCAACGTGTACATTCAAAACTGAGAGAAAACCCTGAAAAAGGCGTGAGCAGATGCGACGTTTCAAAGAGCGTCTCTTAGGTCAAAGATTGCCATGCAGCGCACAAGACTTGAGTTTGTAAAGTGAGATTCAGGCCGTGATCCTGAAGGGTGCGTTGAACGTGTGCTGCTGCAGATCTGACCATCCAACCAATGAGGTACGAATCAAGTGAGCCCTACACGAACCTAATTCTCAGACTGCATGATCGCCTGCCTGTTTGAACACCTGATGTCTCTGGGTTGAAGCCGTGGCCTCTAAAGCCTCAGTTCTGCTGAACGCCAACAGGAATAGCCGACCGGCTGTCGGCTACATTTATGCTTGAGCTTTTCCCACTAATCCACTTGGATTACGTGTTGTTTGGATCATCCTGATGCCCAGACGCTGTCACATAATTTTAGGACTTTTTTTTATTTTTATCCTGCTCCTCCAAAAATACACGACCTATCCCCCACTTCAAAACACCTACTCTGCCAATCACACTATGTTGCTCTAGAGGCTATAGATCAAGTGCAAATCCTCATCTCCAAGAAATACATTCAGGAACCCCGAGAGAGTTGACGTTTAACTTTGACAGCCAGTTTGAGACCTCTCTGGGTGTCACTGGTGGAGCTGGACTCTGTCCAGGCGGTGTCTCCATGAGGGAGGGCTGGACCCTGCTGCTCCACATGATTCACGACATGTTGATGACTAAATATCCCAGCACCAAGGCGACTGCCACGATGATCACAAACACCACCACCGCGCCGATCGACCCCGAGCTCCCCTCCCTGGAGCCCCCACCTCCGTCCTCATCATCCTTGGGCTCCTCCTCGCAGATGGAGATGACGCCCACGGAGGAGTTCCCCACGCTCATGCTGGACTTGAGCTCGGCGCCCGCCTCCTGCTTTGCCACGACGGCCCACGGCGCCACCTGCACCTTCATCTCCATCTCCTCCACCATCTGGCTCACCTGCGTGATCTCGGTCTGCAGCTCGCCCAGGTCCACCGTGTCGATGTTGCTGTCGGCCTCATACTTCATGTTCTGGACGCTCATGGCCCGGGCGGCCACTGCGTTGGTGCTGCCCGTCATGCCCGTCTGGATGAGATGCCTGGTGGGCACCTTGAGGGGGAAGTCCTGCCCGATCTCCAGGGACCTCTTCATGTCCACCTCCAGGAGCTCCATGCTGCTGGAGAACAGCACCCAGAGGCGCTCGTACTCGGCGCGGTCCTCCTTGCTGATGCTTTTGTCTTTGAGCAGGGAGGTCAGTTTAGTCCTGTTGGCCACCGCCAGCTCCTGGGCCTTTTTGCGGGTCTTCTTCAGCTCCTCTCGCAGGTTCTGGGAGTCCGACGTACTTCCGAGGGCGATGACCAGGTGCCTGTAGCAGGCTGTGACTTTGTTCAACGCGTCCAGCATTGTTTTGCACTCCTCTTTCCCCATGGTTGGTTCGGAGAGATGGCAGCAAGACGCAGAAGAATCTTGCGCTCAGTTTAGTTTCCACGGCAGCGCGCGCCGCCGCCTCTACAAATCCACATAAGTGAGAGAAAACGCATCACTGTCCATCAGGGCGGCTTACAAATTAAAGCTTCCGTCACCTAAAAGCCTTTAAGATTACCTTTAAGCTTCCCCACGGACACGAGCTCAGACCTCCCCGGAGCCTCCAGCCGGTCTCCTGCAGGACGGAGGCGCAAAAACGCGACAGGCTCCGCTCCTGTTCGCTACAGGTGGCCCCAACATCCGCGGCGCCTGCTCCTCTCCGTCCCTTTAAACAGAGCCCATAGTTGGTGTGGAAAGAGTTGGATGTTGACGCTGACCTCCACTCAGTGTCTGGAAGGGAACGAGCTGCCACAACGAGCCATGGCGGTGCGTTTGTTGCGCGGGTTTTGTCCGCGCGGGGAGCTGTCCACTTCAGCACCCAATCGATGATGATGTGTTTAAATACCAGCAAGCGCCTTCAGCGGTCACATGTGCGCGCACAGCACACACACACACACACACACACACACACACGGCGGCTCCACCTGCTGTTTGGTTTGATCCGCTCCGAGCGCGTCCTGCCATTGGCTGCTCCGCCTCTCAAGTGGGCGGAGCTTACATGTCTGGTTAAGTCACAGTGCACCCTTCTGATTCCAGCAGACCGCCGCAAGAGATAAAATTAGCTAATTATGGCTAACAAGACATCACTTGGTGTAGTTATGCTGAGCACATGGAAATAACCCCTCCCTGATGTGATTAACTTGGTGAAAACAGAGTTGTTTTTTTAATGGAGATGTGTTATATTTTAGTAGCAAACATTAGTGGTTTGATAATGCACCGTTTAGTTGACTCCTGCTGAGCTGAGAGGCTGAGTGCTGTTTGCCTGGTTTGCTCTTTTTGCATTATTGAAGCGGATGGGGCCTAATGATCCAGTAACTGCAATGGGAAGCTAATGGAGTGGAACATATATAAGGGAATGTCTTAGAAAGAAAAATATATATTTATATCTGCTACACACATTTTGTTCATATTTGAAGTTGTGTTTCCATTTGGCGGTTTGGAGGATCTGTCCATGTTAGTAGTATTAGTGATGAATAACTTGACTGAATCAGAGCATCTTGGCAAGCCTTTCTATTTTTTTATTTTTTTTATTTTGGTGAGCATGTTTCTATGGCAACCACTCACCTTTTAGATGGCCTTTATCAGTTTTATTTCTGCAGGGTATTATTCAATGACTGACAAATGTGGTCAAATTAGACGTTCACACAGTTTCTTTGGAATAATTTGAGCTTCATAAAAAGCCACTTTGTGTTATTTAATTTTTACTATTTAAGGGCATGTTTCTTTTTTTAACAATGCCATACAATTATTTTCATAAAAATATGTAATGTTCAGTGCATATTAATGTGTTTTTTACTTTTCCAGAAAAGAAGCCTGCTTAGTTTTTAGGTAACACCAGTCCAGTTAGTATTTCCTTTAAAATATTAAAATGTGGTTAAATATCAGTGAGACAAACACAAACTGCAGCAACTCTGGAGATGAGTTTATGTTCAGTCACAATGTTTTCTTGTGATGAGGCTGATGGTCTCAGATTCAGGTGTTGAGGGTGAGTCAGGTGCATATTGTGGACTGATCGCTCTCAGAGTGAACGCATTATCGAAAATTTGATTCTTTAATTTCCTAAAGGCCCTGTCAGATTTTTGTTGTTGACTCTGAAAATAAAAAAAGTCAAAATCTCATTTTTATTTCATGATTTTGTAGTGAACTTGACCTAAGGTCAAAACCCTTGACCTTAAGAACCTTGTGGGACAGAAACTCACTCCCACTAAACTTCATCTTTCCATCTTTAAAAATTCTTCTATCAAGTAGTAATCATTGACAGATATTTTTAGAAATGTCTGTGTAAAGTTTCAACCATCGCCGTATGGTTTTCTAATTGTACAGCTTGCTGATTAATTATGTTGTTATTTTTCAATTTGCCAAATTAATGTAAATGTTTGATGTTAAACTTTGATTCTGTAAATAAATGACCACATTCATTTTGATGGGTCAAAGATAAATAACGTCTCACGTTACATTTTATTAAATTCAATGCACGTTTTATTCAGTCCAGAAAAATGAGAGAATCCGTTTTAATTGATGAATATATCTCAGCATCTCTTCATCTACAATTTTCCTTCTAACGTTCTGTGTGACATATAGTAAAAATAGATAATGTATAGGAAAATAATGTGCTAAATCATTTCATGTGCTAGTTTTGTATTAAATTAAAAGTAGAAATGTTGAGACATAAAGCTCAGAAGCTCATTTGTCATTTATTGATAATACTTTACACTCTGTGTAGAAAGTATGTCAATTTTTCAGCTGATTAAACTGAAATATAAATAAATAAATAAATAAATAACCCTCTGATTATTCAAATTAACAACTTCTAAAACCTAAAGTAAGTTTTACAGGAAAGTTTGGGTCCTGTTTAAATAAAACTTGAAACATTGTGTCACAACAACTGAATACCCAGATGGAAAGGACTGAATATGAACAACTCAACACAGGGCGACAAGTTCCGTGCTTTTATTTACAGTGATGTAATCACAGGAAGTTATAGGAACCCTGGGGAGCAAGGAGAAGGGTCAGCACTGAGCTTCAACAGGAATATATTGATTGTATTGGTCTCTGGTTTTTACTGGTCAGTGAATGATGTTTGGATGATCGCTGGTTCCAATAATCCTGTGAGAGTAATGTTAATCCAGCTTGGGAAGTACAGTCAGTGGTGGACGAGTGGTTAGAGGGCGAGGAAGGCAGCTGAGGAGGTCACGAGGAGGTTTCCAGAATTACACAAGGTTCCAAGAACAGGAGGTTTACATTGGCAAGGCAATGCTCCAGCGTTGAAGAAGAGTCATCAACTGCATTTTATACACTGGGCATCTCATCTTGGATTGGTCTCCGTTGTGGTCATCTGGCGCCATCTAGTGACCTCAGCACGGAAGTGACTGGAACTCCCACACATTGAAGGTCAACTTACTTCTCTGTAACTTGTATTTGGCTGTTTTGACTTTTTTTCTTTCATTCTTTCTTTTTCTTTTCTTGCGTCTCATTTGAGCCCAGGTTTTAGCTCGTGCTTTCATTCCTTTTATTCAATGCATTTGTTTTGCAAATGACTTCTATTTGCTTTATCACAATACTTCTGACAGATGAAGTGATGCTGGGATCATGATATTTCCAGCAGCTAATCAATTACTAATCGACACGTGTCTCTAATCTTGTCTCTTAATATCTTGTTTGGATTAGAATGTTTAGATTAGGTTAGATGTCTTTTTGCATTTATGGTTCTGTTCCATATCTGCACTGTGTTGTATTGTTTTTGCACGTAATGTTCTGTGTTGCACCGTGATCCTGGAGCAACCCGGTTTCATTTCAATACTGTATGTACTTGTACTTAGCTAAAATGACAATAAAACCTCTCTGACTCTGACTCGCTGAGTTTTTTCTAATTTCTGCAGAGGACCCTTGAAGTTGTGTCATAGAGCCTCATGGGTTTTGGACCACTTCAAGCTAAAGTCTGATTTCTTGCTTACTTTCTTTCAGGCAGAGCTGGGTTCTACGCCTTTTCTTTATCAAATTTTGCATTTGTTCAAAGATTTTAGTACTCTGGAAAACTGACATCTGATTTTCATGACACTGCCCGGAAAAAAATGTTAAAAACTATCCCAGCTGAAATGAAAGAATGGTCACCAAGAAAGAAACCTGGGTTAGTTCACCAGACAGCAACAAAGTTTACAAATCCTAAAGACTATTTTCAAATAGAATCAAACTTATGAATATGCTTGGACGAGACATATTTTGGCAAAGTATTACTGTAAAATGAGCAAAAACATCTGCAGGCTCAAGACTGATGTCATAAATTGAGAGAAACTATAATCCAGATTAGCAGAGCGCTACAAGTCGTGGGATTAGTGGTGTAATGCACACTAATGTATCTTTTAGTGGAGTCCATCATCTCTCTGGCTATCACTTCCTTCATATAGAATCAATGGTTTTAGGCAGTGAATTGGAGCCAGCTAGCACCTCATATGAAACATTGAGGCAAAACATGTTTATCTGGATAATAAGTGCAACAACATTTATTGGAAATGCTTTAGAGGACTGGTTAACTTCTTTTTTTTTTTTTTTTTTGGATAATCCAAAGAAAAATCTTGAGTAGATTAGTTCCAGATAACATTTTGGCTTTGCAGTCACCATCTGTTAAGGACCAGAATCATATTGATGTGATTGTTTAATAAATAACTAAACTATAAAGGACCAAATCCAGTCCCAAAACTTTTAACACTTCCATCAGCCTGGATGAAGGTAAATTACCAAACTGTTTATGCTGGAAACTACCTGTATTATCACCACCTCAAATAAATTCACTAAAAATCCTGCTACACATCTAAAGTGTTAAATCTTCTATCACTTCTGACACGAGTTAAGCTTGCTGTCTTGTTACTCATGTGGAGAGTCAGATAATAATCACTTCTGGATGTTGATTCTGATGCTGAGTGGAGTTGCAGCTTCTTTTCAGTGTTTCGGGGAGTTTGCAGATTTGTGAAAAGACAAGTGCAAAGAAGTGAGCTGTCTGAGGAAGAATGGGGAGGATTTATTTAGCTGGAAATAGAGCAGCGAGGAAAGCGCCAGGAAAGAGGAAGTCTGTTTTTGTTGAATTATTGATAGAGCTCATCCTCTGTGTGGCCTCGTGCACTGTGCAGCATGCAGCAGAGAGGTGAGCTGTGACTCACACCTCCACCAAGATGCAGAATTTTCACTTGACCTTATGTCCACACAGCTAAGTTAGCACAAAGGCTGTTGTGTGGAACCACACTGGTTCCTTACACATTAATATCCATGACTTAAACCTGTTTTAACCAGATTTCCGTGCAAATACCAACAAAACAACTTGTAATCTTATATGGTTTTCACACATTATACCATAAAAATATTCCAAAGCACACATTCCTTGCGTGTTTTGTACATGTCCCATGCCTTTTTAACACGTTTCCTCATGTGACCACATGATTTTTCTGCGTGTGATTTTTTTTTTCTTTCTTTTTTGCTCTTGAAGGAACTGCACTGACCACATGGCATGAACCTCGAGGCCGGATCCAGCCCGAAAACCACCGCTTGATGACCATTGTCCTGCACACTGGAAACTTTGTATTGAATACAGTCAATATGATGCAGCTCCCAGCAAAGACAGAATGTGCGTGCGTGCGTGTGGGTTCTACATTGTTTCCAGTCTTTGGGCTGGGCTTTAGAGGCATGCATTAAAGTGCTATTGATTTTCTCACTTCTTATCCCACTCTCAAAAAAGCATATTTTGTTTCAAGTTTTAAAGGTTTAGCCTTTAAGTTAATAAAAAAACAACAACAACAACAACAAAAAACAAGTCTGAATCTTTTTGACCATAAAGTGTAATGAACATACTTGCATTAGTAGAACAGGTCTCTGGTGTGCTTCAGCTATAGCTTCCCCGCCAAACTGGGATGAGCTGCAAAAGATCCATAACGTGTGCCATGTTAAGGCTTAGCTCTAATCTTACCACATCAAGGTAAACCATATAAGATGAGCTTCAGATCCCCAGAAGCTGTTTGGTGAGCGTGAAAAGTGATATGTCTGGTGAACACAACAGCCAAAGCTGTGTGTTGGTAACTATGAGATGTCTTCCTTTAAATAAGTCTTGCAGCATCCATCTTTCAAAGACACAAGCTTTGTTTCATTCTTCCCTTCATAAAACAGTGTCTGATTTAAAAAAATGTCCAACGGGTTCAGCTATTCATCCTGCTGCGTGTGTGTGAAGGAGGTACTTGTCTGTTGGCTCCTCTGTCTGAAGCTCTAGTCAATTGTAGAGAATATTGCTTAGAATGGAGGAAACATTATAAAAGATGTCCTTTACCGGACTCTCAAACCATCTCCACCACAAGAGCTTTCTAATTTTACTATACAAATACATAAGAGACCTGCAACAATGTGGTGCTGCTGTTTGTTACTTATTTATAATACTCATTATATAAGCATTTTTTGTCAGCATGAGCGGTCTGCAGCTACACAAAAAGATGATCAGCAGAATATAATGTGTTCATCCCTGTCTGCTTTACTTTTTCACTATTAGAAAAGTTGCCAGACTGCACTCAGCAAGTAAGAAGAACATTTAAAAGGCTTTACAGTTTGGTTTGTGTGGGGTGATGTGCAGCACAGATAAGCCTGTCTGATGTCAGAGGTCATGTCATCTTGGTCACTCTCGAGAAGAACGCTCTCAGAGGACTCAAGTTTCTTCACCAGGTTTGTGTGTCAGGAGAAAGGCTTGAACCTGCTTCTCTCTATATTTGAGACAGATGGTTGTGTGTCGTTATCCTGTGACATCATCGTGGTAGGATGTGCATTAGCAGATTTAGACCTTTCAAAGCACCAGGGCATGTGAGTTTAGACTTATCTGCATAAATACCAATTTATGAATACAAAGATTTTTATGTATGAATAATCAGAAAGAGGCTGTCCAGCTAGCTCTGGCTTCTGGTTATCCATGGTCAGATATCACTCTTCCCATCAACACTCTCCAGCTCCTCCTGAGGGATTTTGAGGCCTTTCAAAGCAAGACAGGAAATACTATATAATCCCTCCAACAAGTCTGGTTCTGCTCCGAGGTCTCCTCTCAGTACTTCCAGACAGATTCACCCAGGGGGCATCCCAATCAGATATCTGAACCACTTCATCTTACTCCTTTCTATGCAGAGGAGCAGCTCTATTCTGAGCTCCTCATTTTATCTTTAAACCTGAGCCTGGTCACCCTGCAGAGGCTCTGGTGAATTCAAATAGTTCTAATATCTTCCACAGATGTAACTTTCTGCTAACGTTTCGTGCTTGTGTCTTATCCTTCTGATATTCTCTTTATAATCACAGACTGGCTGCAGTGACATCACACACTCTAAAGCTCTGCTCTCCACTCCAGTTAGTTTCACTTCATTGCAGTCCAAAGGTCTGCATGTCAGCAGAGGACTGTGGAGAGGGACACTGCACCAAAAGTTGAGCCACCTAGTGGGAAAGTTTATTTGCTATGTCAGCACCTAACATTTAATATTTCATCATACTCAAGATTCTTGATCTTGTGTTAGTATTAAAAAAGCTTTGTTTTAATTATTTTATTTCTTCGGAAGCCTTTTTTCCCCTGACATTCAGATACTATGGGTGATAAACAATATATTAGATAATTCGAGTTTCAAGAAGAGAGAAAAAAAAATGACAGCTCAATTATCCAGGTAGATAAAGCACAAAAGAAGGTTAAAGTTTGTGTCTGTGTGCGTGCGTGCGTGCGTGCGTGCGTGCGTGCGTGCGTGCGTGTGTGTGTGTGTGTGTGTGTGTGTGTGTGCGCGTGTGTGTGTGTGATTTATCTGGATGATTGAGCTGTCAAACCTTTTTCTGAAGCATTTTGGCCTTGGTGTTCCTCATGCTGTTTCTCAGGTGGCCGTCTGGCCTCATTCTACAGGTGTGCAGTGGAGAGCACCCTGTGCTCATCAACATGTGGCATGGAGGCTGCACGGCTGCAGAAAGAAAAGCTTTGCAGAGAGTGATGAAGGCTGCACAGAAGAATGTTGGAGTCAGGCTCCCCACTGTCACAGACATCTACATCTCTAGATGCAGGAAGAGAGCCACCTGCATCATGAAGGACCCCACTCACCCATCACACACACTTTTTGCCCCACTCCCCTCAGGAAGGAGGTTGAGGAGCTTTAAGTGTAGAACCACTAGACTGAGGAACAGCTTCTACCCTGAGGCTGTTAGACTCATGAATCTCTAACCAGAATAATCACTGTGAAAAATCACATCATGTTGCTGCTGATCTGTTTCATGTTGCTGCTGATCTGTTTCAAGTTGCTGTGTTCATGTGTGCTCATCTGCTCACACAGACTCATGTTCGTGCTGCTGTTCATCGTATTGTTTTTATTGTTTTTGTGCTATTAGTGCTTACTGTATATTTAGTTGATGTTTTTCTTAGTTCATACTGTATCTTAGAGCTTATTACTGTTTTTATTTTACATTTTATTGTTGGATGTAACTGGGACCCTGTGTACATAATCTCGTTCCACCACACCTACCACATGAGATGCGAACGACAATAAAGAATCTGACTCTCTCTGACTCTGACTGGCCTAAAACATTTGATTGTTATGGATTATGATTGGGGCAGCACTGTGGCGCAACTGGTAGAGCTGCTGCCGCTCAGCGAGCAGGTCCTTGGTTCAAACCCCGGTCCAGGGGCCTTTCTGGGTGGAGTTTGCATGTTCTCTCCGTGCATGCGTGGGTTTTCTCCGGGTACTCCGGTTTCCTCCCACAGACCAAAAACATGCATGTTAGGCTGATTGGTAACTCTAAATTGCCCCTAGGTGTGAGTGAGAAAGTGAATGGTTGTTTGTCTCGTTTGTCTCTATGTGTCCCTGTGATGGACTTGCGACCCGTCCAGGGTGTACCCCGCCCCTCGCACAGTGATTGCTGGACATGGGCACCAGCGACCCCCGTGACCCAAAATGGAATAAACGGGTAAAAGATAATGGATGGATGGATTATGATTGATTGTTTTGGATGGATGGTCTCCTTTCTTGCATATGTAAAGCCAGTTTCTTTGACTTCCACACACGGTTGGCTTAAAACACATCAAGGAGGCCTCAGACTGAAAAAGTCTTTCAGATGAGAGACGAAACACTTCTCCCTTGAAGAAACTTGTCCAGATGACATATAGTGGAGCACGGTTTACATGCAGCCTCTATATCTGCTCCTTTGGACACCATCCTGATGCTCATGCAGCTATAATGGAGAGAAGCAGCTCTGAAAATGGAAAAGGCTTCAGTCCCCAGATTCAGCCTTTAAGCTGCTTTAGAGGATTGCCGGGTATTTTTTTCTCTCCCTTCCTCTAAAACAGACGGCTGATGCCGGCTCTGAACCTGAACAGGAGAGGGCAGAGGCTCTGAGCTTTCAGTGTGCAGCCAAGCAGCTTTGTCTTGGCTTTATAATCTACTCTTGGGAGACACGTGATGAAAGAACCTGGCGCCAGGAAGTTCCTGCTGCTCCCTGCTGGCCATGTCAAGTGGACTTCTGTCCACTTCTGTCCTGGTCAAGCTAAATGTTTGAGTCACAGCATGCGCTCTTATGCACATCATTGTGACATAACGTGTCTGGAAATGCAATTTTTATACGAGACGTTTCAGTGTATAAGTCACATTTATTATGCGTCACCGCTGACCCGTCACGTTTATTTAATGGTCAAAACAGCTTCATTTCGTCTGGGCGGTACAGCGCCACCCATCCATCGCAGCCAGAAATTTAAAGTGTCAGTCAAAAATGTAATTATGAATATGGAAAAGAAGTATATAAGTTGCTCCGGTGTATAAGTTGCAGGACTGACAAATCTATGTAAAAAACTACGACTTTTATGCCGGAAAATACGGGAATCATTTCTGCCCTTTTTACACAGAAAAATGTCCTGAGCCACAAAACCTACTTGAAGATGGAAATAAAGAGAAAAATTAGAATAACACAATTGTGCATTAGGTTTTATTAAAAATACTAAATGTATTTACAATCTGAAATGAAAGAACTAAAATAATCTGCTGACATTTGCTTGTTTTTTTGGGGGGGGGTTTGGACAAAGACCAAGAAAAATATCTTTGTGTTGCTTCTTTTGATCAAATTTAACTGGATTTCGGAGGCCTGTGAATCATTAATATACATCCATCCATTATCTTTTACCTGCTTCTTCCATTTTTGGGTCACGAGGGTCGCTGATGCCCATGTCCAGCAGTCACTGTGTGAGGGGCGGGGTATGCCCTGGACAGGTCGCAAGTCCATCACAGGGCGAGTCATTAATATATTAGTGGAAAATTACTGTAAGGAGTTCTTCATTTTGTAATAAAACATACATTTGCATCCCAGTAAATTATTTGAGAAAACAAAAAATAGGACAATTTGTTGAATATTTGTGACTCGTTAAATTTTCTCTAATAACAAGTGATACCTTCACTGACCTAAACTTTCACAAGGTGTTGTCTTCTCATTCTCATTGTTCTCAAGAGATATTTTTACTTTGTGCCTGATTCCACTAACTTGTAGCAGAGTAACACTTCTTGTGTTTTTCCTGTCAGTATCTTGCTGTAAGTGCATTAAAATGACCAAACTGTGAAGCTGGACAGAAGTGCTACAATTATCTTTTCCTGGTTACAAATATAAAAATGCATTTTATGTTAGTTTTGGTCTTCAAAGAACTTCTGCCGAGGCACCAGAGCCAAAGGTTGAACTCTTTCCCTAATACAACTTTTTAAAGAATATTAATTCACCGAAAGATTTATTCTGCATTAGGTCACACAGATCTAAATAAAAGTCATTTTGTAAGGATTAGGCTCGATCTAATTAAGTAGTACACATGTAACAACAAAAATGGTTAAATCGTGTCATCTGAACCAGTTTCTGTAAGTGAGAAATGTTTCGTCCTCCATCCAGAGGACTTCTTCAGTCTATGTCCTGCCAACCAGATCTGTTCCATAGGTAGTTGGCTTGAAACACAGCAAGGCTACCTCTGGGACAGATCTGGTTGGCAGGACATAGACTGAGGAAGTCCTCTGGATGGAGGACGAAACATTTCTCACTTGAAGAAACTGGTCCAGATGACATGGTTTAACCCTTTTTGTTGTTATCTACCTGGATGATTGAGCTTATACATATGTAAGTTCACAAACATGTCCCCATCATGTACTCGTTCATTCTTCCATAAACTTGACAACGCACAGTATCGATACCAACACATTATATTTCAAGTGCTCCTTTTTCAATTGCAAAATACCCCCATCATCTGGATGACTAGAAGGACTACATTTTTAGACATGTAATATGAATTGTTTTTCTGACCATTTAAAATGAGTTGCAAAGACTTAACGTTCTGTTCTGATTTAACACCAAAGTTAGTTCAAGGAGTCAGACACACCTGTCCAAATCCAGTTTTCCACAAGATTTGGATAAACTTACTAAACTAACTAAATAATTACAACGTAATTGAAGGTTTAGATGCAATTGAGACTATTTTTAAAAAAAGACCATCTCGTGCTGAAGCATTCCTTAAACAAACCTGTAATGGATCTCAAGGAAATCTAATTTTTTAATCAACCAGTAGCAGAAAATATCTGCTGTAATCCAATCTAGCGGTGTTAGTAGGAGACTTGCACTTGGATTTCAGCACAGTCTGAGCACCTGCATCAGGTCTCTGAACAGCAACACTTAACTTTGTGGGTGATGTCATGGTAAGCAGAAAAACAAATCATCATGGAGTGAGTCATTTGACAGCTTTTCATGAAAACACAACACACTACCATGTAGGCTGGAAAGCTATTTGCTCGATGTGAAACAATTTTTTTTTTTTTTTTTCATTTAGCCTTTATTTATACAGGTTAGTCTCATTGAGCCATTTTCAAATATCACTTAATTAAGCATATACACACACCAGTAGGCTCTCCAAGTAAAAAAACAGCATATATATATATATATATACATAAGTTCCTCAGAAAAAGACAAGAATGGTTTGATTTTCAGTCTTTAGCAGTTTTTTCCTACACTGAGAACCCCCTCTGAATCATTGGTTTAAGTTTTCCTCTTTGTCAACTTACAGGATTTTTTTTTGACACACGCACAGACATTAAAAGATGATGTGTGTGTAGAAGAGAGCAGTCTCGCTCCAAACCATCAGGGCTTACTTTTGACATAAATGTGTGTATTGACTGGCATCATGTTGCGAGAGCTTTGGCTTAAACAACAAGCAAAGTTAAACTTCTCACATGACACTCTATGTGTTGAGGGTAGAAATAAAAGGGGGACGATCCAACTTATATGTATTTTTTTTTCAACCAATTAAAACATAAGTTAAACAATTTTTTTTAGGAATCAAACAAATTTCAAACAGCAGAATATTTCATCCTAAAAGGTAATGTTTTTATGTAACAGTCACAGAGAACTTTCATCTTTTTGTCATGAAACGGTGGTTTTAGAGGTCAAACCCAGTGGTGCAGGCAAGACTCAGAGACCCAGAGAGTAAAATAAAATGCTTTATTAACGTCAAAGTAAACACTTACTTGTCTCATAAGGAAACACGAGCGACTCAGGAGGGAGACCAGATGATGCCCAGACAACAAATAACACACAGACACAGATATAGCCTACACAGACTAATAAGACACAACCATACATACCTGGACAGGACACGCAGGTGAAGCAGATCAGGAGAAACTATAAACTGGGGGACCAGGGGTGCAGTAACAAGATCCAGCCACCAGAGGGCACCATCCTGACACTTTTGTAAGAGCTGTTGGCTGTATCTACAAAGTACAGTTGGACCTCAGCAGTTTCCTACATGACTATTTTGCTTCACCTATACCGAATACATGTCACTATATTTTATTTTTCCATCACATTTTGTTCTGGACCAACAGAGTGACTTTATTTAACACTTTTTTTTTTAACACTTAAAACCCTCAAGGTTGAGATTTTATCTGAGCATGCACGTCACTATGTTATCTGTTGGATAAGGAATAAATATTCAGCTGTGATAATGAACTCTGTTTCTACTGACTTTCAGCGTCTTGGAGGAGGTTGTTGTTTCATCACAGCATGCAGTTTTATTTCCTCACTTAAGTTAAGGTCTGTACCATTTTCAAATAGTAGCTGCAAAGATCTTCATCCTAATTATGCAAATTTCACTTTAACTGTAGTCATAAGTCAGAATATAGCTTAGATATATGATTTTTAAGGGCTGTAGTTTTAAAATAAATCCAGTCAGCAGCTGAAACTGATGTGGTGTAACTGAAATTGCTTCAGTGATGCATTTTAACTACAACCAAAGCTTACAAGAATGTAACAAAGTCCATGCTCAATAATCCAGGTATAAAATCAAACATTTTTCAGTCAGGTCATCTGGACAGTTTCTTTTTTTTTTTTTTTGTGCTGAAACATTTCGCCTTCGATCCAGAAGGCTTCATCAGTCAAGGAAACACACAACAAAACTGATTCTTCCTCCAACAGCTTACTCCAAAGTGGAACAAACCAGTTCTGCTTGTGATAAGATGGTCTCTTTGGTACGCCCCTCCTCCATTGCCGGCTCTCTTCCTTGTTGACAGTCTTGTCAAACTGGTTGAAAACGATGGAAGACGAAACGTTTCAGCACAAAAAAAAGAATCTGTCCAGATGACCTGACTGAAAAATGTTGGACTTACAAGAATGTCTTCTAATCTACCTTTAGAACAGATATAGATTAGGATGTAGAGCAGTCATCCTCATCCCAGCTGGTTGGTGGTTCATTCCCAGCTTTCCCCATGTGTCTATGGGTGGAAAAAGCTCCTTGAGCTGTTTTGTCCTTCATATTCTTTTGGCTGCTCCCTTCTTCAGGGGTTGCCACAGCAAACTAACTCACATGAAGACTTGACAATTGTTTTTACGTCAGATGCCCTTCCTGACACAACCACAGACCACCGAGCTACCACAGCCCTCTGTGTGAAGCAGAGAGCTGACATCTAGGATGCCCGGGGGAGTAGATGGTGGAGGTTAAGGACCTTGCTCAAGGGCCTAGAGTGGGGCAAACAAGGGTGGAGGCAGGTGTGGCTGCCTCAACTTTCTCGTCTACAGTTTGATGTTGTTGGTCTGGGGAGTCGAACAGGCAACCTTCCGATCATTTTATTTATAATGAGCTGTACAAATAAAGTCCAACTACCTTTAAAGTAACTATAAATGCAATATATTATTACAGGTAGAAACCAGGGTATAGTTCAAAATGTTATAAAAACAATAAGGGGAGCACAGTGGGATTTACAGAGAGCTGGTTTGGGTTGATCATCAATGAGGCACAGAGGGGAACTCTGGAAAAACTGTTAGCTCTTTGTGTTGGACAACATCCAACAACATTTACAAAGCACAATGATCAGGCAGATGAGTGTTTACAGGCCCAGACTCCTGTCCCAATGAGCTCAACAGAAGACAAATTAACTTATGGCTACTCCTCCTGTAAGCCTTAAAAGGGAGACTAAACAACAACAATGCTGTAACTCCAGATGTTGCACTATTCACTTTAGCTCATTGTGTTGTCACACTTATTTTGGTCCAGCTCATTTTAAGATATTTATTTTATATTTTCATCATTTTTATTACAAATATTTTCGTTAGACATAGCCGATAAAATGTTATTAAATCAAATTATATTTATTTGTATAGCACATTTAAAAGCAATTGTCATTTGCCAAAGTGCTGCTGCAAAAACACAGAAAAAAAAAAAGACTTACAGAACACACGAGACAATAAGAACAATAATAATACATTACGTACAACATTTTATGAGCATACATACAGATAAATTTCTGAGGAGATACTGTGGAATAATCACCGTTTATCAGAAAACATTTAAAAAATATTTCTCTTCATCTTCAGACGTCGACTTTGACAGCGATTAACTGCCAGAATTGATGTGCAGTTTTAACTCTCACCACACGGTGGCGCTTGTTTATTAAATTATTCATCGCCGGATATTCCCGAAAGGTACCGGACAAAGCCGAATCCAACCCCGGAAGCTCGTCTGTTACTGGTCACTGTGAGCCCGTTGTTTGAGCGATGTGTTCACCCTGCCGATGTGCGGCTGTGTTGCCTTTGAGTTTAATATAAACGGGACAGCAGATGTATTGAGAAGGAGTTCCCCACATAGCAAGGACTTTTAAGGTATGCCATTCAACTGTTACTCTGAAGGCAGTCGCTAACAGTGGTAGCATGTTAGCTCTGTTAGCTTCTTTCATTGGCTAGTTAGCCAGTGAGATTTAGCTGCCAGCTCTGTTGAACGTGGTGTCAGGCTAAATGCAAGCGGCTGTTTGTGCCCGGTGTGTTTGTGGAAGCATGTCACGATCTTTACAGCTATCATTGGATCATGGAGGAAAGACCCATTGATGCTTTTAGCTGAATGATCAGGACTATTTTAGACTGTCGGGTGAGAGGGTTGATTACTGAAGTCTAAAATCTCAGTCACTTCCCTTTTCAATACTTGTCAGAAAATGATATTCAGTTTCTTGATGGCAATTAAAAATTAAGAAACCACAATATCAGAGTTGGTTTAAATTTCTTATCTGTAATAGTCAGGTTATTTTGCCTTTTGAAGTATAAAAAAGACAGAAGTTGCTCGACAAAAATACACAAACATCCACAAAAAGTAATGATCCACTGTTAATAATTGCTGTTTCACGACACTGTCAGAATGAATGATGTGGGGTTCACGTGAGTTCTTGCAGAATCCTAGATTGCACATGGAGGAAGGCAGCTTTTTTTTTTAAAGATTGTTGTTATTATTATTTTTTTTCATTCAACCTTTATTTAT
>NC_056499.1:19977324-19996300 GCF_014905685.2 Nematolebias whitei | reverse complement strand
TATATATATATATATATATATATATATATATATATATACTGTTAAAATGTAATTTGATTGAGGAACAAGTATTCTGTCATGAATCCACATGTGATTTTATGATCTATATACCATCATAAGCAAACCATTAACATACTGTGTTTACATATTGAATTTTTTTTTTTTATTTGTGTATTTATACAACCAAAAGTCACTGAAGAATATATACAAACAAGGAAATCCTTTTCAAAACTGATCAAACTGTGTCATCAAAACGCAGAAAGGATTTGTAACAAAGTTAAATAAACATTTAGATAACACCTACTGGTATTTGTTTTCTCTTTCAAGGAGAACCGGAACTGGGAGGAGTGCTAAGCTGTGATTGGTTGATAAGCTGTCAATCATCAGCAGTTGCCCTCCTACTCGATAGGGGCCGGTAACGATTTTGAAAGTAGTGTACAAGAAAGGAAGCGAAGAAGAAGAGATGAACAGACGAAGAAGAAAAAGTAGGAGGAGCAGCTGCAGCAGCAGATATGACCATGGCGGCAAAAGAAAGCGTAAACAACGATTTAATTAACGTTGAACGTGTAGTCAACCGATGGATAGTAAACTATTATTTATCCTTGGGGGTGGAGTTCTTTAAAAACGAGCAGTACACAGACTTTAGTGCTATTTCAAATGTTCTTGATGGTAAGTTGATTTTATTTATTTTTTTAAACTTCTCGGATTACTTCTGGGGGAGGACTGATTCATCGCGAAACGTTTGAGCTCATCAAGTTTACCTAGGACTAAAGCGTTTAAATTTGTATTTAATACACTCTTTAACCTAGCATGCTGTTTTTTAGGCATTATTCATCGTGTTAGCTTAAACACGAGGCAGTTTTTTTGTTTCCTAGAAATACCCAAGAATAATTTTATTTGTTTGATTTTACCGTTGTCTAGTAGTTATTCAGATGTTTAAAAAGTTAACCAACTCAAAGCAAGAAACTGTGACGTGTCTGTTTGAAAAGAACCGATTTAAAATTGCGTTATATTGACTGATCACTGATGCGACACACCAGATTCCTTTAATACAATTTTATATATATATATATATATATATATATATATATATATATATATATATGACAAATTTGCACCAGATCTAATAAATCGTACCATAATCTGTTTTATTTGGAATTTTTAAGATGAGGAAAAAATAGCAGGCCTAAACAACAGACAGAACATTTTCTACCTATTATTATATGACAAAGTACTTGATTTAATGTAAAGAAAAACATGCAACTAAACCTGATAATAGACTAAATAATTGAATCTTGTGCTCAGATGATTTACTGTTTGCCCAAAACTCATTGGTCTGTCAGAAATCAAGTCCCAAAAAAGCACCATTATACACCATTTGCTTTTGTTGCCTTCTTTTGCAGCACATTACGCTTCAATAGTGCAAAGAGGAAAAAAAACAACAACCACAAACTGCATCCTAAAAGATCCTGATGTAAGCTCAATCATCCAGGTTAATAAATCACAAAAACGTCAAATCAAATCATCTGGACAGATTTTTCCAGATGACTTGATTGAACTTTTTTGTAGATATATTGGCGATCAGATAGATCTGCACTCCGAAATGTCACAACCCACACATGGAGCTTGCTGTAAACATCGGAATGACAGAACATCAAAGCAGTATTCTGTATTAATATTGAAATTGCATGTGTTCCTAATATTGCACAGTCCTAAATATGTGTGTAGATAAAATAGACATTATAAGCTACTATTTAAGCCTACTTGATTTTGGAGAATTTGTAATACATTTTAAGAATTGTCTGGTGCGGTTTTATGAAAAATACTAAAGAATATACTAGCCGTGTTTAGGTGGACACATCGCAGTCGTGTTTTCTTCAGCGCTGTTTATTAAGACGCTGCTTATGATAAACAACCTGTTGTTGCTGCACACAACTTATAAATGTATCCACCTAAAACAGTGCAGTCTTTAAATATACCTATGTGCAGTTGATCTGCGTATATCTGCATTTGACTACTGACTTCTAAAAGTGTCTTTCGGCTGCTCCCTTCTGCAGTGGCTGCCGGAGCATGTGAACTCTCGCATAAAAGATTTAGCCGTTGTTTTATGCCAGATGCTTTTTCTGATGCAACCAGCAGCCTCAGAATTGCATTTAGCTGACATTACAACTTTTTGTTTGTTTGTTTGTTTGTTTTTGTTTTTTAAGAATAAAAAAGCTGATTTCAGGTCATGCAGTCAAAAGCTGTTTTGTTAAAAAAAAAAAAAAGTAGATCTCAACTGATGCATTTACCATTTACTTCCCATATTTATGTCAACTGTGAGCATTTTTGTGTTCAAATGACCAGAGTTTTGCTTTGAGTTATATTTTGCATTTGAGCAACCTTAGATTGATTTAAAAAAAAAAAAAAAAGAAGTAAACAGAAGACTGAGAGGTCCTTTATGAATGTGAATTACTGAGCATTTTTCCCCCTTAGGTATTTTTGGTCGTCAGATGGAGCTCAGCGACGACTTGCCTCTAAAAGTTAGACTCTTTCAGTTTCTGTCACTTATAAGAGATGCTGAAAATCTTGGTAAGATCTTTATTTTTATTTTTTACATATATATGTTTATTTGTGACATGTATAGCATCTGTGCAACCAACTACCTTAAGGGTGTTCAATTTGTTGCGTTGTGTAAATGAAAAGATTAAACACATTTTTAAGGTAATCGTAATGTTCAGTCAAAAATGTTGGTCATTTTTCTCCCACTTTTTCTACACACTGTAAAATGTGTTTAACCAAAGCTAAACAATTCTTTTTCTGGGTCAGAGATCTTTATGGGTTGATGATTAGCGATGTGTCTGATTGTAGATGGGTCGTTTGAATGTGATCAGAATAAAACTCCTCTGGAATTAGCCTTACGTTTGCTGGAAACGATGACCAAGAGATTTAGTCTTCCACAGTGTGATTGTGGGAATGTATTAACGTCACTTAAAGAGATGGTAAGTGTTTTGAGCTTTTAATGCATTCAGTTTATGTACTTGTTGAGCTGTTGCTTCAATGTGCAATAAAAATTCAGTTCACTTAATTATTAAATCAGAGCCTATGAAGTAAAGTTTAAAGGTAGCGTAAATCTGTGCTTGTTGAGCACAAATGCACAAAACAAGAAAAAAAAAGTCTATTTTTCACATTGAAACTTTTGTTATTGGAGTTTACATTAAAGAGTTTTATAGAATTTGATTGGTTACGTGGGGAATAACGAGCTTGTTCGGGGTGTTAATGCATGTTTGCTGTAAGAAATCCCAAGCAGTATTTATGCTCTGAATTAAAAGCCTAACAAATGTTTCTGTCTTTAGATTGTGGGAACTTTCATCAAGAACGACCAATTTGAAAAAGCAAAAGAAGCACTCAATCAGTACTTTCCCAGATCAGTGACTGGCAAGGTAAGTCCTTTATAATCAACATTTTGCACGCTTTGTATTTACAACTACAGTATAATTAATAGCTGCACATAATAATTTAAAAAATTATATTTTCCTGTCATCGTGTAAGGAGGCTTGTATGTAAAAAGTAAATCCATGGCTCAGTGTTTAGGTATTTTGACCTACAGTATTGTATGCACTATGCAGTGTGAGCACTTTTTACAAGCGAGGTTGTGTTGATTAGGTATAAAGTGTCAATAAATAACCTGCAGCTGATGGCAATCGGAACTATTATAGTTTGGAAAATGCTGGAAAAGTTCTCTTGAAAGAGATGAGCTAACTGATATCAAATCTAAAATAGTAAATTCAAATGCACAGCTGCAGAAAGAAAAGCTTTGCAGAGAGTGGTGAAGGCTGCACAGAAGACTGTTGGGAGTCAACCTCCCCACCGTAACAGACATCGACACCTCCAGATGCAGGAAGAGAGCCACCTGCATCATGAAGGACCCCACTCACCCAGCACACACACTCTTTGCCCTACTCCCCTCAGGCAGGAGGTTGAGGAGCATTAAGTGTAAAACCACTAGACTGAGGAACAGCTTCTACCCTGAAGCTGTTAGATTCATAAATCCCTAACCAGAAAAATCACTGTAGTGCCACTTTAATTGGTGATATGTGACTTATCTGTGCTGCTGATTATCCATGCTGCTGATCTCCTGCTGCTGTATTCATTCATACCCATCTACTCACTACAGACTCATGTTCGTGCTGCTGTTTAATATACCGTATTATTTTACATAATTAGTGTTTAGCGTACATCTTAGATCTTTTAGCGTAATGTTTAGCGTTTGTTTAGCCTATGTCTTGGATCCTTATATACTGTTCCTTTTTATATTTTTGCTATTTTTGGGTGTAACTGGGACCCTGAGTATACAATTTTGTTCCACCTCATGTACCACATGTGATGTTTATGACAGCAAAGATACTTGAACTTGATATTCAATTAATTTCTCTTCCGTAGAGGATTACCTTCATGAACCTCATCCATCAAAAGAATAAAGCACATGAGGTTATTGAGAAAATTAACTTTCAAAGCTTCAAGGAGGAGATGCTGGATTTCTGTCTGAGGCTCTGGTCATTCACTGATCCCTTTCTTTACAAGGTATACAATCTGTAAATTAAATAGTCTCTTTATGTTTTGTAAATGATTCACTTGGAAAACAAGTAAAGCTCACTGCCATTTAAAACAAGTTCATAGCATATATATGTTTTGATTAAAATGCAAATAAAATGTGTTTTCATCACAGATCTTTTTTTTTTTTAATTGTTGAACGAGTACACGTTTAATTGTGTGTGTTTGCGTGTGCGTCAGGCTGCAAAGAGTCTTGTTGATAAAAGACGTTTGGAGCCAGATGACATACCTTTTGAGACTGATGAGCAAAACCAACCCAGCTCTTCCTGCTCTTTACCTAAAAACACAGTTCATCTTAAATTTCGGTAAGCTCTCCCTCTGCAAAACATTTCCACAGTCAATACAGCTTTATTGTCACCAAAGACCACATGGCATGCTGGTTTTGACCCATCTCAACAGTAGCTTGTTGCAGCTGTGGTTATAGGGAGGTAACTGTTTGAAATTCTGACACAAATGTTTCTACTCGTGTTACCACATCTCACTGCACTGAGTCAAACACTGAAGAGGAGTTTGGGAGACAGAAAATGGAGAGTTCTTGTCTTAATATCAAAATGAACATATGAACCTATGTCACAGTGGGGCAAATAAGTATTTAGTCAGCCACTGATTGTTCAAGTTCTACTTAGAAAGATGAGAGAGGTCTGTAATTTTCATCATATATACATTTCAACTATGAGAGACAAAATGAGGGGGAAAAAATCCAGGAAATAACATTGTAGGATTTTAAAATAATTTATTTGTAAATTATGGCGGAAAATAAGTATTTTGTCAATCACAAACAAGCAAGATGTCTGTCTCTCACAGACCTGTAACTTATTTTAAAGCTTTTCTGTCCACCACTTGTTTCCTGTATTAAGGGCACCTCTTTGACCTTGTTATCTGTATAAAAGACACCTGTCCACATCCTCAAACAGTCAGACTCCAAACTCATCCATGGTGAAGACCAAAGAGCCATCGAAGGACACCAGGAAGAAAATTGTAGACCTGCATCAGGCTGGGAAGAGTGAATCTACAACAGGCAAGCAGGATGGTGTGAATAAACTGTAGGAGCAATTCTAAGAAAATGGAATGGAAGACTATTGATAATCTCCCTCGATCTGGGGTCCCATGCAAAATCTCATCTTGTGGGGTCAAAATGATCATGAGAATGAGGAAGGGGGCCGGCACAAGAGGAGGGGTCGTGCCAAAGACACCATCTCAGCACCAACAGAACTGGTTTGTTCCACTTTGGAGTAAGCTGTTGGGGGAAGAATCAGTTTTGTGTTGTGTGTTTCCTTGACTGATGAAGCCTTCCGGATAGAAGGTGAAACGTTTCAGCAAAAAAGAAACTGTCCAGATGACCTGACTGAAAATTGTTGGATTGTATACTTGGATTATTGAGCATAGACTGTTTTGATCACGAGAACGGTGCGCAAAAATTCCAGAACTACACGGAGGGACCTGATGAATGACCTGCAGAGAGCTTGGATCAAAGTAACAAAGGCTACCATCAGTAACACCCAAGTCCGAGAGGGACTCGAATCCTGCAGTGCCAGCCGTGTCCCCCTGCTTAAGCCACTACATGTCCAGGCCCGTCTGAAGTTTTTTAGAGAGCATATGGATGATCCAGAAGAGGACTGGGAGAATATCATGTGGTCAGATGAAATCAAAACAGAACTTTTTGGTAAAAAGTCAACTTGTCATGTTTGGAGGAAGAATGCTGAGTTGCATCCCAAGAACACCATACCAACTGTGAAGCATGGGGGTGGAAACATCATGCTTTGGGGCTGTTTTTGTGCAAAGGGGACAGGACTGATCCGTGTTAAGGGAAGAATGAACGGGGCCATGTATCATGAGATGTTAAGCCAAAACCTTCCATCAGTGAGAGCATTGAAGATGGAACGTGGCTGGGTCTTCCAGCATTACAATGAGCCCAAACACACTGCTCAGGCAACGAAGTAGTGGCTCCGTAAAAAGCATTTCAAGATCCTGGAGTGGCCTAGCCAGTCTCCAGACCTCAACCCCATAGAAAATTTGTAGAGGGAGTTGAAAGTCCATTTTGCCCGGCCAAAACATCACTGCTCTAGAGGAAGGAATGGGCCAAAATACGAGCTAAAGTGTGTGCAAACCTGGTGAAGACTTACAGGAAACGTTTGACCTCTGTTATTGCCAACAATGGTTATGTTACAAAGTACTGAGCTGAGCTTTATGTTATTGACCAAATACTTATTTTCCACCATAATTTACAGATAAATTATTTCAAAATCCTACAATGTGATCTCCAGGATTATTTTTTTTTTCCTCCTCATTTGGTCTCATAGTTGGACGTGTACCTATGACTGGCAGCACAACGGCTCAGTGGTTAGCACTGGTTCCTCACAGCAAGAAGGTCCTGGGTTCAATCCCTGGTTGGACCTGAGGTCTTTCTGTGTGGAGTTTGCATGCTCTTCTCGTGCTTGCGTGGGTTTTCTCCAGGTACTCCAGTTTCCTCCAACAGACCAAAAACATGCATTGGCTGCCTTCAGGCCCAGGCCTCCCTTGCAAAAGAGATCTGTGATCTCAATGGAATTTGCCTGGTTAAATAAAGATTAATAAATAAATAATGAAAATTACAGACCTCTCCTCTTTCTAAGTAGGAGAACTTGCACAATCAGTGGCTGACTAAATACTTTTTTGCCCCACCGTACATCCTGCTATTCGTCCCAATATTGAAACAAAGCCCAGCAGCTGTTAGATTGATTAATGCCATGATGTCCACCATTAGCAATAGCAGACACATTTACTATGATATAATAGTACTTTTAGGCACAAATTAACATTGTTTACATTTTGCCTTTTGTGTGTGTGTGTGTCATTCAGTAAACCTGTAGTTATCCAGAGGGTCAGACTAGAAGTAGCCTACACTACCCTGGCTGAAGGTTCGGGTGGAAAGACGTTTGCTCAGTTGAAACAAGAAGTGGAAATGGAGGCACAGGAAAATGAGATTTGTCTGGAGCACCTACCTGATCCTACGAGGGACGCAAATCTGAACGCAGAACAAACCCAGCTATTTCAGAGGGACTCACACAGCCCCATAGAAGCTTCCCCAGCAGACCAGCCTCCACAGTCAAACACAGATCCTCAAACACAGACGGGTTCACTGTCACTTTACACTGTGCCTCGGCTGGTGACTGAACCCGACAGTCAGCCAAGCTCGCTGTGCACAATGGCTGTGGACGAATTGGAAACTGAAGTGGAATTACATCAGACACCTCAAACTGTTTCCAGTAGAAATGATCTCAACAATATGCTATGCCCAGTTACAGACAAAGAAGTGATCATACCTATGCCTGCACGGAGGTACCCCAGAAGGAGCAGGTAAGTTCAGCTCCACAGAAACAAACTGCTGCCTTCAGCTATCACTTTTATAATTTTGTCCAATAACGCCTGTGTTTTCTGGATCTGCTGGTATTGTTGCATTCTTAAACAGAGCTTCAAGTAGCTTGGCAGAGTGCTCTGCGGACCATGATGAGGATTCCCTTGAATCAGTTGGAAATAATAAAATGAATGATGAAGACCCCCATGACCGACCCAACAAATCATTCAGGCAAGTCCAGTACTTCCTCACACAGTTACGCTGCAGTTCACCCACATACGCAATGTTACACGATTGCCAGACTAATATTTACCAAACTTATTCAGTGTTTTCCAGATTATGGAACAGAAGTCATGGCTAATTCTTGAATACATTGTATACAAGTTAGAAAACTTGTTTACAGTAGTCCCTCGATTATCACGGGGGTTACATTCCACACACCACCACGATGGGTGAAAAACCATGAAGTAGGAACGCCATATTTATTTTGGTATTTAAATGTATTTATAAACCCTTCCCACACTCTTGCAATGTTCTAAACTCTTAAACCTACGTAATTTTAACAACATGCATATATGTACTGTACAGTGCTGCAAAATTTTACTCACCAGCTCTGTTCCGGTTGGGCTCGGTTCTGGTTCTGCAGACATACCCTGCAGTGATGAAGCCCAGCGCCCCGTCCAGGTTGATGTGCACGTGGATAATTGAGCTTCAGGAAGCTTCAGGATTATTTACGACTTTCCTGCCAGTTCTGTGATCTTAATAGATAGTGTAGATTTGTGTTGCAAAACGTTCCTTCCATTTCTGCAGAAAGCAGTGTCTGGAAGCACTGTTGGCTTCTGGGTAGTGTAGTTCTTTTGACTGGCATTACATTATAGGCTTATTGAAGGAAAACTAGGAAATGGCGGCGCCTGTCCGAATTATTTTTTTTCCTGTTAACTTTTTATCCTGTACCGTCCCAATCACGTAATATTAAAGTTGACAGTCGTTGAAAACCCGAGAAAGTGAGTTTGCGAACCGCGACGTAGCGAGAGACTACTCCTGTATAGCTAATGTGATGTTTGAGTGACCAGCTCAGCATGTTTTCTCCATCTCCTTAGTTTTTTACTTTGTTGTACGTTTGAATTTAATTGTGTAATTTAATTTAGATCAGTGACTGCCCAAACCAGTAGAGCTAAACCCTCGAGTGTTTAAATTGAAGGCTTCTGTTTTTGGCAGCAGACCTGTTGATTGAGGACTGTATGCAACTGAAAATGTTCAGTGATGTTAATCCATTCAGATGGATTCAAGAGTTTCAGTCAGAAAATAGTAATTTTCAAAGTAATGATTTGCTTAACTTTTTGTTTTTATTTTAGAAAGTCCAGTAGATTAGTCTTCACATCATCTGAAAGTGAGAATGAGCTGGAGAAGCAGCAGACCCCCTGCAGAACTCCCGAACAGAGGCCACCCGAACCACTTTCGTCATGTTCTCCGATCAAGAGAGTGTAAATACACAATTCATTTAATAATTAATTCATTTCATAATTCATTCATTCATTTGATTCATTTCTTAAATGATGGTTTATAAATGTGACAAACTTTTGCTTTACACAGCAATCCAGATGGCATTGAAGACTGTCATATCTCAGACTCTTCTTTGGACAGCTTGCCCTCTGTGTCCTCTCGTCCCGTTTCTAAACGCAGCTCCACTCCACGCAAGGTCACACGAGCCTTGGACCCCTCACGTTCAAAATGGTGAGAAAAAAACACCTGCAGCTTCAGCCAAGTATCAGCTACTGGACTGTTGAAAATTATTAAGCACTAAAATTGCTTTATGATTAATATGAGGTGTAGCATCTCTTGATCATAAAATGTGACTTGTTTGATCTCATTTATCACATTTACAGGAATGAAATGGTTAAAAATGCAAAGGAGTCCAAAGACACATGGAGTGAAGAGTCTGATTTCAACTCTTCTAAAAACAACAGTAATTACGCTCAAATAAATACATGTATTTGGTTTCCTGTGTTTTGTTGTAAAAATGTTTAGATGTATGTAACTTGTTTTATGTTTACTTAAGGGTTAAGCATCAACTCATCAAGAACCAGGAAGAGGGTAAGCACAGAGTGACTGCTCCTAGGATTTGCACTATCCAAATGCTTAAAGAAAATAATTAACTAGCTTTACGTTCACATTTATTTTAGGAAACCAGCTGTACCATGTTGTGGTTCATCTACCTTGCTTTACTTTTTCTTGCAAGACATGCCCAGATTTGTTTAAGTTTCTGGCTTATTTTTCAAGTAGCATAAACCAAAACACTCCCCCAACATGTATGTGGCATTTGGCTCTATAAATTTGATTCAGTTAAAAAATAAAAATGTCTTCATAAAATAAAACTCTTTTCCTGTGTGAAAAGAACAGAGTTCTCATCTTTGAATTGGCATTTCTCTTTTCAAGTTATCCCTTCTGTGGGTGAGAGTGTAGAGGTGTTTGCTCTGGAATTGTCTGTACAATTAATATTCATCACATCTTTTGTAAATCTAATGGAATTATGTTGTGTTTAGATGTTTAGGCAGTTTTTCTCTTTATCCACATTCCATAAAGCTTGATGATGTAAATTCAACTCTGTTTCGCTGGCATTTTATTAGTTCTTGCTGTCAATTAAAGCACCACAGAGACAAATATTACATTATTCCTTAGCATCAGTAAACAGCATTGATGGCAATACAGTAAAGTGCCAGAACTGTTGACTTTTTTTTAGAGCAGCAAAGAGCTAACAAATCTGTATTTTTCTGTTTTTGCAGATGTGGACTGAGAGCGAGACACAGAATTTAAAAGATGGGGTGAAGACCTTTGGGGAGGGAAACTGGAGCAAGATTCAGTCTTATTACTCCTTTAAAGATCGAACAAATGTGAACCTGAAAGATCGATGGAGAACCATGAAAAAATTGAACTTGGTCTAAGTTTTTTGAAGATTACACTCTGTTCTGTTTATTTTTTTTCATTCTAAGCTATTTTCAGTTATTTAAAAAAATGAATAATTTTGATATATTTTTTGTTATAGGTTGTTGCCTTTTTAACAATCAAAACAATAGTAGGTGGATAACCTAGAGGGAATGTTGCCTACTTCACAAGGATGTCTTGTTTCTGTGTCATTATGTCAGAAACTAAGTTGGCCTTATGTCCCTGATTTGATGCAAGGCTCATTCTGTGTTTTACTTTTCAGGATCAAGATTCTCTGATTTAAGTTTGTCGTCGTGTACAGCCTAGTTTAGTTTAACATATGGTGTTCATTACTTTCTTAATCTGGATGCTTCAAATGCCCTGTAAAACCGCTGTACACAAGAGAAATGTCTAAAATTAAAAACACTTATTTTGCAAAGGAGTTCATATACTTTTATTACAAAGTTCAAAGTCTTTCAATGCAACTTGATGTCCATTTTGTAAAGCTGTGCTTCCATTTGGTCGAATAAAACGTTGCTTTAAACTGGGCTGACTTATAACAACTAGTAATTTACTGGTGCATATATATTTTAGAAAATTTAATACTGAATAGTCTATAAACGTGTTTTATAGTCTAGCCTGGAAACTAGGATTATACCAAAATTCCACATTTGTACAAACTTTAGATGAATGTGTTGGAACATGAATATATAGTTTTCAAGGACATGGGATTTATGCTGATTAATAACCATTTAGCTATCTTGTGAGGGACAAAACTACATGCAATTTATACTTGCAACCAAATTAAAAGTTGAATTCTATAAAATGCATGTTTTAAGAAGAAAAATTAAATCTAGACAAAAATACACCCATTTATTTGGACAATAATTGATACAAAATAATGCAATTAATTTTAAATGTTCCAGAGGTCAGCAATAAAAAGTTTTAACGTTAGTTCTTTACTTCAGTCCTGGGACTGTCCAGATAAAACAAAGCCTTCATAAGAAGGTGCTTCAAATCACCCACAGAGTTGTGAGAAGTGAACAAATCTGACAAAACCGCTGCCAAAAAAATTGGTGAATTTGTGAGAGGAAAAAAAAAACTGTCCATAGAGTGTCTTTATGTCAGTGTGTCCTCATTCCTTATGAACTCTCCTACATCAGCCTGGTGGAACACCACAATGGACATGGGATCCACACGCCGACACTCCTGGGTTGACTTGGCTGCCACTCCAAACCCCTGAAGAAGAAAAAAAAAAAAACTATTCATAGCTCCTCTTTTGCTAACTATATTTGCAGAAACATTTAGCTCTTTTAGACTGTAGACCCTTTTTTCAGGGACACCAGTATATCTTTTTTATATATAATTTTGTTTTACAAATAGAGTGGTGTCTGATTTGGCATTATCAATAAATCCTCTGAAGTGATGCTTTCCTAGTTTTTCCTAGCAGAACGTTATTACAAGTATCAGGAAGCACACTTCTTACCAACACTAATCAAGAGTATCCTGATGCATGCTCAATAATCCAGGTCGAAAAATCAAGTTCAGTCTGGTCCTCTGGATGTTCAAAAAACAAAACAAAAAAAATGTAGAAACATTTGGTCTTTCATCCAAAAGACTTCTTCAGTATGAGGCGCTGTATTCAGCTCAATCTTATAAATAGCACCTTCTCACAGTGGATCAACCAGTTTGCTGCTGACAGACAAAACCAGCTGCTCACATGATCAAGGACCATCAGCCTAACAATGGATCGTTTTTTCAAAGTCAGACTGAAGAAGTCTTTCAGATGAAAGACAAAACGTTTCTACTTTTTTTTTTTTGTTTTGTTTTTTGAATGTCTAGAGGACCTGACTGAACTTTTTTAGACTAATCAGAGTGTACATAAAACCTCATTTTATTAGGGGTGCACCGATTGCAGTTTTCTGGCCAATCGCCGATTTCTAAAAAGTGACCTGCCGATTCCGATTTTGTCCGATACTGATTTTGTTATATAAGCGACACTGTCAGGTGTTATAAAGTCACAATGCACCTTCAATTTTCCAACATTATTTTATTGAAAAACATACCCTTGAACAATATCCTAGAAACAATACAAACTTGTTTTAACTGACCATGAGGTAGTGCTCTGAAATAAATGAAGTTCAGACAATTGTTAAAACATAAAAAACTCTGTAAAATCTGTTTCTTGTGCAAGTATCGGACGATTTCCTTAATTTTGGGAAATCGGGGCCAATAAATCAGCCGCACACCTAAAATTTATTTTAATTTGGTTACAAATTTGATCAACTCAAGTGACCCAGTTTTATTATAAACCATGCAATCCTAAAGGCACTGGCTTTTCCAGTCATTCTGGTCCAGGTAGATCTTTCTTCACCTGTCCAAAGAATGCTGTCACTGAACTGGTCTGACTCTTAAAATTGATTCTTGACTAACCCTAATAAAGGTTTTCAATTCTTAAGGGTTATAATTTGCATAGAACATGTAAAACTATCATGCCTGTAATAAAAGAGGACTCTGTATAATAAACTAATAACATTTCAAAACGTCCTTGTTTTGGTAAGTACCTAAGATTACATTAAAAGTGTCACTGTTCAAAATTACCTACAGTACAGGTTGTAATGTCTTTTACTCACCAAAGGTACATCAGCCATGGAGTAAACCACAATTCCTTGATACTGCATAGTATTTTCAGTAATTCTGCCAAGGCCAGATTTTAGCACGTGGTTTCCATACAGGAAAGACTGCTCTGCTCCAGGTTTCACCCACACCTTGAACTAAAGACATGATATTTTCATGTTATTTATACATGCATGAGTTCAATGTAATGACATATCAGTAATTTCAAATAATAACACTACGAAAAGATATACGTGAACTTGTGCTGGTGGTGTAAAGGTTATTAAAAGACTTTCACTCATTCTAATGTTGAAGCATTCTTGTGCAGAAACATGTACAAGCACTATTAACGCTACCGTCCATAGTATTTAGGACTGCAGTATATAAAATGTCTATCAACTGTAAATACACCATTTTAAGGAGCACATGAAGACTTCTGGTGGTGTGACCCACCTTCAATTCACATTTGTAAACAAAAACTATTTTGTCAAACAGCTGTACTGTATATCTAGCTATGGCAACCTAAGGTTGTTTTTGGAATAAAATATCTCATAAAGCTTCTTTGATTAAAGCACAGAATAAACACCGCTCACTGGTATGTTTCACTACTGAAACAGGAAATAGATGTCATTTTAAAGCACACACTAATGCTTATAATTGTAAAAAAAAAAAAAAAAAGACAGTACATAAAAAGAGCAGTTTGGAGCTGTCACCTCACAGCAAGGTTGCAGATTCACAATCAAGCTGGAGCTTTTCTGTGTGGAGTATGTTCCCTGCCATGCATGTGTGGGATTCTCTGTGAACTACCATTTTCCTCACAGACATAGGTCTTATGTTAAATGGTGAAATAAATTATCACTAGATGTGAGACAGCAAATGAATGGTTGGCTGTCTCATCCACTTTTGACCTGTCCAGGGTGTACCCTGTCTCTTGTCTTGACCACTAAGATATAGGCACCAGTCCCCCCCACCCCAATAGAGAAGTATTAAAAAAAGAATGATGGATGGAAATACTTAAAGTTGTTAACATGCATTATCCTGGCATATGGCAAAAATCTGTAACTGTGAACTTTAATCTATGTATCACAGCAAATAACTGTGTGTTTGGAAAAACTTTGTGGCATATGATCCAAAGGTGCAGCAGCAATTCAACACAGAGGGATATTGTTGACTTGGTAAGAGCTACTTTGCAGAAGTGCAAAAATGTAAAGTACCTTTGCATAGGGCGCCAAGAAATCCAGTGCTGTGATGTGCAGGCGGAACTTTTTGGTTTTTGTAAATTTCCCAAAGCAAGTACCTACAGAAATGAGCTTATCCCTGGAGAAGTTTGTAGCCAACTTCAGGATTTTATCACTGTGGACGGAAAATAATGCTGGATGAGCTTTGATTTAGTGATTAAAACAAAATAAAAAAACACCAAAACTATTATTATTTTATGTCTGAAATTATACCTCATATAGTAAACACGGTCCTGGTGTAGCCTGAAGCAGTAGGTACCGTCAGGCCGGTCCACGAGAAGTTTTATGTTTTCTCCGATGCTGTGAGACAAATGCATGATGATAAATATCACACAAGCTAGCACACATGCTAATACCGATTAGTGAAATTTGTCTTTTCAGGACAATAAGAACAATTTAAGCTCACTTACTACTTTGACAGCTTCTCAAACATTATTTTCGTCTCCTCCTCTGTTAATGGTCTCATGTTTAGGATTTTAAAAATCTTATTTTAAGCTAAGAAATAACTGCAGCGCGAGAAAGGTAAAAACGTGGATCTGAACGGAAGTCGTCACAGTTTAAACCGGAAGTTGACTGAAGAGTCATTTCCTGATTTCTTTTCGGTGCATTTTTCTCAGCCTTCAGTCGACCGTGTACGTCTCCCTCCCGGCCACCTTCTGGTGAGTTTATTCTTCTAAAAAAAATCTACTGAAACAGGAAAAAATGTTTACTACTCATTTAGAAACTTATCCACGAGTGTACATATTTTTACGTGTTATGTTTGTTTATTTTTATAGTCTTTAAGAGCTCGGAAACTGACTGTTAGCTTGGTCGGCTAGCTGTCAGTGAGGTAAAATCTGCCGTTGCTAACAAGGTTAGCTTTTTGAGCTAACTAAAGTAACAGCTGAGCTGACAGATCTAACGCTGGTTGTCTGGAGGCAGTTTTTGATATGTATTAAAGCCTCATAGTTAGGAAAAATAAAAAGGTGGCATTCCATGAGTGTTAATGACGAACTGCTGTGAGTTCGGCTCTTGAAGAAGACCGGTCTTCTTTGCCGCAGCGAAACGAAGTTATATAACGCCCATTTGTTTGTAAATACCATTCACCTTGTGTAATCTAAGTTTAGAGGTAGTGACAGTAATCCTTTTAAGGTTTTTACTTGTCAGTAAAGTCAACATGTCCGTGCTGTTCCTCAGCTAGTTGACAGTATGGGGATCTTGTGCACTGAGGGTACATCAGTTCAATGTCAGCGATGTGTCAGCTGCAGAGTCAGTAACACAAATTGGGAAGAGCAACTTTGTCAGCAAACTCTTTACATTTGATCCTCTTATCACTTCTTGTTTAGCAGCAATAATGTCTGATCTGGTTTCGAAATAGTGCTACTGACCTATACACAAAATAATTTTAAATTACAATATCTGATTACCTGTATTCTAATGTTTAAATAGATTTTCAAAATTATAAACATGGAAGTAGGTGCAAATGCTGTTGGTATGACTTACTGTGTGTTTCTTATGTTCGGCAAAACTGGTTTATCAGCACATCGCCTCCACACATGACCACGTCTTTAAAATAACGTGTCTCACTTTAAGTTTCTTCTGTATGCCAGTATATTTATTGTAAACCCCACAAAATAATAATTCGTAAAATGTTTTAAACTTCCTACAAGTCCATTTTATTTTCATGAGACGTTAGATGTTTTTGACAGCCAGGTAAATGTTTTATTGTTGTTTCAAGGCACCGAAATGTCTTGACAGGCCTGTGGTGCTACGTATAAGAACAACCTAAAACTATTTGTTTGGTCATTCAGGGCAAACCAGTGTGTTCTTTGACTGTCCCAAACTTTTTTTTTCTTATGCATTCTTCTGGTAGCTCTGAAACACCTTGAGGGTGAGCAAGTTCCTTGTTATATCCGAGGTATTTCACATCCCCAAAACTGAAAATGTTAAACTCCAACCCCCTGTAAAACACACATTTCTGTAAGTTTTTGACTGCCTTTTTCATTTTTTTTAATGTGCTGCACTTTTATAAATCATAAAAGCACCTGTCAAACTTACATTTTTGCTTTATGCAGCCAATTTCCTAGTGCTTTGATAATCCAGAAAAAAAATTGACCATTTTAGGGGAGAAAAGCCCAAGTTTATAAGCACACCTGTACATTTAAGGATGTGTAGTAGTCCTCAATCACAGAATGTTATGTGGTAACAACAAAGACAATCTCATTTACTTTGTCTTTCTCCATACATTTTCAGTTTCTGTCCACCCTGTTAGATAAGCCTCTTTATAAATTTAGCTCTAGGGGCTTGTTCATTGAAATAGGTACCTTACTATGCAAATGGAGGCATTTAGAGAATTAAATAATGCTCCTATGCTCAACTGAGCACCTAAAATCAGATGAAAATACTCATTACAAGTAAAGATGACACTGTTATACACCCTGTTTTATAGAGGACGAAAATCTTTTGTTGAGACATAATACTTTTTTGTAAGTTTTTTTATTTATTTGAGATCTAATCATTTTAATGTGTAAACCAAGCTAAATGAAACATGTATGTTTGAATATTGAAGTGAAGTGTTGGTTCTGATCCCCAAGTTACCTCAGATTGCTGCATCAGTCACACAGAGTATGAGAGAAACTAAAAAAGTAAAAGACAGTGGGTGGCTTTTTCTCGTTTGTTAAAACTTCTCTTTTGGATAGATATAGAGCTGGTTAGCTGTTAATGTGGTACAAGTGCTCACAAGTTCTCATTCTCATGGTAATTGTTTGTAATAATGTCCACTACAGTGTGTGTCTAAGTTACATTAAGAGACTTGTCTTCTTCTTCACTGTATCAACAGGTGTGTGCTGCCCAGTTTTATGTGGAACAGCTCTTGTGCCAACATTTCACTGCTGAGAAACTAGTGGCCTATTTGTCAGCCATTTCCGGTGCATGTTTGCGACTCTGGCAGCCCTGAACAGGAAGACAGACGCAGAGAGACGTCTGAACTGAGAGAGGAAACTGTTGTGGCTTCTTCATCTGCCTCAGAATGACAGAGTTCTGGGTTTGTTTCAGCTGCTGCATTGCCGAGCAGCCACAGCCAGTGAGTACGACATTCACTTTGAGGAGTATCTGATTTACACAAGCCTTAGTAAAACTTCATTGTTTTAAATGTAGTGGTGCAAAAGTCTGTGCTTTCAGGAGGAGCATGAGTTAATAAACAGAGCAGTGTTTTTTCTCTTTCATAGTGTTTTGTCTTACATGTTTTCCATTTTAAATTATGTAGGCACACAAATAAGTTTCCAGTTCAAATGTGTGTCTTTTACTGACAGACCTCACTTCTGTGAGGGTAATGCATGGAGCAGAATTGCTCAATTTTAAGGATTATTCTTTATCAGCATTTTGTAAAACAGCCTTCTAGTTCTGCTCTGTACTATTGAAGATCTTGGAGATCAAAAAATAGAACAAATAAAAGGTGGAAAGTTCTATCTTATCTTAAGCAAAATTAGATGCGTCTTTGTCATGTCTAAGCCACACTAGTAGTGGGTAAATAAACAAATGTCAGTGGGGTGTTAGTGACACTAATCCTCCTGTCCTTTATGTGGTTAGTTTTGTTGTCAGAGTTCATTCAGTTATGTTTCTTAATCTGGTCAGTCAGTTTCTGTAATAGATTAGGTAAAAAAACAATTTAAATGTCAGCCTTAAGGTCATGTGAGCTCCACAGCTCTGCTCAGAAACTATGTGTCAGAGGTTGGATCTGTGAATAAATTCTGTTTCAGCAGCTGCGGGACTTTTCTTTTCACTGATGCATATTATATGTATATTCAGTGAAAACTTTTTAACATGTCCATTAACGGTTTTTACATGTGCAAAGACTTTATGACCGACTTTAATAGTAAACTGAGGATGGGAGTTACTGCTTTGAATATGCAGGGCGGGCAGCACAGTGGTGCAGTAGAGCCGGGGGCCTTTTAGGGTTGAGTTTGCATGTTTTCTCCGTGCATGCATGGGTTTTCTCCGGGTACTCCGGTTTCCTCCCACAGATCAAAAACATGCATGTTAGGCTGATTGGTAACTGTAAATTGTCCCTAGGTGTGAGTGAGAGAGTGAATGTTTGTTTGTCTCGTTGGTGTATGTGGCTCTGTGATGGACTGGAGACCTGCAGGGTGTCCCCTGCCACTCGCATAGTGATAGCTGGACATGGGCACCAGTGACCCCCACGACCTGAAAAGGAAGAAGCGGGTAAAAGATAATGGATGGATGGATGGATGGATGGATGGATGGATGGATGGATGGATGGATGGATGGATGGATG
>NC_056499.1:19960325-19976924 GCF_014905685.2 Nematolebias whitei | reverse complement strand
TTTTTTTTTGCTTCTGAAGTGATTATTAGATCACTGTAAATGTAGCAATTTAAAAAGTGTGTTTTCTTTTTTATTCGATTCATTTTATCTTTTAGAAACGGCGGCGACGAATTGACCGCTCCATGATCGGGGAGCCAACAAACTTTGTTCACACCACACATGTAGGCTCTGGGGACATGGGATTAGCAGCAGTAGGTTTTCATCCTCTTCAAAAATTTCAAGCATCTGAATGTAGAAATTTAGTCTTTTTATTAATTTAAACGTTTGCATCCTTTTGCAGGTGGACCTTGTTCAGGCTCAGATGAAATCTAAAGGAGGCTACTCACACGGAGGTTCAGAAGGCTCTCAGTTGTAACGAGGTGAGAAAAATGGAGCAATTCTTTAGAGTAACTGATAGCTAACAAGCCAGTTTTTTCTGCCGTAAAGGGATAGTTTGTGCATAAATGTAACAGGTTGAGTCAGGTCCTCTGGACGGATTCTTCTTTGTTGAAACGTTTCATCTTTTATCCAAAAAACTTATTCAGTCTAAGGAGCTGAAACAAACTCAGTCTTATAAATAGCCCCTTCTCATAGTGGGTTAGAGATTTCGTTTCTAACCCGGGCCCGAAGCCTGGCCTGATCTGAATTCGGGCCGGACCATAATAATGTGCTTAATGTGCAGGCCAGGCTGGTCTCAGGCTTTGATGTGGTTTTACGAATCATACAGCACAAAGAAAACCAAATAAAAATGCACAATATAAAATTATGTTAATCTACCTTTTGAGGAGGAGGCAGGTTTGACCGGCTGGTTTAAAAAAAAAAAGTCCAGTTGAGCTCAGATGGATCAGCTGATCACCGGCCGAGTGGGTCTCCACACCTGCTGTCATCTGCAGTGAAAGAAGTTTCAGCATCTGAAGCTACAAAAGCTGAAACGAGCAGCACGTTCAATTAAAATAGCCTTCTTCTATATTTTTCCAAATAATTTTGCTCTAAAAATATTTTAGTTCATCTGTATAATAGCCTGTCTTTAGAGTTGATTTTTAGGCTGTTTGTTTTGTATGTTAATATCCATTTGGTGAAACAAGAAATCTTCCTTTCTTTGAAATATGTTTTTAAAATATCATGTCAAACTGATTTGCTTACAATAACAGTAAAGGCTTAATTTAAAAAAAAAGTCAGTTTTTCTGTGGAGGTTCAGGCCTTAAATTACAGTTAATCCGTCGATTTCAGGTCGGGCTCGGAAAAATGATACAGATTCGAGCCGGGCCGGATTTTTTAGGCCTCAGTGCAACTTTATAGTGGATCAACCAGTTTGCTGGTGACAGCCAAAACTAGTTGTTCACATGCAAATGGAGGACCATCAGCCTTGTTAGTGCCCCGCTGGCCGCTTGCTATTCAGATGGTTGAGTGATGCAATAACATTGTAAGAAGGGGACAGTTGAACATGAAGACCTCCACCTGGAGATGAGTGTAGACCGCAGAGTCCTGGTCTGATGATGTTGATCTTCTGTACTGGTCCATCCTTTTGGCCAGTGGCTGTTTAGTTTCCTCGATGTAGAACTGATCACAGTCCTCCTGACACTGAACATCATACACAACATTACTCTGTTTGTGCCGGGGCACTAGATGTTTACGATGTACCAGTCTTTGCTGTAATGTATTCATTTAGTAGGACTTCAGCAATCTACTTTGATCTAGGCCAGGGGTGTCCAATCCTGGACCTCAAGGGCCCCTATCCTGCATGTTTCAGATGTTTTTTTGCTCCAAAACACCTGATTTAAATCAATAGTTATTAACAGGCTTCTGAAGAACCTGAAGAGGTAATTCAACCACTGAATCAGGTGTGTTGGAGCAGGGAATCAAGTAAAACATGCAGGGGTGGTCCTCAAGGACCAGGATCGGACACCCCTGGGCTAGGTTGCATGGATTAAAGTTCTCTTTCGCCACAGTACATTTCTGTCACGTTGAATGTGGCCAGGACGTGTTTCCATCATCTGTGAGGAGGGGAAAAAAACTTGTTTTGACATGGTCTTGTTAAAGCCAGCCAATCTAACGATACAGGAATTAAACTGAAGCTGCTTTCAACCAGTAAAGCGAACCAGAGCCACAGTTTGACCCAGTCAGAGCAGGACGGGTCGGCTGTCTGGTTTACAGTGAGCCTGGGTGTGAGCAGCAGAGAGAAACTGCAGGTGAAAGCTCACCTGCAGCAAGCCAAGGAGGACACCCGCCTAACAGAGCCGCCCGCCTCTTCATGAAGGGGATGACGTAATAAATTATTAAACGTGACCAATTCAGTACAGCCGGGGGAGATGCCAGGACTGATGCAGAGGTACCCCCTCCTCCCACACTGCTCCCTGACCTCCTGGGACTTTTGTATCTAAAATCTAACTTTGTATTAAATGTTGATTCATTCGGAGCGTCGTCATCGTTGTACAAACGTGCAGCCTGCGCACGTGACCGAACTCCAGGTCATAAAGAGACGTGCACCACCGCGGGAGCGCGCAGCCTGTTGGGTTTCTCTCACAGAGAGAGGCTGTTTCTGCTGCTTTAGTATTTCTAAATAAATATCGAGGCTAAAAGACGAATATTTATGCCCCAAATTATAGCAGAGATGTTTGTCTGTTTAACTTTAATTCTCCCCCTGCCCCACTCACAAAGTTCTTTCTGTGAGAGCCAGTTTCAGGTGTTCGTAATTTATCGTAAATACCTTTAAAAAAAAGTTAAATTCTACACAGTGTTTTAACAACAACAAGGTGTTGTGACTGTTTGGATGAGCTCAACTTGATTTATTTAGAATCACTGAGAGGTAACTGCACTGTGATATCTGTAATTTAATACATAATCAAATATGAAAAATCTTAATTACTGCATGATCTGAAGTCCTGCAAATATAATCCCTTTGAATGAAATAATAGTTTTAGGGGAGAAATCTGCACAAAAAAATGAAGTTAATTTATTCTCTTCAAAAGACTTTCTGTGCTATAATTTCTTAAAATATATGTGATGATCCCTCAATTGGAAAACACTGAAATGACATAAAAATAAACTACAGAAAATGTGTTAAAACTCCTCTCTTCCTTCAGAATGTTGTTGGTCTTGATAGTGCAGGTTAAAGTCTTAGTGGGTAACCTCTAGGTGCAGAAAGATTTTCAGTCAAAATGTTTTTTTCTGCTTTAATCCATGAGTCTGTGTCAGACTAGATGTAAGATGGTTAGTCCTGTCAATTTAAACTTCGTATTTCTCCAAAGAGCTATCAACAACAACAACTTTTCCACAGAACTCACTTCTAAATGTCCAAAATAGCCCTTTAAAGCTATTCTGGCCCACTTTAGATACAACTGTTTGTAAAGGTTGAACTCATTATTATTTTTTGGTTACGGAAAAAATATGGATTGACTTCTTTCAAAATTAGCACATACCACAAGTGTGGGACAACTGCAAGCATACAGTACTTTATCAAAACAGTGCAGTGCTGAAAAGGACCGTGAACAACGTGCAGTATTTAAGTTTATTTCTAAGGAAAGCGTGTTGTTCGTCTTTTCTGTCATACTGTTTACTAAATTACTATCTTAAAATCGTAAGTTCCACATTGGCTTTAGGAAAGTTTTGCCTCTGGCAGCTAGCTTTAACTCTTTCGGGGATGATAAAAAACAGTTTTGGATTGACAACACAACATGTATAAATAAAAGTCTGTGTCTGTGCCCGTGATGTGGTAAAACAAATGCTGACAAACCATTCTTTCATACTGCAGTGAGCTGGTGGTTGTGTGGCTTTGAGAGGAAACTCGTGCATACTTTTGCTGTTTATGGTCATGTTTTACTGAGGGGAATGTTGCCCCAGTGTCAAGGAAAGATAGATTTGTGATTGGTAAGCTTTGTTTTGCTGATAACTTCAGATTATCATGATACAGTCTAACTGCTAGTAAAATATGTTAGTTTAATATCTATTGTACTTCCTTGGCTTGATTATGTTTAGGTCATGACTTTTTGTTGTCTTCAAGCTTCTCATTACTTCTCACTGACGATGTTTGTTGTTTTAAAACTCCCTCAAATTGTTGCCATGGTTTCTACTACGTCTTGTTATTTTAAGACCCTGCAAGAGTTGGGGGGGGCTGATCTAATCTCAAACATGCTTGAAAACAAAAGCATCATTTTGTGGGGCAGCTCTTCAAACTAGTGTCTGCTTTAAAAGAAGTGAAATTAAATAAGACACAATTTGGGGGGGAAAAAAATAAAAAAAAGTGTCTGACTGGGGTTGAATGTACACATTTTAAGTTTGTAGTACTAAGAATACTAACATTTGTTGTTGTTTTTCTTCCACAGCTCTTCGGTTATGTGAAAACTACTGTTCATATGAGGAAGAATTTTGGGAAGAAAAGAAAAAGCAGTTCTGTCTGTAAAGGACACAGGACCAAAATATGAAACTACTGCTTTTTCCATTTTGTTGTATATATTTTTATTTTTCATCCTTTCTGTCTTTTTTTAATGAAAGCACTGCTATACATTTGCTGCCATATTGTTGCACTGTAAAGAATAGATAAGAGGGTTTAGAGAGCTCCTGATCTCAGTCAAATGTATGCTTGTGTGTATGCAAGAGGAAAACGTTTTCAAAAATATTTACTGTAGTAGCCTGTTGGACGCCTGTAATTTATGTTTGATTTGTTAGCTGACCTCATGGTGGCTGGGCCATACTAGACTTGTGGAACATTTAGTTTTCTCCTTTATTCTCAGAGGTTGATTAAATAACAGGTAACGGTAGCAATGCAACAATAAATCCTATTCTGAGAATTTAGCACGATTCTCTTAGTTGCATTCAGGGTTGAAGAATGCTGTTTTTTTTTAAGAAACTTGAAATGAGTGAATACACTGGACCAAACATGGTACGCTCTCACTTGGCATAGGAATTTCTCATAATTCAGCAGGTTGTGTTTTTGTTTTAATCTTACTCGGATCAAACCATATATAATTTTATGAAACTATGAACTTCCTCGTTTGCCTTCTGAAGTAGTGATTATTTGTTTTACTTGTGCAGGTTAGAAGCGTAATGCTGCAAGTTCACAGCGTAGCTTTTTATAAAACACTCCTGTTTTTTTTTTTTAAATGCATTTTCTTTTGTTTGACGGCTTGTGCACCGTTGACCAGATCACAAGTGCAAACTCTTCTTCAAAGATGGGCAAGACTTGATACAGTTAGTAGAATACACAGACATGTTCACCAGCTGGTTTGTGCATGATTGTATCTTCCACCAGCACATCTTCCAGTTTCAGTTGTTCGACCTGTGTTTGCTCAGTTATAGCAGTGATCGTTTTGCTCTCTTCCAGTTTGTGGTAGTTGAACTGCCACGACTCTTACACTTGCCAGAGGCTAAATGATGTTTATTTAATTAGACCCATCTTTGTAGAAGTGATTGTAATAATGTTGCTGTAGTTTAAACGATGGATTCATGTGATGTGACCACTTTGTCACAATTACAGAAAGTATTACTCTCTAGACTTGCGGGCACAAATTTATCCCCCTGTTGTCGTCTTGCTTGTGTACTTTGTTTTTTCTCTTCAAGCACAAAGAATAATTCCTCAATCGGGGGAACAGTAAATAAATGAAGCTGGTTGTCATTTATGTCAGTGATCAGGCTGGGACTTTCATCTTATTGTTGACATACATATTTTTATGAATTTTTTTTTTTTGTTCAAACTTGTAAACCAGCATTTGTTCCGAATCTAAATCAGAGTAAAAAATAATAATAACAGCAGACCTAGAATCTGTTCCATGGATGTGATTGTGTGTCATCTGTGCACATTTTAAGATTTAATATTTCCACACAACAAAATGTGTTGAATGTAATAAGTGCAGCATGCTAAAAATACATATATTTATGGTACAAAAAAATTATTTGATGTTGGTACTGAGCCTCAGAAAACACCTTGTCATGTTTTAGGTTTTTGTTCACAGCCTTAACTTTCCTGCATTGCCCATTTATTGATTGACATGTTTAATAAAATGATGCTGAGTAACGGCTCTTCAGCTTTTGTCACATCGATCTGTTTTCTACTGCTCCTGTCTCAACTCAGATCCAGTATACTGTACCTCTGTTGTCCATCTTTGACCTAAATCCTGTAGGATGTAGTCGTTGCAGTATACTGTGTGACCAGCAGGGTGTGCTAGTGATTGAATGTGACAAATTATTTAAGGAGACGTGTCAGGGTTTATTTTATGACGACGCTGTAATGTGTTGTAAACAATGAATCCATGCTGTATTCAGACTCATGCCTTTTTTGCTTACTTGTCTGTATAACCTTACAGGGAAAGTAGAGTTGGCACTTTTTTTGTTCTATCCCTCCCCTCAAGATAAGTTCCCACTTTAAAGGGAAGCTCATTTGGGTTTTCTGCATTTTCAGAGTAAATAAATAAATGTTATATGTTGTCTGACAACTGCATTGTACTGTGTTTTCTCATACTTCAAAGTTGATCCTGTGTGATTTTATAAAGCAGGGCTATTCAACTGGCGGCCCAGGGGCCAAATCAGGCACACGGATGAGCTCCGTTCGGCCCACCAGTGGGTTCATTTTTAAATAAAACTAATTCAAACTATAAAACAAACTTAATTAGTGACTAACTGCTGGATGTCCTGTCCCTGAGCTCATGGCTTTCAGTAACTGTGGCCCCCTGACCAATTTAGTTGAATAGCCCTGGTATGAAGAGTGAAGATGTAGTTTGGAAGTGGGGTTCTAACAAGTCTGTTGGAATATCAGACAAGTTCTCTAATGTGGAGAAAAGTTAACAGCTAATCAATGAGGCCACCATTTCAGTGGATTTCTGACTAAAACAACTGTAATCTCTAAAATTTACAGTGAATCAGCCAAAACGTCTGTGTAGTAAATGATTCTTATGCTTTACATATAGACTGAACTATACATAGAATATGTTTATCTTGTTCAGTTTCTAGTGTTAATAATTCCACTATGCAAAAAAAGCAACCTACAAATTAAAGTAATTCAAAGTTGTGTAGGGAAAAAAAATGGAGTATCTGTGTCGGTTGTTTTCCCTGTCACTAAAATGAAATGAGGGAGAGTGGATATGAACATTAAAGGAGACTGACGTGTGATTGTCCATCACAGCCACTAAATGCAGACCTGACAGTGGATGGCTGCTGATTATAAGTGCTCTCTGTGGTGTAGGTGTCTATTATTTGGGAATCCAAAACAAATGAACCATGAGAGGAGTCGTTTTACACTCGCTGCCACAGAACCATAACGGGTTCGCACAAACTAAATACATGTGCAATGAACTGGAGTGTGAAAAATATCCAGAAGTTTATTTTTTTTACAATAAACTTAATGGATGCAATAACCTTTCACAATGGGTATGGAAAATTGTAATATTTTAATACAACAAAAAGGAGAAATTTGCTCTAAACTGTCACAGGGATAAAAACAGAACTAAAACATCATTTGACCAACTAAGAAAGATGCAAAAACAAAGGATTTGTGCATTTTTGTTCTATCGAGACGGTAAGCCTTAGCTTTCTGTGAGCTTAAAAAGAGAATGTAACGTTTGCACGTTGCTCAAAAACAGTAGTTTGCAGACAATTACATATTTTTTAATGCGTTTAATTTGTTGTAACTTCTCTAAACATAAAGACCAAGCCAAACAAAAGGAAGAGCTCAGTCCTGCTCCGAGGCCAAATGATATCTGTTAACTCTGCAGCATGAGCGTGGTGTCGTTTCCATGAGTTTGAGTCACTGAGCCACAGTGCAGCGGTAATGACAGCAGCAGGAAAGCTTGGCTTGGAACCAGATCCTCATAGCAGCCTTCTCAGCACAGAGGCCGACTGACGGAGCAATATTCTCCAGCCTGCCTGGCTCTTCTCTTATTTCTGTCCTTCAGGCAGTCAGCTCAGCAGAAGCACAACAGGGTTTCAACAAGAACCAGTCTTCAACAAAACAAGTGATAAATATTAAAACAAAGGGGAAATGTTGATGATGTTGATGTGTTCATGCGTGCACATCTGCTCACAGACTCATGTTCATGTTTGTGCTGATGTTCAATGTTTTATGTTATGAGTGCTTAGTGTATATTTAGTTGATGTTTTTCTTAGTTCATATCTTAGATGTTATTACTGTTTTTCTTAGACATTTTATTGTTGGATGTAACTGGGACCCTGTGTACATAATTTCGCTCCACCACAAGTACCACATGAGGTGCGAATGACAATAAAGAAACTCTGACTCTGACTCTCTGACTCTGAAATCAAGTTTTGCTACAACTATGGCATCAGTGGTTGCTGATGTGTGGACCAGTCGGTGAGATCTTTGGTGTAGGTTGGACCAAACGGGTCACTGTAGCTGTCAGTATGTAGAGAGTATGGGTTTTCATCGACAGCACCTGGGAAGGATAACATTCAAATTAGACGGCTGCACCATGTTCACTCTGACCTCCTGCTGCACCGTGAGGTGTTCCAGCTGCAGCCAGGAAGAATATGCAGTGGGTCATTAAGTTAGCGGTGGATCATCAAATCTCCTCTTTCAAGATTAGAGGAGACTCGATGTGGCTGCAGAGACGTGCAAGGAACATCTAGGGACCAAATCATCCAGGACAAGCATTGTTCTCCGCTCTCGCCTCAGGCAGGCCGAGCCATCCGCGCCCGCTCAAGCAGACTGAGGAATAGTTTATTTTCCCGCCTGCCTGCAGAAATGTATAGCTCCCGAACATGCATCCTCTTTGTAATTTAATTCATGTAACTTTATAGCATTATGAACATGTTTTGAATTATATATTTAATTGTTGCAATGATTTTAATGATGTTACATATGTGACTGTTATGATGCTTAGCATTTTTAAAAGAGCTTTAAGCTTTTGTGACAATAATGGTGCTACTGGAGTGTTGTCAAATATGTTTCAGTTTTCTTCAGTGCAATGACAATAAAGGCTCACTGCTGTCACCGGGCACACATTTCTTTATCTATCTAATCACTACAACACTATAACTTTCAGAAAAGAAGGTTATTAATGTTAACATTCCATTAAGTTTGATCAACTACAGAAAAAGCTGCGCAAACTAAAACCTTTGAATTTACTTATTTTAGACTTCGATCATAACTAGATATAAATATAAAACCTGTTGACACAAGTCAGTTTTTGCACATGAATTTCAAGTTTAATATCAAAGCTAAAAAAAAAAACTTAAGTAGTATTGGTAACGTTCAGGTGATTCGTACTTTGAAAATATTTAATCTAAATGTTTTTAGTTACTTTATCTTAACTGCACAGAGAGTTAGCACTGTCCTTTTTGAACGGACTCCGGCCCAAGTTTTAGTCTTCCGTGTGATGCTAAACTAAAGTTCAGGTTGGGGAGTGTTGTGAACTCTGAATTAATATCTTACAATGTGACGGGTCCCACAGAGTGTGTGTCCTCCATCCTCTCTGCTCCCACGTTTGGCTCCACAAGTCGGTGCCACTTAAACGGTCAATCAGCTGTGGAGTGAAAAACACCAGATTAGCCTAATGCATGACCGTGTAATACAGAATTTTAAAACACATCAGTAGGCCTGCATTTCCTAATTAGCAGCTTTTCATTCTTCTCTTAGAGGTTTAGTGATGTTGGTCAGAGTACGTAAAGGTTTACTGCTTTTAGTAAAGACGGTACCTTATAGACCACCTCGGTGTGTTCCTGTTCCTCTGGTTTGGACTCCCACATTTCTACAAAACAACAAAAACCATCAGCACTTTGTGGCTGGAGAGCCTTAATCAGCTCAGAAATATAAAACTCACCATGCATCTCGGTGCTGTTAAAGGTGTGCTGAACACTTTCCACCTTACAGTGTGTGTCTGGAATCTGCTGTGATGTAGGTTGCCAGGTGTGTGTGGTGTATAAGTCATCATTTCTGCTTTCTTGTGAACTCGTGTGTTTCTCCTGAGGACTGCTGAACAGCCGCATGCCTGATGGAGGACAGAGAGCAGGACTGTCATCTGACTGTGTGTTGGACGTATTTCACACCTGCGTGTCCAGGTTTCGATCCAGTCCAGTTCATCAAAGTTCATGCTCAATAATCCAGGTTAAAAAAAAAGAATCCAACAAAGTTAAGTCTCTGGACGGTTTCTTTATGTTGAAATGTTTCGTCTTTCCTCCAAAAGACTTCATCAGTCCGAGGAGCCACAACAAACTCAGTCCCATAAGTAGCACACTCACATAAAGTAGTGGGTCAATCAGTTTGATAGTGATAAGATGGTTTCTGGAGTCCGCCCTCTCCCCTGTCGACTCCTCTGAGGCAGTCATGGCCAAAGTGGTTTCAACACAAAGAAACCGTCCAGAGGACCTGATTTAACGTTGTTGGATTTTCTACTTTTATTACTGAGCATGAACTTTGATGTTTTGAACCACTTTGGCCATGGCTGCCTCAGAGGAGTTGACGGGGGAGAGGGCGAACTCCAGAAACCATCTTATCACCATCAAACCCACTATGTGAGTGTGCTACTTGTGGGACTGAGTTTGTTGTGGCTCCTCGAACTCATGAAGCCCTTTGGATGAAAGACGAAACATTTCAACACAAAGAAACCGCCCAGAGGACCTGACTTAACTTTGTCGGACAGTCCAGTTCAGTTTATTTATATAGTACTAATTTATGACAAATGTCATAGAGTACTGCACCAAAAAAAGTCACATACATTGTAACATGCCAATTAGTAAAAAAGAAAATCAATTTCGAGGAAGTCCACTTGTGGCAATGGTGGAAAGGAGAAACTCCCTTTAACCAGGAAGATACCTTCAGGAGAACCAGGATGGGCAGCCATCTCCCTCGACTGGCTGGAGCTACAGAGGACAGGAAAGAGACGCAGACAAACACAGACTGGTAGGATCCTTACTTCTTCGACGTCTGCTTTTTTGAGAGCTGGGCAGCATCCTGTAGACCCTGGAGGCATTGGTGCCCCTCTTCCGGCTGTGCTCCCGCAGCTCACAGATGTCAGGCAGAGAGTTCAGGGCACAGCGGAAATTTGCCTTCCATGTTTTCGGATCTGGCCTGTCTTTGCCTGGACAGTACCGACCTTAAGCAAACAAACATAAACGCAAACCTTACTGAATCAGATCTATTAGACACCTGGTTTGTTTTGGAGTAATACGCCCCGTTGGAATAAAACTCCACTTGTCTTGTTTTTATCGTCTTACAAACGATGGTGGTATTGTTCTTCTAAGGATCACCCAACCAAACTAATGGCACAGACAGTGAATTTGTACTCGACTTGTATGTAGAAAAAAGACCTGCTCATGTCAGATCTGTTCAGCTAAGACCACAAGAGGCCTGAGAGGTGGGGCCTGCAGTTTGACTTTGCTGCAGAGAAGTCTGTCATTTCCAGTAAACGAGGTGTTTAAGCAAAACGCACACTTTTGTTGCAATTAGTTTTCTACAGGAAGTAGTTTATCAGTTGTATCCTTTAAAATGATTTTAAGTATGAGGAAGGATTATAGGATGAGGCACACACCAGCATACCGGCTGACAGACCAGTCAAAGAAAACTTTATGTTTATATGCAGTTATGTTGTTAATGAGCATGATGATGATTGTTTTCCCTCCATGAGATGTAATGGATTAAGTGGATTTAAAAAAAAAAAAACTTCCTGCATGAACTTAGAAAAATAGTTCAGAAACGATGCCTGCAGGAAAAAACAAACAATGAAAACAATATATATGTACATCCTGAATTCTTGACATCATTCCTCAACTTCAAAGACTTAGCCAACACCTAAATAACAAAGTTAAATGTCTGACATTTCTTAAGTACCACATTCCACTTTTATTCAGCACCATAGAGTACTGGTATGTTGTTTTTTTTTATCAAAGTGAAACAAAGAAATAATGACATTTCTACGTGACTTATTTACTTTTATGTTTTAGGTTTTCCAATATAGGTGTGTAAGATTACAAATCTAGAAAACACTGGTTTTTATTATGTTTACAGCTGCAGACTCTTTATGGGGCACTTTCCAACGGCCATGTTTTGTCAGAAAATTGGTCAAAAGGGTTTCTGTATGAAAAACTTGCTCATGTAGACGAGGAAGAAAAGACTGAAATTTGTCTAGGGGCCAAAGTAACTGCAGACATTTTACATGCACAAAAAGAATAAATAAACACATTAAAAATAAAGCATAAACCAAGCAAATATGTTTTTTTAAGGCAAATTATGATATAATAATTCCCATATTTTTGTTCATTCAACCTTTATTTATACAGGTTAGTCTCACTGAGTCTCGGGGACTCATTTACAAGAGAGACCTGTTCTCTAGAATCAATTCTAACAAGAATGACTAAGAAAAAGTATATAAAACAGCATGGCCTATGTTCTCCATGGGTGGTTCAACTTCACTTCCAACCCTGGTCTATCAATTCAATTCAATTTCAGTTCACTTTATTTATGTAGCACCAAGTCACAACAGAAGTCATCTCAGGGCACTGAACAGAAACATTCATATATAATAATAAAACGTTAACACTATTTATCTGAGGAGCAGACTGATTTGAATTTAACTCCATCGCAGACTCATCTTGAGCAAGCATGAAGGTGACAGTGGAAAGGAAAAACTCCCTCATGAGATGAAACTTTTAGCAGAACCAGGCTCAGGACAAGCGGCCATCTGCTTCAACCAGCTGGGTTTGAGAGGAACAGGAAGGAGGAACAGATACACAATGGCAGGTCAAGAATGTTAAAATAGAAATACTGTAGTATCAAATGAAAATTATTTGATTTTAACAATTAATTTAAGGAAATGAGGTCAATTTGTCCTCCAGTAGTCTAAGGCTTAAGGCAGCATAAGAAGTCAACCTTAACTGTAGGATTTATCAAAAAGGAACGTTTAAGCCCAGTCTTAAAACTGGACAATGTGTCAGCCTCATGGACAGAAACTGAAAGTTGGTTCCACAAGAGAGGAACCTGATAACTGAAAGATCTTCCTCCCACTCTGCTTTTGGAAACTCTAGCAACAACGAGTAAGCCTTCAGTCTGAGTGCGAAGTGCTCTGTTGGGAAAATATGGAACAAGAAGATCTCAAATATAAGATGGAGCTAGGTTGTTGAGAGCTTTGTAGGTTAGGAGTAAGATTTTGAATTCTATTCTGGATTTGACAGGGAGCCAGTGGACCAGAGGCCTGGGATCTTGAGGGTTCTGCACAGTACCTTATATGTTCCTAGGACTGCACTCATTTGGACCAAGATCTCTGAGGTTGTTCCTGGGATCTGTTGGATCCACTCTTCCTGTATGATGCTTTGACTCTCCTAAACTTCTGTATTTCCTCTTTCAGCTCTTGATGTTTCTTCAACTTCTCGTGCTCCTGCTGTTACAGGTATTTGGGATTGCTGCATCTATCACCACTGCATTCTTCTGTAGCCTGTCAACCACCACAATGTCTGGCTGGTCAGCCATCACCCATTTATTGGTCTGGACCTGGAACTCCCACAGTATCTGAGCCCTATCATTCACCATCCTTGGCAGAGTCTCCCACTTTGACTGTGGGACCTCCAGTCCATACTCGGCACAGATCCTGTATATTATTCCAGCATCTTGGCATTCCACATATGCTTTGCCTGCCTCCATATTATATCCTGCTATTATGTGCTGGACTGTCTCAGGGACATGTTTGGATTTACTGGGAGGTTGGCACAGTGGTTATACTGTATCTCAGGACTTTGGAACTGGAAGATCAGGGGTTCAGGGTTTGAACCTGTGTGCCATCAACATTGGTTGCTTGCTTGTACGTTACCTGGATTAACAAGATCTATAGCAGATGTTGGAGAATGAGGACAGTCTTATGAGAAATGGACTACTGGAGCAAGATATTCATGGATGAGGGCAGAGAACTTAACACTGTTGGGATATTCAAATATTTCCAAACCGTTCACTTTGCAAAGTAAGCTAAAGTATGACATCACCACTGCAGAGTGCTGCAACCTGAAAATATCAAATATCAACACTGGCAGAACATTCATTCAGTCATGTGAGTGCCTCCAGAATACTGAGTCCTATCTCCAATTTAGCACTGATGAAGGATTTGATTCTCAAACAGTACTTGGAGTCCAATACACAATAAAACTCACTTTGAGACTAATTTGGCTCAGACAAGAAGTAGCAAGAATTAAAGCTGCACTAAGAACACCAGCTTTATTCAACACATACTGCAACTATCTGCCATAAGGAGTTGAAAATAATCAGTTAGTTCATTTAACAGTTGACTTCCATTTAATCTTATTCAGTTTATGACTATATATATATATATATATATATATACACAGTGTATATGTAATCTTGATTCCAACTCAACCCAATATTATAAAATAGCTGTACTTAATTTTCCTTTGGAGAGTCAATTGTATGGTGTTACAGTGTTGTATTGTCATAGTGTGTATTATTTGCAATAACCTTTTCACACAGTGTTCCTTTTACATGCTGAGCTGCTTTGATGTGTTTTGTTTAGATCCTGTGAAAAAGTCTGAGATGTACTTTGACAGCAATACGATAACCCTGAACACTCACTGCAACTGAACTGGAGCGTTCCCATGATGTGATGCTGAGAGAAAAAAAAACAGAACATGACTTTCCCAAGACAGAAGGACAAAAACTGTACTTCGTTTTACGTAAAAGTGTGTGCACATGCGACTTCAAAAAAGTTGCTAAAACAGAAGAGGAAAAAGAAAAAACTTTGTGAAACAAGTTTTGTAAGTGATGGTACTTCCTCAGCAAGACAGCAAACCACTCCGATTAATTTGCATAATTACTATTAGTCTGAACAAATTAAAAATATCAGTCGGGCAACCGCAGAATTATTCTTGGCTGGGTGTCGTACTGAAGTTGGCACTGAACCATCTGCAGGGTCTTCTTTGGATTGCACAGACGTTCAGTAGAAACAAAACAGTGTGAAAAAATTTTTTTGTTTTGTTTGCCAAAAATTTTTTGTTGTTTATTTGTTTGCTCAGCAACAAGTTCATCTGCAGCTTATCTGCACTTTCTGTCATTTAGCTGGAATATGGTTTTCTAATCAGAATGTGGTAGATCAAGAAAACTGGGCGATGCAGCCACACTTCACTGGAAACAAACTAACAAAACAAAACAAAACAAGAAAACGGTCATTGATAGAAGCTGATGTGTTAAACTGACGCTAATACAGATCCACCCATATTTTTCTAGTAATGCTGTTAGGAGTTAAAGCTTCACTCATTAATCACTGAGCTGTGCAAAGAAAATGTAACTTTTTCCAGCATGGCAATTTGTCCCGTAAGAAATTAAAAAAGGCAAAACACCTAGAACTTCTGTCAACTGGGGCTGAGATGAGCAGCCGACCTGGGACCTGAAAGTCCCAGGTTTGATCCCCAACCATTCCCACATATCGTGGTGTCTCTGAGCAAGACACCTAATCCCTAACAGCCCCCGGGCAGCTTACATTTTTACAGCTGTACTTTTACATAGCTGCCCACTGCTCCACCTGGGTGTATCCCAGATTCGATGGATTAAATGCAAAGAACTAATTGTATGGGAATGACAACACATAGCACTTACTAATTAATCTCTATAAACCCGTTTATTTCTATTTTTAGCAGCTGACGTTTTATTTGTTAACTTTAACTACTGATCGTGTTCAGTTGTAATTTTGTCTGAATGGATCCTGTTTTTGCTGTGCACAGAAGTATTGTTCATAAAATGTCAACAGATCATTTGTATTAGATTGAATTTTAAATCCAAAGTAGGAGGCAACGTTAGGTTTTTTTTAACAGTCATTTCAATTATACGGAGATTATACGGGAGTGGTGGCGCAGAGGTTAGAGAAGGTGGGCCTGTGATCGGAACATCGCTGGTTCAACTCCCTAGTACCGACAACATCAAAATGTGGGAGGGAAAGGTAAAGCGCCCACACCTGCCTCCACCCTCACTTGTCCCACTCTGGGCCCCTGAGCAAGAACCTTAACCCCCGATCATCTGCTCCTCTGGACTCCCTGGATGGCAGCTCTTTGCTCCACACAGAGGGCTGTGGTAGCTTGGTGGTCTGTGGTTGTGTCAGGAAGGCCATCCAGTATAAAAAATAAAAAGGGGAAGTCTTTGTGTGACTTACTTTAGTGTGGCGACCCATGAAGAAGGGAGAAGCCAAAAGAAGAAAAAGAAAAGAAAATCAATTACTGGTATACGGAGGTTGGAGCTCACCTGAGGTCACATGACTTTTAACTTGAGACGTATTACCTAAAAGAGTGCGGACCTGAGCAAAAATGCAGTATTTACCTGTTCATATTAGACTTCATTTGGAGATTTATTTTATTTTTTTTAGTTAAAATGTTCTTACCCCATCCTACTTCACCTGTACTCTCCTGCTCGGTGCCTCAGATCAGCTGATCAGCTGCTCATGGAGGTGCCTTTATTCCTTAGCTTTTGGCACGGACTGAGACTTGCTTTGGTTTATTTGTACTACTGCTGTTATTGCTTTTCTTGATTGTACTGTTTAAACTGTTTTTATTATTTGTTTTATATGATCAAATGTTTTTTTGAGTTTACATGTACAGCACTTTGTTGCAGCGGTGGTTGTTTTAAAGTGCTTTATAAATAAATCAGTAGTAGTAGTAGTGTGTATGTGTATATGTATACATATATATATA
>NC_056499.1:19938442-19959925 GCF_014905685.2 Nematolebias whitei | reverse complement strand
ATATATATATATATATATATATATATATATATATATACTATATGTATGTGTGTGTGTGGGGTGTGTGATTTAAAGCTCTTCTTAAAAGGCATTACTCTTCTACACACCGTTTAGCATTTCTACATGTTCATGCTGCTGATGTTCAGCATATTGTTTTTGTACTATTAATGCTTTGTGTATTCTTAGTTTAGTGCATTTCTTAGTTCATATCTTAGATCTTGTTACTGTTTTTCTTTTACAATGTATACTTTTGTTGGATGTAACTGGGTCCTTGTATACACAATTTTATTCCATCACATGTACCACATGTGGTGAGAATGACAATAAAGAACCTTGAATTGACTTCCATGTAAAGCAATAAATCCTAATGTCTCTTTAACCCAATATTGGATCGATGATGTGAATGTAATTGGTCTAATTGATGAGGCCTCACCTGATGAGATAAAACTGTCTCCATTTGGGATTCTTACCGGTGTGCATGGCCCAGCTCCTGAAGAGTGTCGCATCCCGGTCGATGCTCCAGCCATGACGAGCAGCATGTTTCCATGGGATTTGGAAGATGCGTGCCGACTGCAGGGTGAGAAAGTAACATTTATCACGATTCATAAGAAACAGCCTGAGCTCAGCTGTGCAGGTACATGCAAGTGTGAAGGAAGGGTGAGAGCAAGTTGAAAGGAGATTTGGGGTCTCACCTGGTCCAGCCAGCTGACACCTGGATACTTCCCAGACTCAATCTGCTCTTCCAGCCACGGCCTCAGCCTCTGTCGGCCCAACTGCTGCATGCTGCAACCCGAGACTCAGGTGAGCAACAAGGTGGTTGATATAAGAGCGTCACCTGCTTTAACAGCACTTTGAGTAGTGAGAGAAACTATTTTATGAGCTCGGATAAAATCAGAGGCTACACTGGAACTCCCATCCTACTCAACTGGATCTTCCAATCACAGTGCACGTAATGAAGTCAGTCCTGCTCCTCCTATTAATCTTCCAGCTGATATCTACTGTCTGCTGAATGGGCTCCTCCCGTTACAGGAAATAGACTAATTCAGTCTTTTCCCTCAATCAGAAGGTGAACATATGGGTGGATGAGGAAGGTGCTGAAGTGAAACCTCTTTGGAATGCTTATTTGCATTTCCTTATGCCTGGATATCGAAAGCAAAGCATAAATTCAACTCTGCAACAACAGAATTGGTTGAAAATACAGTAAATAAACCGACAATTTAATAATGATTATCACATAAAGATGATTTTTGGGCAGCATGTGCCAGCAACTGCATGAAAGAGAACCAAAATATGATTTTTATAGTTGGGTTTTTTTGTGTGCACCTGAGGTCAGTTTGGCAACCATCATCGCTCAGGTAAAAAACAAAAAAACACCAGATGGAAGCAGAATAAACGTGTGACCTGCGTGACACAGGAGACGGCTATACATGTTGCAACAAATCTTTAGAATAAGAAGCTCAGAAGAAGTGCTTTTAGGCCTGTCTCAACAAGGAGCGAGTTTTTGTTTCACAGATGAGTCGAAATATTAAATGACAAGGGGGATGCCGGAGTTCTGAGTTAACTCAACAAAAGACACCACAGGTCTTACGCTCCTTGTACACAAATAATAAATAAAATAAAGATCTTGAACTTAATGGTTAACAGCAGCTAGGTAACAAAGTTCACTGCAACACTTTTTGGTGTCGTAGCATTTGAAGTGGGAATTACGCATACATCAACTTTTATTGGAAAGAGAAAAAAAAAAAACAAGAATAGTGACTTTGCTCCACTCCATCAGAAAATAAAGATATCTATTCATTCTTGTCAATGAAGCAGGCTAAGCTTTTCGTTTGTTGTGATACGTGAAACGTGCTGAGTGAGGGTAATAAATGTACGCTTCTATGGAAATGAGTCAGCAGCTCCAAGGAACAGTAATGAGGAAGTCCTTTTACAAGACAGCTCCGTGTTACAACTGAATGTTGTGGTGTGTTTCGGTTACACAAGTCGGTTCATCATAAAGGTTTAGGACTGAGAGCTAAATGTGGTATTTAAGCTCACCAGTTAAAATTATGGCTGAGGTCTTTAAATAGAGATTCTTACAAGGAAATGTTATGATAAAAAAAAATCACAGTACGCATTTTAGTTTTTACAGTTTTTGTAATGCAGTTTTCAGAAAATGTATTTTAGAATCAACAAAACTGAATACAAAAGGTGGCGTAGATATGCTGCATTACTGGACTATGACATACTCAAGCATTTGTAAAAGGATATTCTCAAAACAAACCGATATTTTAAATTCTATAAAAACTTTGTGATCAGTTCCCATTAAATGATGAAATCCAAGAATGTACAAAGATGCTTACAAAAGGTAAAAAAAATAAAAAAAATAAAAAAAAACATCAGATCATATTTGCATCAGTCTATGGTGGCTCAGTGGTTAAGTGATCTAGTTTTAAAATTCTCATGTTACTGGTTCGAGCCCAGGTTGCGTCAGGAAGAAGATCCAGAGAAAAACAATTGTCTATTGGTGAGCACATTTCAGCTAATCTGCTAGTTGAGGAATTAAATTTTCATTTAGTGGATTAGTGTTTTTGCTAACTTTGGAAACTGTTCCAATCCATCCATTTTCATCCGCTTATCTAGGGTCAGGTCGTGGAGGTAGCAGCCTAATTACCAGTTACCAGTTAGAATTAGTTCCTGCTAAATTAAGTTTTGCCAGCTTTAAGTCTGCTAACAAAATTCACGTTTGTCTCGAAGAGTCCGTTAGGCACGCTATTGGTGAACTACGTGTACACGTGACGTGATTGGTCAATGCAGCATCAACTAGAAGGAGACAAAGACCTGAAAGATCTGAAGATCTCAATCTTGACCTCTCTAAGGTCCTGGGTTCAATCCCCGGTTGGACCTGGGGTCTTTCTGTGTGGAGTTTGCATGTTCTTCTCATGCTTGCATGGGTTTTCTCTGGGTACTTGGGTTTCCTCCCACAGACCAAAAATAAAGCATGTTAGGCTGCCTTCAGGCCCTGGCCTCCCTTGCAAAAGAGATCTGTGATCTCAATGGGATTTGCCTGGTTAAATAAAGGTTAATAAATAAGTAAGTGGCTTATCTGCTAAGTTCATGGCAAAAACCAAAACAGACATCTTCCTGTTTTGTTTCATTTTTTAATATAATTTTCTTCCATTTATTCTTTTCAATTTATTTGCCTTCTTTTATGATTGTCCACTGTTGTCATCAGATTGCAGGACATGGGCACCAGCGACCCCCGTGACCCAAAATGGAATAAGCGGGTAAAGAAAATGGATGGATGGACTGTTGTCATCACTCTTCGTAAAAACAGCTCTCTCTTGTAAATGAGTCCTCGAGGCTCAATGAGACTAACCTGAATAAATAAAAGTTGAATGAATGAAAAAGACGTGTGACCCAGACTGAGTGACAGTCATCTTAGCTGTTAGCAGTTTAGCGTTAGCTTCAGCTAACTTTTTGTGCCCTATTATCTGGGCACACCTGTGTTATCTTTGCCCACCACTTACCAAATCTTTCATGCAAGTTAACTGTGGCAGAAGAAGCAGCTAAAAAAGTTTTTAATCTAGAATCATCTTCTGCATTTTTTGCTGCAGATATCTCACAGCAGAGACGTCAACTCAAGGTTTGTGCTGCCTGAAATTGTTTTTGCAGGGAAAAAAAGCCAACATTATATACTCCTATAACATAACCACAGTAAAACAAGCCACAAAATGTTATGTAAAGAGAATATATATATATATATACACATATATAAAATGGATCACAATTCTATAGTTGAAGTAAAATAACTTCAGATGCAGGAAGAGGGCCACCTGCATCACGAAGGACCCCACTCACCCAGCACACACACTTTTTGCCCCGCTCCCCTCATGAAGGAGGTTAAGGAGCATTAAGTGTAGAACCACTAGATTGAGGAACAGCTTCTACCATGAGACTGTTATTAGACTCATGAATCTCTAATCAGGATAATCACTGTGAAAAATCACATCATGTTGCTGCTGATCTGATTCATTTTGCTGCTGATCTGTTTCATTTTGCTTTGTTCATTTGTGTTAATTTGCTCACACAGACTCATGTTCGTGCTGCTGTTCGTCGTATTGTTTTTATGCTATTGGTGCTTAGCATATTTTTAGTTGATATTTTTCTTAGTTCATATCTTAAGACATCATTACTGTTTTTCTTTTACATTTTATTGTTGGATGTAATTGAGACCTTGTGTTCAACATTTCGTTCCACCACATGTACCACATGTGGATAAAGAAACTCTGACTCTCTGACTTTACAGAATAGACGTCAAGTTTTTGTTTTTTGGGATTCATCATGTCCTGGATGACTGAGAATCAACACCAGCAGACGTATTTTTCACATTTCAGAATAAATCCCGAAACCAAATCAGTAAGCTACACGCTGTGATAGTCGCTGATTACTTTTATAGTATTGTCAGCCAGAAGTTCCGGGTAAAACTGAGAATTCAGGGTATTGTTGATTAAACCAGGAATGAAGGGGTTAAAGCAGGGCTGAGGGATCTTGGGAAATGTTTCTCCTGGACACTTGTTTAAAACATGCGTGGGATAACCACTTGGCTTTTCTGAGTACAGAGCATCAGACGGCTCTATTTTGCTTGGAACCGGCTGGTAACCATCCTTCATTGTAAGAAACTGGTGTGACCCTGTGGGCACACAGCTGTAGAAAGGGTTTTCCAGTTTGACAGCTGTCTCACAGGACCTCTCAAAGTTTCCCTTAACAACGCTCTTCAGCAGGCCAGAGGGACTCGTGTTGGTGCTGCTAAAGATGGAGCTGTCCGCGTGAGAAACTCTCCGAGAAGGATCTGCGGTGCTCGGATGATGTGACGTGTTTGTTGGCATAAGAGATGAACTATGCTGTAGTACAGGAAACAGACGAGCCAGTCGGTCAGGATCGTTCACTATGTCGCTCGCGTTAGAGGAGCATGCAGAGCCAGAAAGCGTTTCAGTCTTCTGACCAGAGCAGTTGGGTAAGAGCAGAGAGTAGGTGTGATTCAAAATGTCAGACGATCCAGAACCGTGGCTAGGTGAAAGGGGTTCTTTAAGTAAAGGCAAAAGTTCCAAGATGTTCTGAACAGCAACAGGAACTTCAGAAGACATTCGCTGATCGTCTTTGATGGCAGCAGCCTCTTGCTTCTTTGACCTGAACAGAGAGAAACACTTGCTTAAAATACAAATATAAGCACACCGCGGATGAAATGCGTTTATAAATGTGTTTGTGCAGACATACATTTCTTCTTCTGTAACACAGACGGACAGTTTGAGTGGCACAGGTGTTAAGACCTGAAACAAAATTAATATGAAATCACCCCACAGTGAAAATACCTTTGAAAACTAATTTTGCCACGGTTATAAAAGTGCATTGAGATTTAAACTATTTCTTCTTCAAATATATGACTCCCGTTTATTAATCTGCAATGTTAGGAACATCATTTGTTATAAGCACTTTCATTTTTTACAGTACAGTCAGGTAAACTTGTGCTAGTTCAACTTTAAAGCACCAATATCTAAAACAAGCTGCTAATTTCTGCATTTGTGTTATGAAAGTCTTGACCGATGTAACATAAAACGGTTCTGTGCACAAATTACTGAAAGATTCCAACAGAAGGTGTCTCACCACTGGCACTTTTAGATGCGTCACGGTCACCTTTGGTTCTAAATATGTGTCCCACCACTTTCTCTTGGCCCTGTAGTCAAATGAACACACCAAACAGGAGTTGCAGTTGTGAATTAATGAAACCAGGGAGGCAGATAAAGAATCAATGCAAATGCGTTTTTATCTGCGCGTCCTACTTTTTATAACAGTAGAAGATGGTACCACACAGGAGGGCTGCAAAAACACTGAGGCCAAGAGTGAGAGCCAAGACCAGGGAGTCAGAGGAGCCAGCTGTGAAGCAACAGGTATGATGCACGTGTTTGTACAGAAGGCACACAGCAGAGAAACAACAAGAACACATTCTGAAACGTCTTACGAAAAGGTAGCCAAGTCTGCTCAGATCTTTTGAGATGGGGCTTAGAGAAAAGTTTATGAATAAATAATATATTACCTGTTCTAGACAGCTCTTTGAATAAGCTTCAAGTTCAAGTATCTTTATTGTCATTCGAATAACATGTGGTACATGAGGTGGAATGAAATGATGTACTCAGGGTCCCGGTTACACCCAAAAATAGCAAAAAAGTATAAAAAGAAACTACATGTAAGGATCTATGACATACACTAAGATATATGCTAAACAGTAAAAATGTAAATACGGTAATTTGATGAAATGGGGTTTCATTCTGATTGGACTGACGAGCTAAAGGCTAGTCAGAACAGGGCTAAGGCTAAATTTGTGCAATTGGTGCAAACATCCATCCATTATCTTTTACCCGCTTCTTCCATTTTGGGTCACGGGGGTCGCCGGTGCCCATGTCCAGCAATCACTGTGCGAGGGGCGTGGGACACCCTGGACAGGTCGCACGTCCATCACAGGGACACATGGAGACAAACGAGACAAACAATCATTCACTCTCTCACTCACACCTAGGGACAATTTAGAGTTACCAATCAGCCTAACATGCATGTTTTTGGTCTGTGAGAGGAAACTGGAGTACCCGGAGAAATCCCACGCATGCACGGAGAGAACATGCAAACTCCACCCAGAAAGGCCTCCGGACCGGGATTTGAACCAGGGACCTGCTCGCTGAGAGGCAGCAGCTCTACCAGTTGCGCCACCGTGCTGCCCTTGGTGCGAACACCATTTTACAAATCTTTACACTGCCATTGATTTGGAATTGCACATTTTTAACCTGGAATCATGTGGTTACTTGTAAATGCAAATGGCAGCAGCAGCAGCAGCCAGCTGTAGCACTTTCAGTGCAGCTTGGTGCCCATCCGGCAGGAAAATCACAACAACTCTGCAATATTAACTGCGTAGTAAAACTAACATCAATGTTCAGGTTCTTAAAGAAGCATTTACATGAACTGCTATGAAACGTTTGAGTCTAGACTTCGGACTTGGCCCTGCTCAGACTAGCGGTTAACTCATCAACTTGATCTCTCCAAACTGAGGTTGTTCAAAGAGCAACATGCACAGGTAAGATAATGACTGTTCATTCTCAAGAAACCATTTCAAAAGATCCAGACAACCCATTTGAGAAACCTGCATCTATGGAAATTCATGTTGCAAAGATTATGAATCTATAGGAGCATCTGTGGAGCAACAATGTGTAGCACATAACAAAACACACTGAGTCAGCGCTTAATGTTACACTTTGTTCATATTTATTTCCTCTTAAATACTATTAAATACTGAGGCTTTAAGTGGCATTCTTACTCGCTTTCTTCACGTTAAAAAGTCCAACCCTGTGACAGCACTTCATTTTCATTTTACGACACATTATCAGGTGTGCTGTCCTAAATTAACTGAAACAAGAAACAGACCAAACGATGAGTAAAGTAAGTCAGACGTGTGAGCTCACAAACCACTATCCCACACCTTTTACAGTATATTTCGTCATTTTCTGGTGTTCGCAACAGGTAACTCAAAGTGTAGCACAACCAAAAGGGGGGAAATATCCACTTTTAACACTTTATCTGTGAGGAGTTTGAAGGTCCCAGACCTTATGATAATCTTCTAGTTCGAGCCCTGTCTGTATCACTACTGATTAAATCCCTAAAAAACTTTAGCTCCTTTAAGACTTATAGCAATTTTTTTTAATTAAAATTGATCTGTGTTGTTATTGCGTCATTCGATGGGTGAACCTTCTAATGAAGCAGAACTTCAGAACACACCTAATAAATTAAAGGACAATACTTACAGGTTTTAATAAGCAGCTCATTGCTGCTGTCACTGAACTTCTCATTCCAGCCTGCGAAGCTTCTCACTCTGATCCCGTACATTGTAGCTGAATCCAATTCATGACCGCTTATTGCATAGTACTGCAAATCCTTATCCATAGCTGGGATGATGAGTTTGGGAACCTGGTATGGAAAAATAAATGTTCAAAGAGAGAGAGGGATTGGTGAATTTCACTTTGCCATCTTAATTTAAGTAAATCTGCGGCTCGGTTTTAAGTAAACCACCTCAGCTGGTGAGCAGGTCCTACCTTCTTTGTGTCTCCTTCTTTATAAAAGGTCACTTCAGCTTTAATAGAATCATCAAGATACTTCATCATGTTTGTTTTCCACCTGACTTCCACGTTTCCATTGGATTCAACCACTGAGACGAGTGTTGGAGTCGGAGGTTTAACTGCAGCAACAAAAGTAAAAGTCAAGACTTTCACCTGCTCCGAGAACAGCTCTGGAAGAGACGAACACTTTGTAGGAAACTCAACATACAGCTCGTTGTGGTGTTGCACATTTTCACCTCCACCACTTTGCTTTCTCTCCTGACTGTTGCTGTGAATTTCTCGTTTATAACAGTAGAAAAGTCTTTAGAGCAGCAGCATTTATCACTGTTACACTGCTGAGGAGGGCAATCCCTGTGGAGAATACAGATCTGAATAAAATCGATTTTAAATTTACAATAAAAACATTTAAAATAGCACTCACTTGTGATCATAGTCATTCTCGATGGTCAAACTGTATTCAGAGCAGTTTTCTGCCTCAAACTGGCAAAATATCGTTTCATAGTCACAGTTACAGTCAAGGTTCAAGTTGTTTCCTGCACAAAACAGACATTACAGTGAATGATGTAAATGATATTAGAGATATGTTCTTATTAAAGCGCAACCGTTACCAAAGCCAAGATGCGCAGTGGCCAAGTGTCCAAACAAAAGCAGCAGCAGGGAATAAGACATTCTTCTGTCCCGAGCTCCAAGTTATTAAAAAAAAAAAAAAAAATTAGATAAATCATTTAATTGAACGTATATTTCATCGTTTAGATAAGAAAAGACATGTTAGTTCCGACAGTCCAGCTGCTTTTAGCCGCAAAGTGAAAGCGCCTCGAACTGCGCACTTCTCTTCCTGATGTTTTTCTGGATGTGTCGCGACTTCTGAGGAAGTTCCTCCTCCACTCCCGAGAGACCGTGTCCGCCCAAACGGCTTCGTGTTTACACGGAAAACATCATTTTTAAGGAAAAGAAGAACGACAAACAATTAAAAATGAAAAAAGCGCCATTGGAAAACCGTGGAATTAAACCAAAAATGTTGCAAATGATGCGTTTAGGTGCAGTAAGCGCGGAATGAAAGTGTCCGGAAATCGGCTGGACTATGACCATATTTGGTGTGTTAAGATTAAACATGGACATCTTTACTGTGATGCATTTCTGTTAGTTCCCACTGACTGGAAGCTGTTTATTGTCAGTACATGTTTACATGAACTCTGTTCACTGGTTGTTGTTGTCCCTGGCTTAATGTAAACAAAACACACACAAGCAATGAAAATCCTCATATTTAATATAACAATATTGAACAAATTTTAGGGACAAGAGAAAATCAAATTACAAATTATACATAATATTTTGCCTTTGTGAAATAAGTTATGTATTTATTTGTTTGTTTGTTTAAAATTGTTCTTCCAAAGACTGCATATTGAAACATGACTAAACTACAAAAATAATTCGATTCAGATTGTTTTCTATTACAACAAAGTCATGTTTGTAACAAATAGGTTCAAAGTTCTTTATTGTCAGTTGCATCATGGTACATGAGATGGAATGAAATTGTGGTCGCAAGGTCACAGTTACACCCAGAAATAGAAAAATATAAAGTATAGAAAGAAACAGTTTACAAGGATTTAAGATATACGCTAAACACTAATAATGTAAAATTATACAGTATATTAAACAACAGCCCAAACATGAGTCTGTAGTGAGCAGATGGGTATGAATACAGCAGCTTAAAGGTAAGAAATCAGCAGCATGGATAATCAGCAGCAGATCAGTCACATACCACCTATCAAAGTGGCATTTCAGTGATATATATATATATATAATTATATATATATAATATATATATAATAATTATTTTTACAGTGATTATCCTAGTTAGAGATTCATGAGTGTAACAGCCTCAGGGTAGAAGCTGTTCCTCAGTCTGGTGGTTCTACACTTAATACTCCTCAACTTCCTGCCTGATGGGAGCAGGGCAAAAGGTGTGTGTGCTGGGTGAGTGGTGTCCTTCATGATGCAGGTGGCCCTCTTCCTGCATGTGGATGTGTAGATGTCTGTGATGGTGAGGAGACTGACTCCAACAGACTTCTGTGCAGCCTTCACCACTCTCTGCAAAGCTTTTCTTTCTGCAGCTGTGCAGCCTCCATGCCACACGTTGATGAGCACAGGATGCTCTCCACTGCACACCTGCAGAAGGAGGTGAGGACTGAGCTTCCCAGACCAGCTCGTCTGAGCTGCTTGAGGAAGTCGAGTCTCTGATTTGCTTTCTTGATCAGGCTGGTGGTGTTTTTGCCCCATCTGAGGTTGTTATTTAGGTGCACACCCAAGTACTTGTAGCTGGAGACCACTTCCACTGCAGATCCTCCTATGTTTGATGGGTGGGAGGGTGGGGGGTTGCTCCATCTGAACTCCATAATCATCTCCTTCATCTTCTTTACATTGATGTGGAGGTTGTTCTTCCTGCACCAGCTCTCCAGATGTTCCACCTCCTGCCTATAGCTGGACTCACCATTGTTGGTGATGCGTCCCACCACCGCTGTATCGTCTGCAAACTTCACAATATGGCAGCCTGGATGGGTAGGTGTGCAGTCATATGTGAGCAGAGTGAACAGGAGGGGGCTCAACACACAGCCCTGTGGGGAGCCAGCGCTGAGGGTTATAGTGAAGGAAGAGAAGTTGTGGATCTTCACTGACCGCAGTCTGTTTATTAAGAAGTCTAGGACCCAGTTGCAAATGGAGGGGCTTAGTGTGAGTATCTAAAAAAGTTAAGTCTGGTCCTCTGGATATTCAAAAAACAAAACAAAAAAATGCAGAAACGTTTCGTCTTTCATCCGAAAGACTTCTTCAGTCTGAGGTGCTGTATTCAGCTCAGTCTTATAAATAGTGTGAGTAGTTTGTCCATCAGGGTCAGGGGAATCATGGTGTTGAAGGCCATGAAGAGCATACCGACGTAGGAGTCCTTCTGCTCCAGGTGGGTGAGAGCAGTGTGGACCACAGAGGGGATGGCATCCTCTGTTGAGTGGTTCTTGCGATATGCACACTGGTGTGGATTTTGATGGTGTGGATGGTGATGCTGATGTTGGTGGTAGCTTTGATGTGGGCCATGACCACTCTTTCAAAGCATTTAGTGACTATTGGGGTGAGTGCTACTGGCCAGTAGTCATTCAGACCAGTCACTGCAGAACTCTTAGGAACTGGGATGATAGTGGTAGTCTTCAGGCAGGTGGGAACTGTTGCCAGGATGAGGGAGGAGTTAAAGATCTCGGCCAGCACCTCACAGAGCTGACTTGTACAGTCTCTCAACACCCTCCCCGGGATGTTTTCTGGGCCAAATAATGGTATGCACTTTTGTAACATAACAAGAACAATGTGCTTTTTGCTAAAAGCTCTCTGGGTTTGGAGAATGTTACATTAGTTTATGTGCATTAATTCAGCTTTAACATTTTATTTTATCCCATCCATCCATTTTCTTCCGCTTATCCGGCGTCGGGTCACGGGGGTAGCAGCCTAAGTATTGAGGCCCAGACTTCCCTCTCCCCATAATATCAGCACTAAGCCCTAAACTAAACCTTTACTATCAACTTTAAGGTGCTGAAGCTCTTTGTCAGATATTTAATAATTAGACAAAAGTGGAATATAATGATTACTTTTTAACTGAAAACTGATACATGCAAGACAAGGAAATTACAGCATCAGGGATAAAATAGAATAGAATAAAAATCTCCACATCGAGAGGAGCCAGTTGAGGTGGCTCGGGCATCTGGTTAGGATGTCTCCTGGACGCCTCCCTGGTGAGGTGTTCCGGACACGTCCCACCGGGAGGAGACCCAGAGGAAGACCCAGGACACACTGGAGGGACTATGTTTCTCGGCTGGCCTGGGAACGCCTTGAGATTCCCCTGGAGGAGCTGGCCCAAGTGGCTGGTTAGGGAAATAAATGTTTAAAAAACAAATAGTCTGATGATCAGAAGATCAGTTTTGTATTATTTTTGTAACTTACTTCCCCATTTTTTTTCTTATAGGTTTCTTCAGCATCAACAAAGTTCATGCTCAATCATCCATCTTATCACTGAAAACCTTCCTCATTCTTTTCTTCCATTTAACTTTCAAGTTTCCTTGATCAAGCACAACATTTCAGCGGTTGCTGTCAAAATACAGAGCCATTGCACATATACAGTATTTCCACAAAATAAGACTTTCAGCACCTTCAATCGAGAATACGACACATTATCCTACCGGCCATAAAAACACTATTTTCCTTTTGATTATTCAAAGGGCTATCAACAACAAGTGATATTTTTGTATTTATATAATTACATGTGTGCGTGTGAAAAAAATTGAGATTAAATTGAAATGTAAAATTTTAGTGTACATATATATATCTACAGTACTGTACTGTATTTCCTTTCAGCCACCTGCAGTTCACATTTGGTCCACACGGTGGCAGCACTTCTGCCCGAGTTTGTAAACAAAACCACGAAGAAGACATTTACTACCAGGGCACTTCAAAACAGTTAGCTTACGCTAGCTACCCCGCGAAGTTTTTATTAAAAAAAATTAAAAAAAAAGAAGATTATTTTGGCGTTTTGTTGTAATTTTTTTCTACAGACTTTTCTCTAGTTATAACAGAGTTAAACCAGCCTCTATGGACTTGGATACGTTTTTGTTAATCGAAGGTGAACCTGTTCAGGTTCATCTCTGAGTCTGATGTCTGTCAGACGGGCTCTGGTGGATTGTGCAGTGTTGTCTCTGCAGGATTCCTGCGTGTTTTATCCGTGCTGTAAAAGCTGCTTTTCACGCATTGATACCGATCAGCTGGACACCACGACAAGGTATTAAAATCAATCAAACTGTTTTGCTCTGCTCGCCTATCTATTGTCATTAAAATTGTACGAGTTGAAAGGTTTTAAATCGCTTCAGACTGTAATAGTCCCTGTCCCTCCTCAGGTGTCGGTGCTCCAGATGTGGTTACAGGTGTCTGAGGGACCAGGTGGACTACAGATACCGTCTCTCTCTCTGGGTGACCCGGGACAGCTGCATTTTTGGTGTGACAGTGTTTGGAAACAGCTTGAACGCATTTTTCGGCATTCATGCAAGTGAATTACAAAAGTAAGTTCTAATAAATTCAAACATTAATTCCATTTATGTATCGTCAGCACATCTAATGACATGATGACTCAATCAGAAATCTACAACAGTGTAAACTTTGTTGTCATTTTGTAGGTTAGTGGAACATCTGGAGGGACCTGTAGAGCCAGCAACGAGGTCCAGACTGTTGGTGAAGGCTGTCAGAGACTGTTTCATTGGAAGACATTTCATCTTTGGTATAAAGGTAAAAAATGCCTATAACAGGACACCGAATAACGTGGGACGTTATTTATGCTGAGCTTACACAGATACAGATTTTTTTGTTTTACTTGATTTTGAATAATGTTTTTGCAGCTGTGCCTGCCTGTCTTTCTTTAGACCAGTGTAGTGTGCATACATCCACCAGAGGGATCTTCCAGTTGTGTTTAACCTTTATCTTTGAGATCAATATTAAATGATCGTGTTTTGTTATTGGGCGGCATAGTTTTGGAGATGGCAGAGCTGCCGCCTCTCGGCGAGCAGGTCGCCGGATCAAACCCCAGCTAGGGACCTTTCTGGGTGGAGTTTACTCCGTGCATACGCTCCGGGTACTCTGGTTTCCTCCCACAGACCAAAAACATGCATGTTAGGATGATTGGTAACTCTACATTGTCCCTAGGTGAGAGTGAGAGAGTGAATGGTCGTTTGTCTCTCTGTGTCCATGTTGGACTGGAGACCTGTCCAGGGTGTCCCCCGCCTTTCGCACAGTGGTGGCTGGACATGGGCACCAGTGATTCCTGTGACCTGGAAAGTAAGAAGTGGGTAAAAGATAATGGATGGGCGTTTAGTTATTCTACATGGCATAAAAATGTTATTTTAGTTTTTATTCTTGTTATAATACTATGTTGTTTTTATTTTGGCTGTTCTCTGCGGGGGTCGTCATAGTGAACAAACTTGCTCATGAGATTCGGCAGTTGTTTATGTTGAATGCCGTTCCTCATGCAACCTGGGCTTGGATCTGCAGCCTCAGGGTTATGAGACCGAAACACTGACCACCAAGCTACCACGACCACCCTTGCTATGATACTTATATTTTGCTACATTTTTGTTTGAGTTAATTAATGTCTAAAAATAAATCTCTTTAAAGTATAGCCTCATTCATTTCAATTCAGTTCACTTTATTTTTATATCACCAAGTCACAACAGAAGTTGTCTCAGGGCACTGAACAGAAACATTCACATACATAAAAAAAAACCACACAGTAAAAGTTATCGATCTAAGAAAGTCAGCGGATTGCATTAAATCTTCACTTCATTGTCGTCTCCCATCCTGAGCAAGCACAAAGGCAACAGTGGAAAGGAAACATTCCCTTTTAACAGGACGACTCCTCCATTAGAACCAGGCTCAGGACGAGCGGTCATCTGCTTCGACTGACTGAGGTTAGAGAGGACAGGAAGGAGAAACAAACAAACACAGAATGACAGGTCCAGGTGTAATTACATTTGTGTATTTTAGGAATTATTGTCACTACATGTTATGTGACCAAACAGCACACACAGCTTAAAAAATACTGACTAAGAATCTTTATTAATATTTATTTGAAAAAAAAAAAGGCTTATAGATATAGTTTTAAATGCATTTTTAAAGTCATTTACTTTTTTATTTGTTTTATTTTTTGTGAATAACATACATTTGTGTATTATTTGTCATTTTCATGCTGGAGAAGAAGAGACTTCTTTCAAACCTTCAGGCAGTTGTTTATTTGTTGTATACAGATCATTATGATGCAGTAACTTCCTGGTCCTGCACATCAGATTGTCTATCAGTGTCTACCATCCATCCATCCATCCATCCATTATCTTTACCCGTTTACTCCATTTTGGGTCACGGGGGTCGCTGGTGCCCATGTCCAGCAATCACTGTGCGAGGGGCGGGGTACACCCTGGACGGGTCGCAAGTCCATCACAGGGCCACATAGAGACAAACGAGACAAACAACCATTCACTCTCTCACTCACACCTAGGGACAATTTAGAGTTACCAATCAGCCTAACATGCATGTTTTTGGTCTGTGGGAGGAAACCGGTGTACCCGGAGAAAACCCACGCATGCACGGAGAGAACATGCAAACTCCACCCAGAAGGCCCCTGGACCGGGGTTTGAACCAGGGACCTGTTCGCTGAGAGGCAGCAGCTCTACCAGTTGCGCCACCGTGCTGCCCTGTCAGTGTCTAATTAGATGATAATTATTATCACTTGTAGTCATGTTCTGTGTTGAGCTTTAAATTAACAGTACATAAGTTAAAACTCAGTGTTGCATCATAAGTGAGAGATGAAATGAAGAGTTCTGTACAATAATTGATGTAGATGATTAACAACAAAGTCCATGCTCAATAATTCAGGTATAAAATCCAACATTTTTCAGTCAGGTCATCTGGACAGCTTAGTTTTTTTTGCTGAAACGTTTCGCCTTCGATCCAGAAGGCTTCATCAGTCAAGGAAACGCAACAAAACTGATTCTTCCACCAACACCTTACTCCAAAGTGGAACAAACCAGTTCTGCTTGTGATAAGATGGTCTCTTTGGTACGCCCCTCCTCCATTGCCGGCCCTCTTCCTTGTTGACAGTCTTGTCAAATTGGTTGAAAACAACAAAGTCTGAAAAATGTTGGATTTTGTACCTGGATTATTGAGCATGGACTTTGTTGTTTTCAACCAGTTTGACAAGACTGTCTACAAGGAAGAGGGCCGGCAATGGAGGAGGGGCGTACCAAAGAGACCATCTTATCACAAGCAGAACTGGTTTGTTCCACTTTGGAGTAAGCTGTTGGGGGAAGAATCAGTCTTGTTGTGTGTTTCCTTGACTGATGAAGCCTTCCGGATCGAAGGTGAAACGTTTCAGCACAAAAAAAGAAACTGTCCAGATGACCTGACTGAAGAATGTTGGAACCGCATTCATTTGATGAACCTAACTTGAGATGAAATGAAGAGTTCTGTACAATAATTGATGTAGATGAATAACAACAAAGTCCATGCTCATGACCTAACCTAACTTCATAAAAACTCATTATTCGCTTTAACTGAAACATTATTGTTTTTGAATAAATTAGTTTTAATGGTATTTGGTCTCAGCTCTTCTTGTATTCATCTGTCTCCTTTTAGCTGACCGGAACAGAAAGTGGACCTTGGTGTGGAGGTCCTGGTTCAAATGGCTCCAGCAGAAGAGAGTCAGCCCAATTTGTTGCAAGTCAAATGATTCTTCCTGAATCCAAGGGCCTGGCTGGCTGCACTGTACTGGGTTATTTTCATATTCTCCTTCAAAAAGCTTCAGAGTATGAAGAGGGGTCTGCTGACCCAGCTGCACCCCTGCTGCTCGGTCCTGGTACGAGCAGCAGCTTTAGTAATACTTCTTTGTGTGCCTCTGGTCTTCTCTCCCAGTCACAGCTCAGGTGAGGAAATATAGAAAAACACAATGGGTTGTATTTTGCCTGATAGTTTTTTTAAAGTAATTTCTAATACAAAACTGTAGAAAATCTAACCTAACTTCATAAAAACTCATTATTCGCTTTAACTGAAACATTTTTCCTGTTTATGCACCAATGTTTGGTGTAAACTTCATGGGTTAAAGGGGAAAAAAAACAAGTCATTATTTGACAACTGCTTTTGATTCCATCCTAGATCACAGCACCCTTCAGTCGCTCCCACTCCTCTGTGGGAACGGTCTCTCGGAGTTGTGACGTCATCAGCAGAGCAGGAGGAGGAAGGCTGCAGTACACAGGACAGTGGAGATGACAACAGCAGACAGATAGAAAACAGCGTGACATCACACCCTGAGCTGGAAAAGCATAAAGTAACAGAAGGAAGAGCGTCTCTTCTCCCTTCAGAGCAGAGTTTTTGCAATAGCCCGTCTTTTATTGGATATTCAAACTGGTCTTTTGGAGCGATTGCTGGAAACGGCCTTGGCGTTAACTCGTGTTTTAGTCCTGTCCCACCTGTCTGCAAAAGTTTCAGCCTCATTCCAAAGGAGTTCTCTACAAGTCAACACGCCAGATCCATTTTATCAAGCTCGTTGGCATGGGAGGATCTACCTTTCTCTGAGAGCCTCACAGAATTTTTGAACAAAGATTTTGACGTTGTTGGTGAAATCAAACCAAGTGTGCAAAGTGAAACTCAGACTGCAAGAACTCACCTGGAGGTCACTAACCCTGCAATTAAATGGACTTCTGCTTGTCAGAGAAACGCACAGATAAGAACCGGCCATTCATCGATATTAACGGATATCAGTAATGCACCTGCACCAGAGGGAGGGGTCGGACTGGACTTGCCTGATCAGGAACACAACAGGCCAGAAGATGAAAATGTTTCCCGTCGTGAGTTCATTTTGGAGAATGTCAAAGCTTGTCTGTCTTTTGAAGAAGAAGAGCAGCTTGAGATCAGTTATAACTGCTCAGCTGATTTATTCAGTAACACTCTCGGGAACAGCAGGGATGGAGAGAACACAGATACAGAACCTGGGAGATCAACCATTTGTTCGATATCTTCCAAGACGGAGCAACAGCCCCCGAGGGATGAGAATACGGCACAGCTAACGCCGCAAAGACTACAAATCAATAAGTGCAGCAAAGGAGACGGTTTAACTTCACACGGAACTGAACATTTTGACTTCATCCCTCTCAGTCCACTCCCATTGTTAAACTGGATGTGGTGACGCAATCACTCAACATGTCAATCAGCCACAGGACCGGTGAGTTTTCAAAAGAGATGTTGATGCGGAGCAGGAGATCCAACAGGCGCAGGAACAGTTTTACTCCAAGAAGGAAGTTCAGGAAAACAGACCAGTGGCTGCAAGTTGGCCAGGACATTAAAAGAAGCACTTTAAACAGCGAGTCATCAAGAACTATTAATTACGAGCAGGACTCCGGAGTTAAACGTGCGGCTGTTTGTGATTCTGAGGATGATGATGGAGTAGTTGCTCCCACTCCTGTGAGTAAAACACTCAGCGTTTTGTCCAGAAGGAGACAAGAGACTGAAAGTGGCCGCAGCGATTTGGGTCTGATCAGGAAAGCGAATCAGAGAAATGGAGTTGATTGTCAAAGACTTTTCCAGAATCAAACTCTCACATCACCACACAGACGTGAGGCACAAACTGTGAATTATAAAACTCAGACTGTTGACGAGGGGAGACGGGATGGATCTAACGATAACCACTTGGACGATGCACACCAGAGCTGTGATTGGTCTAGAGATCTGTTCTCTGACTCTGTTGCAGAATAAATACAACATTTGTTGTACGTTGTGCTGTAAGTGCAGTTTGTTGTTGTGGACGTCTGCTGCTGCCTTTACTGGTGCTGCTGCCTTTACTGGTGCTGCTGAGTGCAAAAGCATCAAAGAAGAACCTGCTTCAGACTTTTCATTGCAGTTGACTTGTCATCTACGTATTTTATTTCCTGCAGCCAGGTTGAACAATGGTGCAGTACAATCTCCACTCAATGAAACGATAGATAATTGTATATAGTTTTGAAATAAAACGTAAATATTTGGATGTTCACATAAGCATACAGCACTTTGCCTTTAAGAGTTATTATTTTAATTCATGGAATGATAATTTACTTTAAAGTTTTTTTTTATTTTTTTATTCCAAGTGCTGCAAAACGTGTTTAAAAATTAAAAAACAAAACATTTTAATAAATGTTTATTTATTTGCTTTACTCCAATATAATTGTAAAAAATGCACTGTCGTCGTACGGACATTCTCACCTCGTTACAATAAAATGTTTTAGAAATCGCCTAAAACGGTTCTTATAAGAAGGAGGAAAAAAAACCGGCAACATTTGAAATCTTTAAGTTCTGCTTTGAAAAGACTGGTGGTCAGTGCAACGATCACAGCCTTTCTGTTGATGTGCATAAAACCACTGAAGAAGTTTCTTTGGTTCCACCTCTGTGGTACAGAGGCAGTGCTGCCAATAACATACTAAGAGCATGGACAGGACTGCAGAACGGATGGTCCAAGTACCCCAGAGAGTCATAATCTGTGATCTCATGTTTATATTAATCAGATTATGTCAGATATTATCCATCTTTATTGTCAGAGCTCTGTTTTGGAATCCAGTTCTGTTTATTATTTTGCTGTATACTCATGATCAGATTATTGCTCAATTTACTGAGCTCTTTAACCACATTTCTATAGAGAGTGGTTCTCCAACTAGGGTCCCCTGACCCCCGGGAGTCCACCAACCGTTGCGTGGGTGTCTGCAAAAATAAAAATTATTATATTTATATATATTTTTTTTTTAAATTTTTTGCAAGCGCATCCATATTTAACAACTCTGTTAAAATACACCAAAATGCAGGAAATCACATATACTTTATTCAAAATTTTCTGGGGGAGGACCCCCAGACAACCCCACCCACACTATTTGAGTTCCGACATTGATCAGTTGACAGATTAATCCCTGTTACTTGGTATGACTACAGCTGTTATGACTCTGTTCAGTTTTATGTAAAGAGTTTTCTGTAATAATTTAAAGAAATGGCAACCTATTTCTTTAGCATATAATATTGTACTTTATCACTGCATTCTAAGTATCTATAACTAATATTATAGCCTAAAAAAATTAGGTTTACAATTGCTTATTGTGCTTACAAGGTGCTCTGAAATGTTTAACATAACTCTAGATGAAATATATAGGTGAACAGATTTGGCAAGAAACTGGTCAGTTTTGTCTCTGTCACCCTTAATTGATGCATAACTAACAGTTATTAATTATGTATGAAGTGTTTATAATATGTTATTAATTCCTCTATAAACTATTTATTAGCATCTATTATGGGAGCCTTATTATAAAGTGGTACCAAAAATTATATTAACACTATTAAGGAACAGGTCTTAAGTATTTATGTTGCCCAAATATTTCCATTGCATTAAAGAGACAAATTGAAGACGATTATTAAACATGAGAGTTATGAGGGGGTCACTGAACCCAAAAAGTTTGAGAACTCCTGCTATAGATGACATTCAACGACAGCAACTGCTTTAACAACTCTTAAAACTGACTAAGTTGCTTCAGTTGTCAGAAATACTTGACTGTCAGACATTAAACATTTGAATTAATATCAGAAAAGAGGAAACGGACAGCACGGCTCCACAGATCAAGCCACAAATGGAGCATTTAGACTCGGCTAAGTCTGACCAATGATCGCTCTAAACCGATGGGTCAAAACTGCAAAAAACTTGGAGAAATACAAACCGGATTCCAAAAAAGTTGGGACAAATTGTGAATAAAAACTGAATTCAATGATGTGGAGGTGCCAACATCTAATATTTTATTCAGAATAGAACACAAATCACAGATCAAAAGTTTAAACTGAGAGAATGTATCATTTTAAGGGAAAAATCTGTTTTTTCCAAATTTCATGGCGTCAACAAATCCCAAAAAAGTTGGGACAAGTCCATTTTTACCACTGTGTGGCATCCCCCCTTCTTCTTACAACACTCAACAGACGTCTGGGGACAGAGGAGACCAGTTTCTCAAGTTTAGAAATAGGAATGCTCTCCCAGTCATGTCTAATACAGACCTCTAACTGTTCAATCGTCTTGGGCCTTCTTTGTTGTACCTTCCTCTTTATGATGCGCCAAATGTTCTCTATAGGTGAAAGATCTGGACTGCAGGCTGGCCATTTCAGTACCCGGATCCTTCTCCTACGTAGCCATGATGTTGTGATTGCTGCAGAATGTGGTCTGGCATTATCGTGTTGAAAAATGCAGGGTCTTCCCTGAAAGAGATGACGTCTAGATGGGAGCATATGTTGTTCTAGAACCTGAACATAGTTCTCTGCATTAATGGTGCCTTTCCAGACATGCAAGCTGTCCATGCCACAAGTGCTCATGCAACCCCATACCATCAGTGATGCAGGCTTCTGAACGGAGCGTTGATAACAACTTGGGCTATCCTTGTCCTCTCTGGTCCGGATGACATGGCGTCCCAGTGTTCCATAAAGAACTTCAAATCGTGACTCATCTGACCACAGAACAGTCTTCCATTTTGCCACACTCCATTTTAAATGACCCCTGGCCCAGTACAAACATCTGAGCTTGTGGAGCTTGCTTAGAAATGGCTTCCTCTTTGCACTGTAGAGTTTCAGCTGGCAACGGCGGATGGCACGGTGGATTGTGTTCACTGACAATGCTTTCTGGAAGTATTCCTGAGCCCATTCTGTTATTTCCTTGACAGTGGCATTCCTGTTTGAGGTGCAGTGACGTTTAAGGGCCCGGAGATCACGAGCATCCAGTAGAGTTTTA
>NC_056499.1:19935369-19938342 GCF_014905685.2 Nematolebias whitei | reverse complement strand
TCACCAAAGTTTCATTTTCATCCTTGAATGTGAGTTAAAACTCACCGATGCAAAGAAATAACACAAACAAACAAACTGCAGAATTTCCAATAAAAAATTGTGATGGTGGGGGCATAAAATGACAAGCATTAAAAATAATGCCCATTTCTCAATTGCACTGTTACTTTTGAAGTATTGTACTATTTTTTAAAATAGATACAAGATTTAAAATGTCTTGATGGCTCCTGAGCTTTGATTTTTATTTCATTTTACTTTTTAACGGAGGATCCCAGTTTTTTTACGCGCTAAAATGTAAAAGCAAAATGCAAACCTTGTCCTTGTTTTTGTCAGATAATCCTGGAGCTTTAAAGCGGTATTTTCTTTTATACGACACTTATTTGAAATCACATGAACTTTTTTTTTTAATAACTTTGAGCTGATGTTTAAAATTAGTGCTTTTAATATGTGCAGTTGTTTAAAGCCTCTGTTAGTGAAGAGCTGCATTAAACGAACATAAGAGATTGCAAACTTTCTTAAAGTTTTCCTAAACTATATTGACATAACTGGTTGTTGACAAAGAAATAAATAATCTTACCTGCATGTTATGATGGGAGAGAAGCAACAAACCCCCACTGTTCTCCTCACGGTTAAAGAGCGAAAAGCTCCTCCATGGAGAATAAATAGTCCCAGTTCAATCTGTGTGCACACCTTCTCATTCGGAACAACAATCACACGCTTTTCATACTGGGAGCAAGGCATGACGTGGAGGTCCATGTGCCTAAAAGGAGCGCTGAGCTCTGATGTCAGAATCTCCATGGCCCGTTATGGAGGGGGCCTGACGCTGGCCCAGAGGATCAACACGAAACCATAGAACTACAGCCAACAGAGCCAGTGTTCCTGCTCACATCTTAGGCAGCGCAGTCTTGCAATGGCTAAAATAAAAGCAAGTTTAGGACGTTTGCTACTACTTACTACAATATGCATCTTATACAGAGGTCAAAGTTACGTTTAAGGAGAGGTCAAAGGTCAGTCTACAGCAGGGCTATTTAACTAAATTGCTCCGGGGACCACAGTTACTGCAAGCCAAGAGCTCAGTGGCTGAACATCTAGCAATTATTGTCATTGAATACGTTTTTTAATTATTTAAAATCTAGTTTTATTTAAAAATGAACCCATTGGTCGGCTGAACTGAGCTCACCTGTGGGCCTGATTTGGTTTTGATCAGTTGAATAGCCCTGGTCTTCAGTGAGCTTAAACTGGGGCATGTAAGGATAGAAGATCTTCACACACACTCCAGGTTACCTATAAAATGATAAGTGTGTCACTGTATGTATTTTGAATAAGAAAAGAACTGAGTTACTGCATGGCAAAGAACAAATCAAAGCAGGAGTTGTATACCAATATTACTTCTCCATTTCCTCTGTAGTTTTTACCCCGACTTTTCAGAGCCATTTAACGCATGGAAACATTTCTATGTGTTGTATTTCTCCAAAGGGAGACGTCTCCAGTGTCAGGTGCCGGTTCCTATCAGCTGATGGTTTGTTGACAAATCCATATTGAGCCATTTGCCCACCCTTCGAACCACATGTTCATCACATCATGACTTTTAATCCTTCCAGGCTCTAGGGTTACAGCCACACCTCTCAATCCACAGGGCGCTCAAACGATCTCCCTGACAACTGTGTCATGGAAATACTACTGCAGTACACTGAGTTACATTCTGACTCCTTTTAGGTTTGTCTCGTGACACTGATAAATACTTACATCACATGTTTAAAGGCAGAAAAATCTACAGCAAATCGATTGCATAACTGAACAAACAAAAATAAAATATAATTGCATATGGTTATTTTAAAGAGAGGTTCTGTGGAATGAATATGAACAATTATCATCTGACCTGTTGTAGATAGTTATTTGAACAACCTCAGTTTGAAGAGATAGAAATTAATTCTTGCAGAAATAAGCAAGTTAAAAGGCTTTTAATTTTTTTAAATTTATAATTTAAAGTTGCTGTGATTGCCTAATTTCACAATAGCTATAAAACTATTGGAAATTACATCTCTTAGTATGTTTACTAGTCGGGGGTAATTAAATGTTTTCATCATGCATCAATTACCAGCTGACTATTATCGTGTCTCACTGTCACTTCCATTTGATTGTGCGTGTCTACACTCCAGTTCAAATAAAAGCCAGACAATAAAACCCAAATTGTTAAATAAATAAAATAATTATTCTCTTTATGGTAATTGTTTTTATTTGCTACAATTTTAGAAATGCTTAAAAAGAATAGTTTATTGGAACTTTTCTTTGGACACAAAAGGTATGAAATAAAAAAGTGACAAGTTTATTAAAATATAGGGTTAAAATAGAACTTGTGAAATGTTATTTGTGCCACAGAGCACTCATTCCAGCAGTGGGCACCATGATGACTGAAAGCCACTTCAGTGTAGTTTGATCTCTAGGCACCGTCATCTGACCCGTCACTGCAAACCTAAGATGCCTTTTAAGCTCTCATATGAGTCGAGACCATTGAGAGACTCACACTTCATGAGTCGGGCTGTTTTTTTCAACAGGAAGTCGGTGCCAGGATTCCAGAATCAGAACAACGCGGTCTCTTACACAGAGTGAGCTCAGCTCAAAGTGGCCTGAAGTGTTTCCATTCACTGGGTGAGCAGTCACATGGCTCACGTACTGGGCAGAAGAGTCTGGAAACACACCCAGCTGCAGCTTCTGGAAACAACTGAACACATCCAATCTCAGCAATGGAACAGGTGAGTAATAAGAAACAATTAATGTGCACATTAGTCTCATTTAAAGTGACCGGTTAATCACACAGGCTACCAATTATTGGTTCCTCAAAAAATTTGGAAAAGTATGAAAATTTCACATTTATATGCATGACCAACAAGCCAAATTTCATTTTAACTGACGAATATCATATATACTGTATATATATATATATATATATATATGTATATATATATATATATATAT
>NC_056499.1:19934537-19935269 GCF_014905685.2 Nematolebias whitei | reverse complement strand
CACTCTGCCATTAGAAACTCAAACAAAAAGTAACAGAATGTCAACTTTCTTTTGTAAATTCGTACATGAAAGGTTATATTTTATTTCAAATTTTGTGTTAACAACAAAGAAAAAAAAGAGTGCATAAAATCTAAACAAATTATTCAATTGAATCCAGATTATTTTGCAGCAAGCACAGAGGATTGCACTGAAATGTATTGAGTACATGGGAATATCACTGCAGAGTGTCAGAGAATTGAGGACACAAGAAAAGATTATTTAAACTCATTTTCCTGCCTCTGGGTGTTCAACCTCAGAATTAAGTGTCGGCTCATCAAGACCATCATTAGGACAATGCACTGAGCATAATTATGTGCAGTTTAGTTGTAAACTTTATACAGTTGAGGCCATAAAAAGAGAGTAATTGTCTGAAGAGAATGTTTTTGCTAAATGTAAATGGTTTTAGACAAAAATGGTCCTATCCAGTGACACCCAGTGATGCACAAACCAACCCACTGTCTGCTTCACATACAGGACTCCAGCTGTGTACCACATCCAGTGTTCTCATGTAACATCATCTTCCTCTTGCTCTCTCGTTCTCTTACCCACACTGGCAGGACACAGTCATCGTGACAGTTATTCTTAGCTCTTTGGCATGACATTGTCCTTACTTGTCTCTACATAGCTGACCCTGTAAAATCACATGCAGCGGCACCGAGCACAGAGACTCTACTCCTGCTCTAGCTGCTGCTG
>NC_056499.1:19920755-19934437 GCF_014905685.2 Nematolebias whitei | reverse complement strand
AGATTGGATGTGTTCAGTTGTTTCCAGAAGCTGCAGCTGGGTGTGTTTCCAGACTCTTCTGCCCAGTACGTGAGCCATGTGACTGCTCACCCAGTGAATGGAAACACTTCAGGCCACTTTGAGCTGAGCTCACTCTGTGTAAGAGACCGCGTTGTTCTGATTCTGGAATCCTGGCACCGACTTCCTGTTGAAAAAAACAGCCCAACTCATGAAGTGTGAGTCTCTCAATGGTCTCGACTCATATGAGAGCTTAAAAGGCATCTTAGGTTTGCAGTGACGGGTCAGATGACGGTGCCTAGAGATCAAACTACACTGAAGTGGCTTTCAGTCATCATGGTGCCCACTGCTGGAATGAGCGCTCTGTGGCACAAATAACATTTCACTTATGTTTCACGTTTATTCATTTCACAAGTTCTATTTTAACCCTATATTTTAATAAACTTGTCACTTTTTTATTTCATACCTTTTGTGTCCAAAGAAAAGTTCCAATAAACTATTATTTTTAAGCATTTCTAAAATTGTAGCAAATAAAAACAATTACCATAAAGAGAATAATTATTTTATTTATTTAACAATTTGGGTTTTATTGTCTGGCTTTTATTTGAACTGGAGTGTAGACACGCACAATCAAATGGAAGTGACAGTGAGACACGATAATAGTCAGCTGGTAATTGATGCATGATGAAAACATTTAATTACCCCCGACTAGTAAACATACTAAGAGATGTAATTTCCAATAGTTTTATAGCTATTGTGAAATTAGGCAATCACAGCAACTTTAAATTATAAATTTAAAAAAATTAAAAGCATTTTAACTTGCTTATTTCTGCAAGAATTAATTTCTATCTCTTCAAACTGAGGTTGTTCAAATAACTATCTACAACAGGTCAGATGATAATTGTTCATATTCATTCCACAGAACCTCTCTTTAAAATAACCATATGCAATTATATTTTATTTTTGTTTGTTCAGTTATGCAATCGATTTGCTGTAGATTTTTCTGCCTTTAAACATGTGATGTAAGTATTTATCAGTGTCACGAGACAAACCTAAAAGGAGTCAGAATGTAACTCAGTGTACTGCAGTAGTATTTCCATGACACAGTTGTCAGGGAGATCGTTTGAGCGCCCTGTGGATTGAGAGGTGTGGCTGTAACCCTAGAGCCTGGAAGGATTAAAAGTCATGATGTGATGAACATGTGGTTCGAAGGGTGGGCAAATGGCTCAATATGGATTTGTCAACAAACCATCAGCTGATAGGAACCGGCACCTGACACTGGAGACGTCTCCCTTTGGAGAAATACAACACATAGAAATGTTTCCATGCGTTAAATGGCTCTGAAAAGTCGGGGTAAAAACTACAGAGGAAATGGAGAAGTAATATTGGTATACAACTCCTGCTTTGATTTGTTCTTTGCCATGCAGTAACTCAGTTCTTTTCTTATTCAAAATACATACAGTGACACACTTATCATTTTATAGGTAACCTGGAGTGTGTGTGAAGATCTTCTATCCTTACATGCCCCAGTTTAAGCTCACTGAAGACCAGGGCTATTCAACTGATCAAAACCAAATCAGGCCCACAGGTGAGCTCAGTTCAGCCGACCAATGGGTTCATTTTTAAATAAAACTAGATTTTAAATAATTAAAAAACGTATTCAATGACAATAATTGCTAGATGTTCAGCCACTGAGCTCTTGGCTTGCAGTAACTGTGGTCCCCGGAGCAATTTAGTTAAATAGCCCTGCTGTAGACTGACCTTTGACCTCTCCTTAAACGTAACTTTGACCTCTGTATAAGATGCATATTGTAGTAAGTAGTAGCAAACGTCCTAAACTTGCTTTTATTTTAGCCATTGCAAGACTGCGCTGCCTAAGATGTGAGCAGGAACACTGGCTCTGTTGGCTGTAGTTCTATGGTTTCGTGTTGATCCTCTGGCCCAGCGTCAGGCCCCCTCCATAACGGGCCATGGAGATTCTGACATCAGAGCTCAGCGCTCCTTTTAGGCACATGGACCTCCACGTCATGCCTTGCTCCCAGTATGAAAAGCGTGTGATTGTTGTTCCGAATGAGAAGGTGTGCACACAGATTGAACTGGGACTATTTATTCTCCATGGAGGAGCTTTTCGCTCTTTAACCGTGAGGAGAACAGTGGGGGTTTGTTGCTTCTCTCCCATCATAACATGCAGGTAAGATTATTTATTTCTTTGTCAACAACCAGTTATGTCAATATAGTTTAGGAAAACTTTAAGAAAGTTTGCAATCTCTTATGTTCGTTTAATGCAGCTCTTCACTAACAGAGGCTTTAAACAACTGCACATATTAAAAGCACTAATTTTAAACATCAGCTCAAAGTTATTAAAAAAAAAAGTTCATGTGATTTCAAATAAGTGTCGTATAAAAGAAAATACCGCTTTAAAGCTCCAGGATTATCTGACAAAAACAAGGACAAGGTTTGCATTTTGCTTTTACATTTTAGCGCGTAAAAAAACTGGGATCCTCCGTTAAAAAGTAAAATGAAATAAAAATCAAAGCTCAGGAGCCATCAAGACATTTTAAATCTTGTATCTATTTTAAAAAATAGTACAATACTTCAAAAGTAACAGTGCAATTGAGAAATGGGCATTATTTTTAATGCTTGTCATTTTATGCCCCCACCATCACAATTTTTTATTGGAAATTCTGCAGTTTGTTTGTTTGTGTTATTTCTTTGCATCGGTGAGTTTTAACTCACATTCAAGGATGAAAATGAAACTTTGGTGACTAAATTTACCAAAAGTGTTTCTGAACAATTATAAAGTTGAGTTTATTTGAATTGTACTGGCACTAAAAGGTCTGCAGTTATTATTATTCAGGCATTTATCATTAAGTTAGATTAAATTTTAGACTTCAGGTTGTAGACAAACATGTCTCTTAATCTTTAATGAACTGTTTTTAAAGTAATTTATACACCGAGCAGTCTTGCAATGAAAATCTGATATTGTCCTACTGATATGTATGGTAAATAATAAAACACAAAACTGTGTGGTCTGAAAGCCGCAGAGAGAATATCAAAAACTAATCTAAAACTATTTCATTTGGTTTAAAACAAGCGTCAACAAGTTGCACTAATAAACAAATTGCTTTCATCAGTATTCAAATAAAATGTTTCAAATCGTGAAGTCAGGACTGGAAACAGAAAATCCATTCGAGTTTCTAAAGCCAACATCAAGATTTTATTTTTCCGTTTCTGGATTGAAAGTAAAGTGACAAACAGAAAGTGATGTTAAAATCACAGCAATGTTTGAATGTGTGTTTATTTATTTCAAACACCAAGTCTGAAGCCCCATAAAGACTTTAATCTTTGACAGTTTTAGAGAAAGTGGCTGTCATACTGTGATGATGGCACGCAGAGGTTTCACGCTGTGATGTGTAGCTTCTGTTTACGCTCCTCCAGGTGACACTCTTTGCACTGAAAGACGGTCACCACGCAGCATCACTGCTGACACATCTGAACCTTCAGCGAGAGCAGGGCCAGTTCTGTGACTGTGTCCTCAGGCAGAGACAGAACTCAGGTCAGATCTACCCTGCACACAGGTAAGATTTTCTTATAATAATAATAATATTATTAATAATAAATTGCTTTAAAGTGTCTGCACATCACAACACATGTTGATTTGTACCCTCCAAGGTGTGTTCTGGCAGCTTCTAGTCCAGTGTTGGCATCCATCCTGCTCTCTGCAGGCGCCCTGGTGGACCTGCAGGATCCATGTCTGTCTGACGCTGTCCTAGCATCTGTTCTGGACTACATTTACACCGGGGTTCTGCCCTGCTCTCTAAACCAGCAGCAGTACTTCAGACTGCTCACTGCTGCATGTCACCTGCAGATGAAGGAACTGCAGGAGGCTCTGAGGGCAGCCTGGAGACGAGTGACTACTGAAGAACATGGAAGTGCTTCAAATGAAGCTGATTCCTTCAAAGATATTAAAAACACTGACAAAACTGATCGGAAGACCTCCAGTGATCTTTCATTATCCCCCAAAAACGAATGTTTCAGAAGACTTGAAACAAAAACAAAGCATTCGCCTGAGGTTGCCACATTTGAAGAGGCCCAGAAGAATCGAACCAGTTTTAATTCCAGCAAAAAAGACAACAAATGGAGTCTGGATGATAATGAGCCAAACCACCACACCAGAACAAATGCCAACACTTTAAATACCTTCTGTGTCATTAAAAGCAGTGGGAGAGTTAACACAAGTGATGAAAGCAAAGTAATCTACTCGAAACAACAGAACTTCATGCTAAATAATCCAGACAGTACTGAGGTCCATGTCACTCCTGGAGTGAACCAAGAAGTGCACGGATACCAGTGCCATTCAGATGGCTTTGTACAACTAAAGGACTGCCAGGGCAGCACAGAAGAAGAGCCTCTGAGGACATCTAAATTAAAAAGAAGATGCTCTTCTACGTCACAACATAAGTGTTACGGGGCCGTGCCTGTCATCTGTCACAGCAGTGGAGCAGCTGTGCTGCAGCCTCCTGTCAGCTCCAGCATGGCTCTCGTCTCACTCTCCTCCAGCACAGACAGTGACGGCGCCATCAAAGGTACAACCACTGAGCACAAAGATCAAGATGAAGAACACAATCAGGACAACAAAAATCACTCTCTGTGTGTTCATTCTGAGCTGAAAGACAACAGCAGCGCTACAGATGGATTTGTTAGTAACACTGGCAGTAATGATCATAACGGTCAGCATGCTCATTGTGACTGCCCACAGAGCAACACCAGTTTGGCGCTGCAGAATGAAGACTGGAGCGAAGGTGTAAAACGCCAAATGGAAAGTGATTTTGATCATTTTTTCTCCAAACACCAACGTTTAGATTGTTCTGAATGTCACAATAAGTCACTGGAAACAGCTAAAGAGGAACAAGCTAAAGACTTGAGAAGTGTAGTTTCACTTCCTGCTCAGGGCTCAGAGGCAGGAAGTGATTTTCACTGTGAACAGCATCTCGATGTGGAAGCGAAACAGGAGCACATTTTCTCCATCCGGTTGCTTGCTGAAACAGACACAGAAGACAGTAACCGTAAGCCCCATAGAAACACAAACAGTGCCATTTCTATCCGGTATGAATACAAATCAAGCAGCACATCCACCTCATCAGAATCAGGTTTGGATGATAGCTTTGCCTCTGAATGTTGCACATCTTCAGAATCTCGAGAAATCTCAAGCTCGAAGACCACAGAGTCATGCTTATCTCCAATGACCCCTGCAGAAAACTGCACGTCTGACCCCACAAGAGAAACTATCGGTCAGCCATACCACGGACACCTTCATTATCAGTACCTCCCACACCAGGACACACACTCATTGATCCAAGACTCACATTGCAGATACTCTCAGCACAGTCGCACTTATAGTTTAGATGATTCAACCGATGAGGAGGAGGCTGGTTCCTTGGACATGAAGCAACATATTTCCACAGAGAAAACCAACCAGGTTCTCGTGCTAGACGTTATCTCCAAACCTGTTGAGCTGCCTTGCAAACACAAATCTGATACAGAGGAGAAATGGGTCATAAAAAGCAACAAAGAGTCTTCTGTTTCCAGGGTTGAAGGTTTTGATGAGACTCACAAACAGAGGAAGGATGACGAAAGAAACTCTTCAGACGAGGACCAATGCGGGACAGAAGCTCAGGCTGCGCAAAAGCCTGCCGTTATGAACGTTTCCAAGACCATAACCTGGCCAGTCTGTCCAACTCCAACTGTAACAGACTCTGGGCAAACCTCCCTTCCCTCCACTTTGTCTGCTTGTGTACCTTCCATCCTTCTAGCCAGCATGCCAGGAGAAAGATCTGCAGCTTGTCAGCCTTTTCAGTGCTCTCTCTGCGATCGTTCCTTCAGCCAGCGAGGCTCTCTGAACAGACATGTGCGAAGCCACCTCGGTGTGCGACCCTTTCCCTGCCCCTGCTGCCCCATGACCTTTTCACGTCAGTACCGTGTCACAGAGCACATGCGGGTTCACCAGCGCTGCACCCTTGGAAATGGCTTCCAAAAGCCTGTGGACTCCTCCAGTAAAGACAACGAAGAAAGAAACTAACATGTTTCTTACTAAAGGAACAGGAGGACATCTTGTTTCTACCACAGATGTGACCTGAACACATACATGACTTTTCTCTATAGCTTTTTGAAAGTTTAATTTATTGTATCTGTGACTTTAAAAAATGCAACGTTATCTCTGGATTTTTGCAAAAAAATTGTAGCAATGGGTATTTTGTTCAGATTTGGAAAACAGAACAATTTGCTTCAGGAGTTAGTTGGTGTACACCTGATGTATCATTGAATATTTTGTTATTGAAATATTTTTACTATTATAGATATTGGCAGCTATTTTTTTTTATGCTCTAATATACTTAGAAATGAGCTTTTAGCCTTGCAGGTAGTAAGAGAATGGTTATATTTGACCGTCTCTGTTGGGTGAATAAGTCTATTTTTCACCCCCTGACTGTTTTGTATGCCACAGAGACCATAAACATCAGCTTAGAAAAAGTATTTATATTTGAAATATTCTCTTATAACTACAGAACTCAACAGAAGCTTAAGCTCACTTCAACTTTGACAAAAATATAATTAAAGGTATCACTATGGAGGATGGAATGTGACTAAACAAAATAAACACATAATACATACATAGCAATTAAATGTATCATTTAATTATTAAATGCATCATTAAATCATTAAAGGGAGCTGCCATGTTTGAACTGACTCCAGACCAAAGCAATGGATTTCACATGCTCAGCGTCAGTCCCGCCCACCGAGTTTGACACGTGAGACTGACAGTTCATATCATTTCATGATGACGCTGGAGGGTATAATGTGACAACATTAAATAAATAAATCATGAAATAAATAATTTAATTGTGTATTTAACGATTTAATGATGTATTTAATTACATGATGCAATTTCATTATTATATATTTATTTGTTTCATTTAGTCACTTTCCGTCCTCCATATACCAAAAAGTTGTTTTTAGTTTTCTTCAGTGTTATGCAGAGAAAGGATTTAGATGGATCTTTAAATTCTTGCTATCCTCACGTTATCGTGTTATCCTCTAAAGTTAGTAATTGTCATAGCTGTTTTATATCCTTGGGGCATCAGGTTTTATCTACAGATGTATAAAATGTTGTCATGTTACTGTGATGTCCATTCAAGATATGATCTGTTGTAGCTTTTGTTTTTTTCAGGTTCTATAATGTACCCACAACACGTCGAGGCATTTTCTATTTCACTTATTTGCCCGTTTTTAAATGATATTGTGTAACTTAAAGCTCCATACTTCCTGTTTACTGAGAAATATTTGAGTATTTGTTGTTACACATCTGTATGTTGTGTGTCAGAGTATTTTTGTGAATGTTTACTTTTGGCTTTACCTGATTTGTTATAGAAGGATAAAATTCAAGTTTACTTGCAGTTTTTAAAATAATGTTAATTTTTTTTGTCTTGAAATTTGAATAAAGCATTTTTTTACACTCACACACATATTGTGCCTCTACAAGCAGCTGCTGAGAACCTGGAAGAAATACTCAGATATTTGTAAAGAAATTCAGGTTCATAAGCAGATTTTATTTTTTTATTTTTTTTGACGGTAAGCAATGTTACTGTGATATCAGTACACACAACTGACATGATCACATTAAAATATTCCATTTGAATGGAACCAAATATACAAGAATGAGGAGCGATGGTTTAGTTTCTTTGATTAACACAACAAAGTGGAAAACAGTTTTTGTGACACGAGAAATACAATAAAAAAATCTCAAAATCCAAATAAATACTGTTGCCCTCTTTTGAAAATAAATAAATGCATAGACCTTGACCTCTTGACCTTGACCTCTCTAAGTGGCTTCAAACAAATGCTAAGTTCATGGCAAAAACCAATGCAGACATGTTCCTGTTTTTAGTATTTACGTGTATTGCATATAATGTATCTGTTTTTGTTTGTTTTTCTTTTTTTTTTAACTTAATTTTCTTTCATTTATTATATTTTTTAATTATTTTAAGCCTTCTTTTAAGATTGTCTACTGTTGTCATCATTTTTTGTTTAAAACAGGTCGCTCTTGTAAATGAGTCATCGAGGCTCAACGAGACTAATCTGTGTAAATAAAGGTTGAAGTTGAATAGCTGCAAATCTTTTGGTGATCGATTGTTTGAGTTTAGCACTTCTAGATACTAGTTATGTTTACTCCTGAAATAAAATGAAATTGAGGTGTGGTCATTGACAAGGCTTTTTCAGGATCTTTCAATGACACCCCCCCCCCCCCCCCCCCACTTCTCCATAAACCCTTTAGTGTCTAAGTCACAGTCCATCTGAATGGTGACCTTCTGGACTTGTGTAACTTCCAAAAGTAACTAATTTAGTATTTAAAACAAACAACAAGAAAAAACAGTAACTAGACATACAAGATTTTTCTTTATTAAAAAAAAATTACAATTTTTCTCAACATTTTGGACATTTATGAAGTCATTACATTATTAAAATATATCAACTATTTCTGTCACATTTAGTTAATAGTTTTTGACCCATGATCAAAGACCTAGAATCCTGACAATTACCAGATGTATTTTATTAAAATAGGAAAACAACAAACAACAACAAATAAGTGTGAATTATCTGTAAGCAATAAACTGTATCATTACATGTACAATGAGTAAAATGCCAAGTTATGATTCACGTTCACTTTACACTGTCAGTGTTCCCTCAGTTTAATTGTTTCCTTTAGTAACGGGGCTGCTTCAAACGTTCACATGCACTGCAAATAACAAGAGGACAAAGGTTGTTTAACTACAGGCTGCAGTTAACTACATGTGCTGGGAGTAAAGTTTGTTGATTCTGAGCGCAGATGTAAAAACAGTTAAGTGTTATGAGGTTACATGGTTGTAGCTGAACTAACAGCACACCATATACACTTCAGTAGCATTAGTTGTGTATACAATAAAGAAAAGTGGTTCATATTTAGCAATCTACAACTAAACAGACACATGTTTGTATTGTTTTTTTTTCTTGCTGCTTAATTTCAGATCTTCTTCTTGTACTTGTCATTCCACTGGTGTCATATTCACCACTACAACAGCCTAAAGAGAGAAACAAAGCTTAATCCATCTGATTGTCGTATGACTGATAAATTTTGCACCTTCCATTAGAAGATGGACAGCTCTACATGTTTTTACCTGAGTTTTTGTGGAGCGCAGAGCAACCCCTGCGAACACTGACATGATGATAAAAATCACTGTGCCAACAACAATGTAGACCAGAACCACCACTTCTATGGTCATACCCATCACCTGAACAAACACAAACAGTCACACATGCCGACATGTAGTAAAAACACTGGGAAATTATACAAATGGGGTCATAATCAAATAAAATCTCTTTTTTTTTTTATTTCAGAGAGATGTGGAATTTTATTTAAATAGCTTTTTTTCTAATTAGAAAAGTTTTATTTGGACGTTTCCCAAAGATATTCAAGACAACCAGAGCAAAAAAGTTTGTATTTTATGCCAAACTATAAGGTGCAAACTGTAAACCTGTGCAGATTGTTTATTATAATAGAGTGGAAAATTACTGATGGGGATGTAAAGGTCATGGATGTTTTTCACTTATGTCAAATGCTGCATAACCCAGCCTGCAGAAGCACGGAGCCATTCACCTCATGAACTCTGATGCCTACAACTACTGGGAGCTATGAAGCATTGTCTTGAGCTCGCCTCTGTCTGATAACAGGTATTTAAGCTTTGGTTAACTCTTTCTTTGTGAGCAGACCTTGGAGACGAAGCGCCATGTAACATTTTTGATGCTTGTTTTTCAACTGCTGCTCCATCTTGCACGATTAAACCTGGGCTAAGAAGAAAGATCCCCTTTCCTGTGTGGCTTATTTATTTAATAAGCTGATGATAGGATAATTAAATTACCCAACAATTACCTTGACTAAAACAAAACTGCATTGGATTTGGGATCAAATACCAAAAGAACACAATTCACAGATTATAATAAATATCATAGTTACATTATAATATGACATCCATAGTGTGTCTGTGTTTGTTTTGTTGTAACTAACTTCATACTCATGCATGTCAATATAAAAGTGGAGGTCTCCCAGGATGCGGATAAAACTCCAACATGCCCCCAGGATGGTCACAATGCTCAGAGCCAAAGATATGGTCACCTGCATGCAGGCATCGGGTGAGAGAGATGACAGAAGAGACGGTGACTGATCATTGAACGTATGAACAACAGCAAAAAACACACAACAACCTAATTTAACATCAAGTAGCCAACAAATTAAACTAACTGAGTTGTTATTTAGAAACACCTCTTTTACTTTTAGTTGAAAAACATGCTTACATAAAATATGAGGAGAATATTTCTATTAAAACAGCAGACATAAAGGGTTAAACATTTTGTTCAGCTTCGGACGTTTCAAACAAGAGGTCTCTGATCTGAAAATATGAAGCAGAGCTTACTGTTTTCTTTGTGAGGTTGTGCGCTGTCAGAATATACAGAATCCCGCTTACAATGAACTAGAACAGGAGGAGAAAGGAAAAGACATTCTTCTGAATTAAATATGAACAAGAAAATCTGTTGCCTGCATGTGCTGTGCACCACCAACAACAAAACAACTACAGAGACCACCAGTTGATTTTTTTTAATGCGCCACAATACCATCTTCAACCTGAGTATGTTTTTGTACTTAAAGAGACACTTTTACCATATTTTTCACACTATAAGGCGCACCGGATTATAAGGCGCATTTAGCAAAACAAAATAGATAAGTCAAACTTTATTCAGCTCATTCACAATAACACTCAATATTGTTCTGTTGTACCACATAAAATGGGTTCGAGGTCTGTAAGCACAAACTGAATAAATACATGTGGCGCACTGGATTATAAGACTCACTGTTGATTTTTGAGAAAATTGCAGGATTTTAAGTGTGCCTTATAATCAGAAAAATATGGTACATCATCCTGATGAGTTACGAACCAGTACTCCCAGGAATATGCTAGGTGGGATGACTGCCCACATGTAGCCCCTCCAGTGACCCGTGGTGATGGCAGCAGAAACAACGACAAAGCTCGCACCCATGATCAGCACAATGGTCTAGGTGGGAGAAGTTCAGAATAATGTGAGAACCTCCAGACTGTTTTTTAAACAACATTTATCGTTTGTTCACAGCAGAGTGTGTGGATGTGTGTGTTTGTGTCTCACGCCAGTAATCTTGGGTTGCCCTTTTAAGAAGCGGTGTAAGGGTTTGCTACCTCCCACTGGGATTTCCCCGTGAGCTTCATTGTTCCCATGTGGCTCACTGATGGGTAGAAGCTCAGCAGACATCTGAAACACACACACACGCACGCACGCACGCACGCACACACACACAGAACAAAACTGAACTGGCATCATGAAGGTTAGCTGAAGTCTATATAAAGACATAGATATGTATGAGGTGCCGTTTGTGAGGTTGCACAGTCAAAAATTAACACCAGTATTTTGGTTTATTTAGCTTTTAATAAGAAAAAAATAGTTTTTATTTTTCAAAGTCATAATTTCACCATGTTATTCATACATTTATAAATATCATAGTTCTCAACTAAATATTTAATTCACAAGATATTTAGTTTACAAACTCAATACTTACCTTGCAAGTTAAATATTTAGTTAGTACACTAAATATTTAGGTGTGAATTAAATATTTAATTTATACCTAAATATTTAGTTAGTAAATTAAATATTTTGGTATAAATTACATATGTAATTTACAACTTAATATTTACTTTACTAACTAAATATTTAATTTCTAAGCTAAACATTTAATTCCTAAACTAAATATTTAATTTGCTAACTAAATATTTAGCTTGAACCTAAATATTTAACTAGCAAGTTAAATATTTAGCATAAATTAAATGTAAATTAAATATTTAATTTATACCAAAATATTTAGTTTACTAACTAAATATTTAACTTGCAAGTTAAGTATTTACTTTGTAAACTAAATATTTATCATGTACATTAAATATTTAGTTGGGAACTATGACATTTATAAATGTATGAATAACATGGTGAAAATATGACTTTGAAAAAACCCTTTTTTTTTTCTTATTAAAAGCTAAATAAACCAAAATATTGATGTTAATTTTTGACTGTGCAACTTTTCAAACGCACCCCATACATATGAAACAGAATGCACTGTAAGAATTGATTTTATGTTTACTTTGCATCCTTTACATTTCAGTACTCTAAAGCAATAATTCTCACATGGTGGGTCACAACGTAATGGCATACTGTTTTTCTGTTCTTCTAGATCAGGTTTACACTGCACCATCTTTTCATTTAATCCATCTGAGAAGTTGAAAATCTTCTTCAATTTGTTTCAAGACTTGACCTTAAGGGATGATGGTGCGTTCTGATTGAAAAGAGGGACACACTGTTGAAAGAACCATTGCTCTAAAAGTGGTGGCTGTGAGGTGGTAGAGCAGCCAGTTTGGGACTGGAAAGTCACAGGTTCAGTTTCCTGTCATGAGCTCATGTTGTGGCGTGCTTAAGCAAGACTCCTATTTCCACTGATCCCCAGGTACTTAACTAACTGCCTGCTCTTCCACTTGGATGTATTTTATATGTGATAGTTCAAGTGCAGAGCACAGATTTCATCTTTGAATGGCAGCAGCATATAATGATAACAACACAGAACACTTTGTTCTTGTTCAGAAAAGAGGGAAGAGAAAACCTAACATGTAAAATTAAACTTTATGGAACACAAGTACGTAGAAAACCATGACTTGATTCTGTCCTTCTTAGTAACATAAATAAAAATCAATCAATCAATCAGTACATATTATATTATAATATATGTACTGTATATGCATTATTTTCATTTCAGTTTATTTATATAGCGCCAAATCACACAAAGTTGTCTCAGGGCACTTTACAGGAACATTCACATACATAAAAGCCAATTAGTAAAGTTCTCTATCTAAGGAATCCAGCAGACAAGTTGAATCTTGGCTTCGTTGCAGTCTCCCATCCTGAGCAAGCACAGTGGCAACAGTGGAAAGGAAAAACTCCCTTTTAGAAAGAAGAAACCTCCAACAGAACCAGGCTTAGGACAAGAAGCCATCTGCTTTGACCGGCTGGTTGAGAGGACAGGAAGGAGAGACAGACGAACATAGAATGGTAGGTATTATGTGGACAACACGGTAGCACAGTTGGTAGATCTGCTGCTTCTCAATGAGCAGGTCACCCCGATTCAAATTCCGACTGGAGGCCTTTCTGGGTGGAGTTTGCATGTTCTCTCCGTGCATGCGTGGGTTTTCTCTGGGTTCTCCAGTTTCCTCCCATAGAACAAAAACATGCATGTTAGGCTGATTGTTAACTCTAAATTGTCCCTAGGTGTGAGTGAGAGAGTGAATGGTTGTTTGTCTCATTTTTCTATGTGTCCCTGTGATGGACTGGAAACCTGTTCAGGGTGTCCCCCGCCTCTCGCACAGTGATAGCTGGACATGGGCACCAGTGACTGCTGTGACCCCAAAAGGAGAAGGGGGTAAAGATTCATTCAACCTTTATTTAGACAGGTAAATCCCAGTGAGCCTCGAGGACTCATTTACAAGAGAGACCTGATTTCAACAAAAAGTGATGAAAAACAATGGACAACA
>NC_056499.1:19909561-19920655 GCF_014905685.2 Nematolebias whitei | reverse complement strand
TATATATGTGTGTGTGTGTGTGTGTGTGTGTGTGTGTGTGTTGTTGTTGGCTCCTGTTGACAACGCCATCCTTCCTCTCTGTTTTTTATTATATTTTGCATTTATTTAATTATTAGATCACATGCTTAATAAAGGATTTACAAAACTTGCTGCAAATCTTCATTTGTTGATTATGTTCATTTACATCTATTAACTTGATATACACAGAGTACACGAAGAAAAAATGTCATGGTTAAAAACAACCTACCGTGCAACTCCAACAATGTTGTGTCAGAACATCCAGAAGTTTATTAGCAGCTTGTTGACGTTGTTGACATCTGAATTTGTAAAACCTCAGAGCGGTGACAAAAAAACAACCAGATGATCGAACACTTCCAGATGTTGTTCCACCCAGCAGCTTCAGCTTTCTGCATGTGAAGCCAATGGCATTACCCTCAAACACAAACACTTCAACTTATGAGGGTCACATGGGAGGGGGGAGCAGCCCTTTCTCTTAAAGTGAGATTGCAAACTTTTAAAACAACTCGTATGGGAGCAGACTAACTTTAAAAAAACACAAAACAAAGAGCTGTGAGTCAAACCAACATGTCAGAAAAGAACAAATCAAGAGAAAAAAGGAGAAAAGGCAGAACGTGTGCAGTTGTGTGATCAGAGCTTCAGCGAGGAGTTGTTTCACATCGAGATCACATCTGGACACAGATGTGACGTCTGTGGAAATGATCCCTCCTCCTCTTGTTATCCTATTACAAGCTGTCGTGTGTTTGGATAGTTTGGGATGTTGAATTTGGTGATCTTCTAGTTTTTTAAACGACTTTGAGAATCAGTGTGTCAAAATGATTTTCAGCTGTTTGTAAGTTTTGTTTTAATGAGAATAACTTTGTAGGATCTTGATTTAATTTTTTTTACAAACTGTCTAATTTCATAGGATATTTTTGGATTTTATTATTTCTACAGTCAAATAATTTGTTATGCATTTGTAACTATCTACTCGTGCATATGTACAATAGTTAAAGTACATCTCTTGTTTCATTTATTTCAGTTAATAAAAAAAAAAAATTCAATCCATCCATCCATTATCTTTTACTCGCTTCTTCCATTTTGGGTCACCGGGGTCACTGGTGTCCATGTCCAGCAATCACTGTGCGATGGCCGGGGTACACCCTGGACATGTCTCCAGTCCATCACAGGGACACATTGAGACAAACAAGACAAACAAACATTCACTCTCTCACTCACACCTAGGGACAATTTACCAATCAGCCTAACATGCATGTTTTTGGTCTGTGGGAGGAAACTGGAGTACCCAGAGAAAACCCACGCATGCACGGAGAGAACATGCAAACTCCACGCAGAAAGGCACCCAGGCTGGGATTTGAACCGGGGACCTGCTCGCTGAGAGGCAGCAGCTCTACCAGTTGTCCCACCATGCTGCCCTACAATCCAATCCTTCTTTAAAAAATAAAAAAAAAAAACTTTTTTTTTTTCCAAACATCTGAAGCAACAAGTGGAGCTCAACATTTTATCTGCTTAAATAGATACACCCCTCCTTAACCTATACTTGGAATTAGTTTACATATAAAACAAGTTTACATTTTTGCCTGTGTGTGTGTGTGTGTGTTTCCAAAATGGGGGAAGGGCTAAAGAAATCTAAAATATGTTGAAAAGAGGACGCACAGAAAGAGACAAATTCCTTGTTTTTTTCCTCCAACATTGAAACCTCAGTGGGGTGAGGGTATCGGGGGTAGCAGAGGGGGGAGGCAGGGTTGACGATCAAGTTTTTATGAAACAAAAAAGACCCCCCTCCCCCAACACACACAATAAATAAATAAATACATAAGTAAACAAACAAACAAACAAACAAATAAATAAGAGATAAAATAGATGCTATTGTAACATGAACGGATGCAAATGACAGGAGGGGGCGGTGCTGAGTTAAAGGAATGCTTCATTTCTTTTGTTCCTAACAAAACTAGAGACAAAAAACAAGTTCACTTCGTGCTGCGTAATGTAACAGCTGCAGAAACACCAATTTTGTCCAACAATCCCTAAATCCATGCTAAATATTTCCAGATTTACAAACCTAAGCAAAATTCTGTCTAAACTGAGAATTTAAGGAACAAATTGCTCTTAGGGGGATATAAAGATCCTTGAACTTTATGTCAGGGGTATTTAAGGTCATGGATGTTATCACTTATTAAAGTTATATTTATGTAGAACCATGTGTGTGAGGTCAAGTGAGTCGTTTTGTCTACTCAGAGAGGAACCAGCATGAACTGCCTGCAGATAATGGGGTGGCTGTGGCTGAGTGGTTAGAGCAGCTGTCCTCCAATGCGAGAGTTGGGGGTTCGAATCCACCAGCAGTCACATGCCAAAGTGTCCCTGGGCAAGACTCTGAACCCCTCATAGCCTCTGATGTGTGTCCCATCGGTGTTTGAATGTGATAAAGCTCTGATTAGTCTCTTTAGAATGATTTGTTCAATTAGCTTTGTAGAGATCTAGTAGAGTGCTGTATGAATGGATAAATGAGGCACAGATTGTTGTGTAAAGTGCTTTGAGTATCTAGAAATAAGATAGAAATGCGCTATAGAAGTACAGTCCATTTACCATTTATTTACTATAACTTCTGACGTCTTCACATCTGTGAAGTTGTTTTGACCTCATCTCTGTCTGATAAGTATAAAACACACTTTTTATACTGTCTGTGTACAGACTTCGTGACCGAAGCTTCAGTGTAACATCTGTGCAAGTCCGTGGCTTCAAACAGCTGCTGAGTTCAGAGCAAAAAGTACATGTTCCTGTTTTTTTGTATTTTATATCGCTTTAATGTAGCTTTTTGTGTTTTGTTGGTTTTTAATATAATTTTCTTCCTTTTTTTTTCATTTTATATGCTATTTAATGATTGTGTACTGTTGTCATCTGTGTTCTTTGTTTAAAACATGTCTCTCTTGTAAATGAGTCCTCAATGAGACTAACCTGTATAAATAAAGGTTGAATTAAAAAAAATAACCTCTGCGCCCCACCCTTGGAGTTGAAAAGGCTTCTCGCGTCCTCAAGAGTGACTTATTTGAGTAATGAGATGAAGATAGGACAATTAATTTATCCAACACTTTATATCAGTCATCACACATGCAAATAAATAAAGAGCATTTGATCTTTTTTTTACAATGTTTATTCTACGCATCGTTTTATACTGATAACAGTTTGCACTACACACTGCTGGTAAATGAGTCTTGATGCCAGAACTAATTGCTTTACATTAGAAAATCAAGAAAAAACTGAAAACATGGAAATAGTTTTTAACGAATCTTTCACAGAAAGAATTAAATGTTAATAAAAAAGGATCATTTTGACGTATTAACTCTGCCTTTTATTGTAGAACCAGTAAATACTTCTGTCCTGATTAGTTCTTTAGATAAAGTCAGTCACATTATGGCACCACGTACAACAGCTTATCCTGTGTATAAATACTATGTTACAGTCAAACACACAACAGTTTATCCTGTGTATAAATACTATTAAAGTGAAACAGTCTGTTAGAATCAGAAAGCTCGATAGCCGAAGATACTTTCTAGTCCTTTTTTCCTTTAAGGACAGTGAAATTGAATAATTTCGAAAAATCAAACAAAAAATTTGTTTAATTACCAGAGAAAGAGACCATCAGTCCATTAAAAAAAAAAGTACTGCAAGTTGATCTGTTGCTTTAGTTACATCACATGGAAGAAATGATTCTTCAGGTTTGCAGAAATACTTTGAATGGGTGCACATCAAATAGAAAAAACAATAATAAGACCACCGATAAATTATTTTTGACTTTACACTAGATCAAAGATCCTTTACAAAAAGTACTGTACCTTTATAGTCACAGTATAATTTTTTTTTTTTTTGTTATTTACAGTGGTCTTCCATTCTTCGAGTACACAAGCAAATGCATAAAAACAATATATTATTTGAGCAGAGGATTAAAAAAACATATTAACACATGAAAATATTGTGTTTTTGACAAATATTTCCAACAGCTTCCAATGTGTCAATAACAAGTAAATGTTATACATAAAGACAAACATTTGAAATCATGTGACACTATTTTCACATTAGAAAACTACAAAATGATCTTTGCTCTAGCTTAGCTTATGAAATGATTGCATTAGTATTAGTTAGTATGATGTGTGATTTTATATTACATTCTCACATATCACTTTTTTTTCCACATTTAAAAATAGAGAAAAAAACAAAGATGGCCTATATTTGCATTGTTCTGCCTTCTTTTTTAAAAAAGTCATAATGAACACAAAATGGCCTATGGCCTCATGTTTCACAGTAGTACGGTCAAAATACTTCATGTATTTACCTGAATCTGCAGAGGACTTGGACACTGACGATGTCTGGTTTGAATTCCTGTACGTTTTTGCATCAGCTGGATGGTTTTAATGTGTGTAATCCAGATGTTCTGCTGCAGTGTTCAGTGAACTTGAGGTCAGAAAAGATTACAATCTGAACACCAAGACTCTGAGACTGTATCCGTGTGATTGGTATTCCAGGGGACAGGTAAAAAAAATTAAATCCCAAAGAAGCTCATAAAAAGGAATACTGCACTGTTATATTTATCTAGATGTATATTAATGTTTCACGACAAAGAATATTTTGTTGCAGTGCAGTCTTTAAGTGTTTGTGAATCTGTGCTCTAGTTTCGTTTATGGGATGATGCTGAAAATACATTCATTTCCTCTGTATCGGTAGCCATAGTTAGTGGTTTTCAGGAAAGTTTTGAAGCTACCTTCATGTGCTATATTAAATAAAAGCTTAAAGGCAGTTCCCATGACAGTTCTTGCCTTTGAAATAATCCCTCCTGAACTGAGCTGCCGGTTGCACGGTGAGTTAGGCGACCTCGGGCTTCACGTCTGCCTGCGATGTGGACAGAAGCTGGACTGCAGCAACATCCATGTTAGATATGATGGAGTCTCCTAAACTTGTTTCAAGAGGATGCAGGTCTTCTTCCTGACACATACTACCAGGAAACGTTTTGCTCCAGTAGTTGCACTCATCAAAAGAACCAGAATCAGAACGAGGAATGTCATCTTCCTTATTCTGAATCAAATCGGGGAAGACGTGGTCGACCATCTCACAAAGGCGCGCAAAGCTGGGAAAGATTCACAAAGATGTGAAACGTCAGTGCTTGAATTTGTTCTGACAAATCATACAGATGAAAAAGTAAAAAAATAAAAATAAAAATACAAATGGAAGATGCTGCTTACGAGGGAATGTTGGTTTTTGCATGCTCCTGTGTCAGCTCCCCCTTTGGATTGACTGTGAAAATCTTGTTCAGAGGAATGCCCACCTCCTTATAAGAATACACATCCTGAAATTGCACACATACAAACAATCAAAACAGGTAATGAAGGTAAAACATGACGAAAAAAACAACAACACTGTTGTAAAAACACGTATTTAACACAGAACTGACATCCAGAGGCAGAAAGGCCCTTCAGAGTAGCTGTCAAAATGTGTGTGTGTGCGTGCGTGCGTGCGTGTGTGTGCAGGAATCTCACCGTAGCTCTGTTGCCAAAGGCTGCATAAAAAGGTTCTGTGTTTGGGTAGAAAAGATGCTTGATGTCTGTGAGACACTCAATTTTAAACTTCTCCGGTTTCTTTTCAATCACCTCCCTACACCAAAGACATGACAGCACCCATTAGTATCGTTTCTTCTTCTTCTCTTATTTCGTAAAGTTAAAATCGTGTCCAAGGTATCAGGTAAAGCTGACTGAGCTGTGAAATCTAAATTCTATACCTTTGCTGTTTGCATCAGAAACCATTCATCCAGCCCAGTTTCATTTTACCCGCTTTTTACATTCCATGTCATGGGGGTCACTGGTGCCGATATTCAGCAGTCACGGTGTGAGAGGCGGGGGACACACTGGACAGGTCTCCAGTCCATCACAGGGACACATAGAGACAAACAACCATTCACTCTCTCACTCACACCTAGAGACAATTTAGAGTTACCAGTCAGTCTAACATGCATGTTTTTGGTCTGTGGGAGGAAACCGGAGAAAACCCATGCATGCACAGAGAGAACATACAAACTTATGAGGGAGCTTTAGGGCCACATTAAGAAAAATAAATACATTGAAAGCCATAAAATTACGAGAATATAGTCGTATGAGACTTTTTTTTTCCCCAGCTCTCATTTATTAATTGTTTTCAACGAGTCGGATCCACAACGCGACCTGTCAATCAATCCAGTAGGCGTGTCTGCAAATGACCAATCCAAAGCTAAATGCTCCTTACCTGCAGAGAGCTGCTGCAGCCCATCAGAGCGTACCACCTTACTGTAAGCAGGTTCAAAGTCCTGATACTGATAATAATCTGATGCTGATGTGCTAACAGATTAACTATCTCCTTATTTGTAAAACCAATACCAAAGTATAACTTAACAAGATGCTCAACATTCTTCCTTCTACCATGGTTAAAATGCAGTAAACTCTGCTTTATCGTGTCGGAGTTCGGATAATATTAGGACTCATTTAGCTTCGGATTGGTCATTTGCTGACATGCCTACTGGATTGATTGACAGGTCGCGTCGTGGATCTGACTCGTGAAAAAAAAAAACACGAGGGCTGTAAAAAAACTCGTACGACGTTATTTTCGTAATATTAAGACTTTATTCGACTTTATTCTCGTAATTTTACGGCTTTTAATTTTTTTTTCTTAGCCAGGCCCTAAAGCTCCGTCGTACACAAACTCCACACAGCAAGGCCAGGAAGCAAACCTGCAACCTTGCTGTAAGGCCACAGTTCTAACAAGTGGGCCTCCGAAAATAAGTCAATTTTATTTATACAGCACCTTTCATAAATATATTATCACAAAATGCTTTACATTAAAAGTAAGAAAAATTATATACATACATCAAAATAAACATCCATACATATTAAAGCATAGAAAAATACAGAAAAAAACAGGGTATAGCACACACCACACACATTAAAAACTATATCCAGCTAAAAGCCTGTTTACAAAAGAATGTCTTTAGATGTGTCGCCTGCATCAGAAGTGATGACATATTCTCCTATAGAAAAATGTTTAGTGCTTTTTTCTTAAATCTAGTAATTTGGTAAACATATGTGTGTCTGACCTGTGAAAGGCAGAGAAAAGACTGCTGGGGCTGAGCAGCACCGGGCCCATTGGCAGCATGGTTCCCCTCTCATTGACCCAGGTCAGGTAGCCTCTTGTCATACCAGCCATACCAATGGCCCGCGCTGAGCAGTACATGAATTTATATCCATTCCTGTGAGACAACACGTCATGTACTCAGCTATAATACAGTGAACTTAATATGAATTCACCCAAATAAGGAAGAACTAGAAATGCAGAGTAAACACTTCAGTGGAAGTTAGGCCACACTCACATGCTGACTTTGTTGTAAAGTCGTGCGATTCCCTGATGTGTCCAGTCTTTACCCAAAGTAGGAAGGATGTGACCAAGAGTGTCTGACCTGAAGCACAAACCAAAAGAGAGAACAGATTAATTCAGGGGTTATTAAAATCTAATGTAGCTCATGAGTTTAAGCAATGTCAAACAAGGCTGACACCTGCTGGTAATAAGCTGCAACTGAACAGACAGTCTCCTTTTGACAGATAGGTTTTAGCCTCCTACCTGGTGATGGTTCCATCAATATCTGAGATGACTATCTTATCATCCCAGCTCCATAGATAGATTGTGCCATGGCAACGACAGGTGCCTTGATACTGGGTGGTCACACTAAACACCACCTCGTTAGGACCCTCCTTTAGCTGTAGGCTAGCCTGCAAACACACACACACACACACACACACACACCACGCACATGCAGCCAGAACACAAATACAAACATTTAAAACATTAATAAATTACCTGGAAGTTGTTTATTAAGTGTCACACAATTAACATAAAGATTGCAAGAATATATCTCAATGTACCATGTATCCTTCACAATCTAATGTAGCAAAAATTTGTCTAAAAACTTCCAAACACACAGTTTTTATTAGTTTCAGTAGTTGGTTTATAGTGAGATAAAGTTTTATGTTTAAAAATACATTTTGTTCAAATAAAATAGCAGCCATTACAATAATGAACATCACACAGTGACTTGCACACCAAAGCTTTAAACAATGACACTGCATGACGTGTTAGAGCTCAGATTATGTAATGGGGATGAAACTCAGATACTACCACACTAAATTTTAAACCAATATCTGTAAAACGGACCAAATTGTAATTGTTTCAGTGTTTGATGAGTAAGATGGCAGCCATCTTGAATCAGGTTGACTCTATACAGTAAGTTGTAGATGTACATCCAATGATTACTTTCTGAGAGTTTCCAGGGGTCTGCAACCTTGACAATCAAAAGAGCCATTTTTACACCTTCCTTCACTAGATTAAACGTGTCCAGAGCAGCAAAAACCTGCTACAACTGTGGTTATCAACTGGTGGCCCGTGAGCCACTTTAGATTTGCTGGAGGGGGCTTTTGTGGCCAGTAAGGGTGACATTATAAAGCAACAAATATCTAATGATTTTTAACATTAAAGTAAAATACAAGATTCTTGTAAAGAAGTGTGTGTGTGTGTGTGTGTGGGGGGGGGGGGGGGGGGGATCAGTTTTGACCATTTTTAATAAAAAAAAAATCTATAAACTATGCAGACAGTTCTTCATACAAACAAATAAAGCATAAAGTTAAAGTGAGTATGTTTTACTCCTTGTTCTCGCTCCAGTGTTCACGTATTTGCAAAATAAATTACAGGAAAACTGTTTGACCTAATCTTTTTTTTGTTGTTGTTTGTATAACCAACAAAAATTCAGTTTTATCTTAGTTTTGGTCAAAGCTTAAAAGAGCCGCTACAGAGGGACCAAAGAGCCGCATGTGGCTCCAGAGCCGCAGATTGCAGACCCCTGGACCAGAGGTTCATGAGAAATATTGCAAACAAACACACAGACAAATACAAGCATAAACATACACACAGACACAAGCAATTACATTATTTCATGGTGGCAGGTGATAAAAACATGAGGGACTTTATTCTTACTAAAATATGGACGTGACACAGTCAGAACAGCATATCCACATTCAGTAGGAGTTAGTTTGTTCTACTACCAGATAGCTTCAGAACATGAGGCTTTGCTCAAAAAGGAAATTAAAAAAAAATCCACAAAACTACTCATTCCCTATGAGCTAGTGTCCCTGCTGGATTTAATAAAACCAACCGTAGGGGGAAACACTGTACCAGCTGGTCTGAAGTGAGCCGGAGAGTCTTCTTATAACAGATGCTGCTGGAGCTCAAAAACGCCTCTGACTGGCTGGATCCTGACACCTGATTGGACGATCTGTGGTCTTCATCACTCGAGGAAGATTCATCCTTTAGCCTGAAAAATCCAAAGCATCCTGGTTGGTTTTAGAGGAAAAACTGATGTGGATGTTGAGTGAGGTTTTTAGTTGTAGTGATGTAAAGATGGCACCAGTATCAGGTGTGTGAATCACCTGTTTGGTTGCGTCATAGCGACTGAGCTCTCCTCTCTGTCTCCTGCTGCTTCAGACGTTTCCTAAAGTGCAAAAAGGATCAACAACTGAAACATTATATGCTGGTATTGAAAACGTGCTAAGATTCTAACTCTCGTCTCAAGTCTTTCTATTCTCTGACACTCTAAATGCCCAATGCACATAAATAAAGACTACGGGCTAGTTGAACAGCCAATGCTTCTCTCTGTGGACTGACCGACTTGGAGTCACTGTTCCTGCTCCTCCATGAGAACCACCAGCCTCCTCCCTTTTTTGGCATCTTTTCCTTCACTATGTGCTCCATTGATGCCTGAAAAAACGATGGGTATACAACTCAAAACTGACAAGAAATGTAACGCAAAACTAGCAAACATAAAACAAGAAAAATGACAAACACTACACAGTACCAAACTACAAATAACTTGCTAAAAACAAAGGAAGATGGACGTGAAAACGCATTGGCATGTAAACAAAAGGCAAAAATGCAAAGAAATTTCTGGGAATCAAGAAAATGAATCTTAAGGTTTGACACCAATAAGATTAATAAAAAAAAAAGTTAGGCTTTTTTTATACTGCAAGGAGGATTATCTAAACATTTATTAACACAGAAAAAGAATAAAACAGGAAACGGCATGCTCAAACACTCAAGTAAAGTCAGAAAACATCATACAGGCTGGGGTGTGCCGGAGCCAAACAGAGCAGGGAGGCAATATGAGAAGAGGCCAAAAACAGAAAACACATAACTCAAACACCAACACTTGGGAAACACAAATATCAGATGGGTGTGAGGTGAAAAAGTGGGGAAACAGAAGGATAGAAACATGATATTATTCAAGTTTTAGAACAACAAATTTAACACAAAATAGCAAGTCAGCCGTTTTTTAGTTGAAGCTAAGTATAAAACCTCATGCTTCCCATACACCAGCTAAAACTGATGTCACTTTGATTAAGATACTGAGTCTGAGAGCCAGAAGTGAGGCGTGATAGCCTTAAGACTTAAGTCAAATTTTCATCAAACGCTCAAAAGATGTTGGCAAATGACAAAAACTGAACCATATCAGGAGGATTTGTTACAAAAGCCTGAGAATGAGCAGTCGAGAAACATGATGCAGAGGAGTGCAAAGAGTATGAGACAAAACCTTGTCAAAGTAAACTAAATACTAAGTACATTTTAAAACCATAGACTAGAAAAATTGCATTTCTTGTGAAAATCCAGTGTGAATGCTTATTGCTGAAGAATTTGCTGAAAAACAGCTGAAAATAGCTAAAAACATGTTGAAATTAAGCTGAAATGGAAGAACAAGCCTAAGTTAGCAGAAGAAAACAAAAAAAAGAAGAAGCTGAAATTAGCAACAACAACAAAAAAGCTGAAAAGTAGCTGAAACGTCAGAAAGAAGCTTAAATACTAGAAGAAAGTGGAGAGAGCACAATTGTGTCCAGTTAGACTGAAATAAGCAGAAATGAAAACAAAAAGTGAAAATTATCTGAAAAAAGCTGAAATTTGCCCAAAAATAAAAATGGCTGAATAGTAGCTAAAAAGACAGAAAGAAGCTGAAATTACCAAAAA
>NC_056499.1:19907982-19909461 GCF_014905685.2 Nematolebias whitei | reverse complement strand
GCTGAATAGTAGCTAAAAAGACAGAAAGAAGCTGAAATTACCAAAAAATAAATGGAGAGAGCACATTTTTGCTGAATCAGGCTGAAAAAAAGTTAAAACGAGTGCCAAAAATGCGGATTTAGCTGAAAATGTTTCAATTAGAATAAAACAGCTAAATAGTAGCTGAAAAAGCTGAAACTTGCAGAAATAAGCTGAAAGGAGCATAATAAATTGTGTAGTGAACCAGATGACCTCAAATCTACCAGATGGACAGAGACTGTTATTTTCATTGATCTGAATAAGTCTGGGCCATCTGATGACTTTCTTTCTTGAATTAATCAAGCAGAAAAGACAATTCTTTATAATCATTACTGTCTTACAAATGTTTTGATAATCAAATTGTGTTAGTTCACTCAATGCTTTACAGGTTGAAAAGAACTACTCATTTTTATTTTACATAAACAGTAAGTAATGATTTTTATTCCTCATTCAGAGAAGAAATCACCTGAATATGCATTTCTTGATTTTCTGTCTGAAATGAGTCAAGTCGTAAGTATGTGAAAGGTTGGTTTTCGGTCAACTAAAATGTTTACCGAGAAAGATGTCATGTTTAAACTTTTTCAGAAGATTACCAAGAGTTGACTCCACGAAGTCTGCTCTCCTGCAATAATCTCTCTGTCAGTTGTTAAAACAATCTCATCCTCTGACCTTGGCTTAGATAACATCTTACGTCACAAAATCACTCCTCTTTCTGGTCTATCCACGAATCAGAAAGCTCTGAAGTAAACTCGGAAGTAAACTCATTTAAAATGTGACAACTTCCCGGTTCTATCAAGCTAGAGAGAGTAAGAGTGCAGTAGATTCTGGTGAATGGAAAAGTTCTGAAGGAGTTCAGAAGAGAACTAGAGTTATGGAGAGTTTTGGAGTTGCCGAGAATCCAGAGACGTTTGGAATTATAATTTCTGTTTGAGCTAACCACGCACGACTCTCTAAGGATTTTAGCAGTTCTCAACGGAGACGCTGATATCAGTTGAAAAGGATTCTTACTGAGGTGATCGATCGTCAACAAGGTAAAACTTCTTCTTCGACCAAGTGTACCGTGGGCAAAGCTGAGATCTGACGGAGCGTGCAATTTCTGGTCAAACAGATTAAATTCCCTCACATATTCCTCTGTAAGATAAATCTCAATTTCCTCTTAAACTCACCTCTCTCTCATAAATCAGTACAGATATTTTTAGAAATATCTGAAGCAAAGTCCTCAAATCACCGCCGAGTGATTTGAAGTTCATTATTTGTGAAACTGTCTGTTATTATTTTCATATTTTGCCAAATTAATGTAAATGTTTGATGTTAAACTTTGATTCTGAAAATAAATGACTCCATTCATTTGATGGGTCAAAGATAATAACGTCTCTCGTTCACATTTCTGTTAAATTCAATGCACGGCATTTACAGTCAGAAAAATGAAGAACTCGTGAAAAGTATGCATAAATATATACC
>NC_056499.1:19905216-19907882 GCF_014905685.2 Nematolebias whitei | reverse complement strand
AATTGAAATTAGCAGAAATAAGTCAGAAGAAGCACAAAATGGTGTAGTTAGCAGAAAGAATATGAAAGGCACACAAAACAGATGAAAGAACAGCTGAAATTAGCTGAAAGTAGCTGAAACAAGTTTAAATTTGCACAAGGAAGCTGAACCAGAACAAAAAGTGAAAGGAGCAGTAAAAGGTTATAAACAGATCTAAAGATTTGAAGGATATAAAATGAGCTCAATTTATTTTCTATGAGGAAAAAAAGTGGCAGAAAAGGCTAAATATTTCAAAAAGCTAAAGTTGCACCGATACCAAAAGCCGTAGCACCCTTCTCCTGAATGAGCTGAACATTTTGATATATCATTTGTTGAAATAGCACAAAATTGTGGACTGAGAAAGATGCTGATAAACGTACGGAATATCACAATAGTGTGAATGCTTCATAAGCATTCACACTATTAAAAAAACAAATCAGACTTCTTGTTTCTGTGGTCTTACCTGTGGCAGGGGTTTCTGGTAGACCTGCATGGCCAACATGACAGGAGCTGCTGTGCTCCAGTTGTAGTACCTAAAACATGACAAAAAAGATTTACCTTCTTAAATCACCAACAACAAAAAGGCAGTGGACTTGTCTGAAGTGAAATAACGAGGTCTGGAAACTTTATAAACTTTGGAAACAACTGAGACAATTTAAAGTAAGGTCAACATCTTTAAAAACCACACAATCATTCTTTGGACTAAGTTGAAGCTAATAATAATTTATGACTTTAAAAGAAGACTGTTTCTCTAAGGTTTGCTCACAGTAAAAATAAAACAGTTATATGGGTGCTAACAGAGGAGTACATACTTGTTTCCAATTTTAACCACCAGGTTGGGGTCATCGATAATAGAGGGGTTCTCAGAGAACTGTTGGTAGGAAATGGCTCTCTCCACGAACTCCTCTGAGGCATCAAGCACACACAAAATCCAAGAAACGCACACAGACAGCTCATCAGACAGGGTTATTATAAGAACAGTACATTATTTATTAGGTAACACATTTGTGTAAATAATATGTTTATTTTCTTATTAAATTAAGATTTCTACATTTCTTTTCTACCTCTTGTGATCTCCTTGTTGTCAGTGAGTCCTCCACACAAAGAGATAGCGACATGAGGCAGGTCACTTATCTGGTCCAACAAACTGTCGACGCCGCTGTCCATCCCACTGCTGCCCACTGACAGCGGGGACTGGTTGGTGCTCCTCACGCCCACCATCATCATCTCTGAGTCCCCCTTCACTGAGCTACTGCTTCCATCACTGAGAAGAAACACCACAAAGATGTCTCACTGATAGTTATTTAACAAAAAACTATAAAAAGGGTTTTCTAAAGTAATGAAACTATTAAAAAAATGAAACAGGATTACACTGAACTCTTTGCACCTTTTAGGGAAATAAAGAGCAGCAACTTCAGGCTCCAGGTCTGTAATGTCGTCCAGATAAATCCCATCAGCTCCTAGGTGCTGGCTCCTCTTTTCTAAAGGGCACAGAATCAAACTTCAGCTGCAGAAACGAGCTGTAACAGTGGAACGGTACGTCACAGAAAACTTTTGAACTATTTATAGGCAAAACACATCCACTACCTTTCTTTTTGGAGGGTGAATCCGTCCTTTTGATGGGACTTCCACTGTTCCTGCCTTCATTTATTTGACATGGAAGAATCTTTGGTGACACTGAACAAGCTGCTGAACCCTCCATCTCCATGTGTGACGGACCAACACACTCAAGCTCCTTCACTTGAAGCAGAAAAATCCGACAACAACCATACAGTATTAAAAAAATCTCATAAATCATAAGGATGATATATTTACATTAGAAATGACTAATTTATCATATTGTGGTTCAGTTATCTAACCAATAATTTACAAATACAGTCACACGCATCTACTTACAATTGTTTTTAATAAATAAGAAGACATATTTCAGTGCGTTCATGCATTTGTAATTTAGTAGTACTGACAGCGTTTTAAAGTTTCTTTCCGTTATAAATAAATAAAATGTAATATTTTATATGAAATATTTTCAATTTGTTTTCATTTAAGCGTGGGTGAATTAAAAAGCATGCATTTCAGGGTAATATTTCAAGAAAATGGAGGTATTAACACACAAAAATGTGTAAATAAAGGTTGAATGAAAAAACGTTATTTTGCACGTCATTTAAAAATAATTTATTCACAGAATATCCACTAGAGGGTAGTAAAGTTTTAAATTGTGGTAAGGATAATATCTAAACTGTTCAGGGGGCCACAGTCTCTGAAAGCCAGCAGCACAGGGGCCGGACATGTAGCAATTAAAGTCATTATGTAAATAAACCAAGTTTTACAATGATCAGTTACCTTTTAAATTTGTTTATTTTATTGCATTGACTCATAAATGCAATAAACAGAACCCCAAACCCCAATATATATATATATTATTATTATTATTTTTATTAAGTGGGCCGGCTGATTTAAACCATCTCAGCTGCAACTCAAAGCCCACTGTCTTTTTAATGTCTCCCATCATTTATTTTAATTTAATAAAATCGTCCGTGAGCTTATTAATAATGAATATAAGTATTTAATATAAGTATTTTTTTGTAAGGATTCTTACAAAGCTCAATCATTTTTAGTCAGGTGAAGGTGCAGGAATATTCCAATATATT
>NC_056499.1:19897081-19905116 GCF_014905685.2 Nematolebias whitei | reverse complement strand
GTGTGTGTGTGTGTGTGTGTGTGTGTGTGTGTGTGTGTGTGTGTATGAAGTGGCTACACTTATCATTTGGGAAAACTATATTTTCTATTTTTTACATTTCCAAAAGTAGATTCCTCACATGATTGGGGTGGCTGGTGTGGTAATAAGAAATTAATCTATGGGGTCTAAGGCCACCATTTGCCACCCTGTGGGTGTGTGCACCCTCCGTTCACTGCACAAGCAAAGGGTACAATGGTGGACAAAACTGCTCCCGTTGCTCGCCACTATCCAGACTAATCAGGTCTCTCTAGTAATCAGGTTTTTCTTGTAAATGAGTCCTCGAGGCTCAGTGGGATTAACCTGTCTAAATAAAGGTTGAATGAATATCACACACTCTGCACCACCTCAGCCCCCCCAAAAAACTACCTCTGTTCTCATATGTTCTTAAGCGTCTTTTTGAGTATTTAGAAAAGCGCTATACAAATAAAATGTATCAATATATTATTATTATTACACAGTGTAACTCCTACCCACTTGATTTTCTTGCACCAAAAACATTTAACCTTTTATTCCCTGTTCAATTCTAGTCCAGAAAAACACACAGGTCGAAATGTCCTGATGCATGCTCAACAAATTGGGTAGATAAAACTAACAAGGTTAGGCTGAAGAAGTCTTTTGGGTAAAAGACAAAAAAAGTTTCAACAAAGAAGAACCATATCTTATATCTTACTACTGTTTTTCTTTTACATTTTATACTTTTGTTGGATGTAACTGGGACCCTGTGTACACAATTTTGTTCCACCTCATGTGCTACATGTGATGCAAATGACAATAAATAACTTTGAATCCTTGAAACCTGTCCAGAGGACCTGACTCAACCTTGTTAAGTACATGTTAAAAACTACAAACATTCACTATTCAAATCCTTTTGTGGTGGGGGACATCTGTGTACTGTTTGTTTCATAAAAATATGCAAGAACAACTTTAATGTAGAAACTGTTTGAGCCATAGCCTTAACAACTGACCCCTCTAGTGGAGCAACCAGGAATTGTTATCAACATTGCCCATCATCCGATTTAAAGCAAAGGTATAATGTATGTTAACTGAAAATGGTGGACAAAAAATATTGATATGTATTTTTCATTGCTCAACAGCAGAGTATAAAAATAAAACTTGCATTAATTATTATTATTTTCCTTGGTACTACTAGTGTGAAATACAAACTTACAGCATAGTTTTGGAGATTTTCACTGTGAGTGCAGCAAGACTCCAGCGGTCATAATTTAATCAATAATGACAGCATGATAAGAACATGTAAGGTTATATTAAACTGAGATGTGGGAAAAAAGGTGGAAATGCTCATTGGTGAGATTCAGAGCTTCAAATTTTGGTGATGAAGGACTCACCCAGTCAGAAGCAAGAGGTAACCTCAAGCTCTCCAGTTGGCCTCCTGGTTGGCTGAAGCTGAAGTAGTGCTCTTTAGATTTTGGGATGATGAAGTAGAGCTGAATATCTTCTCCGAGCAGCAGATGAGTGAACGTGAAGGCATGCAGCGTTGACTCATACGTCTTAATTATGATAAGAGGAAACCCTTATTTATGTACAGTTCACATTAATTTAAAGTGTAATTTCTCATATTGTTTGTGTGCAGTGTGCTGACCTGGTATCTGGGGTTAAAGCCCAAGTACTGATGACACTGTTCACAGTGATGATAGGTGTTGTAGGCTGCATACTTAGAGAGCTTGATTCTAGTCGTTCGTCTGCGCAGGTACACCTCCTCCTGCCACACTGGGTTTCCTTCAGATCGCAAAGCAGAAAAAAAGGAGATTATAACATGCAAAATATTATCTGAACAAAACTCTTGTAAAAGTATGCGTCATTTATTTTACTAACCATCAGTTCGTGGTTTAAATCCAGGGCAATATATCGTGCTGATATCGTCATATTTAGCATCATGGATGGTGTACTCAAAGGGTATTTTCTTCATGATTTCTGTGTTGGGCCATGGAGAATTAGGTGGGTGGTACTGCACCCCTTCCGTCTGAGCACCTAAATGCACAACACATTTAAAAAAAAGTATACATACATCTGATATAAATTTACAGTACTAAAGAAGAATATCAGGACACAGCTTGATAAAAGCTACAATAAATATTAGAAAAAGCACTTGTAACATGAAAACTAATAAAAATTAATTGAAAAGTATTTGTAATTAACATGGCAATTTTAAAAACTGGTTTGTGCCACAATTATACTGACTGCAGTTGATGTCTTCCTCATCATAGATATCCACTTCCATGAGCCTGATCAGCATGCGAGACAGGATACCCAGGAAGTGCAGGTATGCCGCTGTCTTCCCCACCTAAATATGGAACAAACAGCAAGGGGAAAATAGGTTTATAATAAATTTATTAATAAAGCACAAAGAAAAGTCAGAGAAAACAGCAAAGTGACACAGATCTGAGCAGCAAAGTATAGTCCATCCTAATGATTACTGGTACTAAAAAAAAATAGTGGTATAATAATTTAAAAACTAAGTGGACCACTTTTTCTACTAAGTGCAGAAGACAATAAAACAATCCCTTTTTCATTCATATGGAAAAAGCTGGCAGAAATCTAGTTGAAAGGTAATAAAAGCATAAATGCCTTTTTAAACCCTCAGGGGTTTAAACACAACTAAAAGCCTTACTGGGGAAAAAAGTACATAAACTCTCCTACTTGGGTCAAAAATGATGCACAAGTCCTCAGTTCACAGGTCATTTTGACTCAAAGGCAGCAGTGGGGTTAAACATGAACAAGGATTACTGTACAGTATGAGCTGAATCCAAATAGGGGAAAAATAAATAAATAACAGAAAGACTGTACCTGTGGGGGTCCGCTGAGCAGCAGTCTTCGAGGATGAAAGTTGTCACTTCTTCCTTCAGTGCGATTGCTGCTGTCCATGTGGTAGGAACGAGGAACAGTCCACTGACGATAATACAGTGATTGCTCTGTACATGTCATCATTTTACTCAGTAAAGGTCTGTGCAAAAAGACACTGCATGTTAGCATGAAAACAAATTATATTTTCACAATTGTATGTTTTTGAGTTCAAGGTTTGGATACACACCAAGTTAAATCTTTTTTTTTTCAAATTAGTACAGCATATTAGTATTAAATATTACATTATTTGTAATGCAAACACATTTTCTTCTACCTGAAGCTGCTTGCCCAAGCAACAGACAAGTGTGGCAAGAACGAAGTACATCGCGCGAGTCCACTACTGTCGTTGGCTGTGATAATGTCATAGATGGCACGAGGAAGGAGCACAGAGGGTGGGCGGCTCAATCCTCGTGCCCACGAGCAGCTCAGATGAGAAGAGGTTTGTGGGGATGATGAGCCAGAGGATGCAGATTTGGAACGAGTTTGTGCCTGGGAATGAGGCTGCTGCTGGGGGACTGTTTGAGGACAAGGTTGAGATTTTGTTTGAGGCAATGGCTGAACTTGATCATGGGCTTGTGGCTGCAGGTGGGAATTTAGCTGGACCTGGGGATGGCTTTGAACTTGAAGGTATGATAATGACTGAGATGGGGGCTGGGGCAGAACTCTATTCTGTGGTTTTGATGGAGGTTGCTTGGTGTCCAGTGTGCCTTTATGAACATTTTTAGAGGTGGTGCTTTGGGCTGGGAGGGTATCAACAGCTCCACTGTCAGGGCATTGCTGGAGAGGCTGAGTGGACGATGACGGAGGGTCTCCTGGAAATGATCGGAAAAGACCCAAAAGATTATTAAATTATTTAGTAGTATTTACATTTCATTGGATTTTGAATCTCAAGCTACCATTATCTTGTCCTTCCTCTTCTTCATTGTCTGTGCTGCTGAATTTTTCAGCATCACTTTCAGTCTCGTGGCTTCCTGGTCCAGGGTTGTGTGGTGGTCGTGACTCTGCCTTCACTAGATAAGCAGCCAGTCCCAGCTCTTGTTCAAGAGTCGTGCGCTGCAGGTAGGAGCAGCTTATCACCCGAAGATCACAATACTTGAGTGACCTGTCAGATATTTATTTTTTCAATTTTACATCAAACGTATTTGAATTTTTTTGTTTAATAAATGTTTAGAAAATATATATTTTCTTCAGGAGTCTGGAATTAAAGTTTAGCTCTCAGTGTGAGCACCTGGGCAATGATTCTCCAAGTGGCTCAGCCCCTGACAAAATAAGGATGCAGGGGAGGGCCTCCAGCTCCAAGTAGGTATGAGGAACCCAGTCAGCATCTTGAATCTTTAACCATGTCTAAGGAACACAAACACACACAAAAAAAAAACACAGAGATATACAACTTTTGACAGTATGTCAGCTTTTATTTTTTTATTTTGCAATTTGTCATCTAATCATACAATTATTTATTTGATACTTTATATTGAAATCATGAACCTACCTTGATCTTATCAATGAAAGTCTGTCCAATAGTCAGAGCTTGGTTGGGATTGCCCAGGACAATTTCAAAACTCCCTTCTAGCCCTAGTTGCCTCCTCACTCTTGACAGCCGTCGGTGGGCCCATGCTGCCAAAGCCAAAGAAGGGATCCGCAACAAGATCATATGACCATGGTGGGCGGGGCACTGCTGGGCAGCTGTGAGCAATGATTGGACAATTTCCATGGTCTCCACAGAGGTGTGTTTGTGGAGATTGAGAGAGGTGCTTATTTTTCCAGATGCAGCCATCAGTGCCACACAGTAGTGTTGAATCAAGACTGTAGTTCGAATCACAGCACTGTGCAGCTTTGGAAATCTGGAAACAAGAAAGAAAAAGATTGAACGTGCATCCAGTTGTATTTGCAGTATAATTTAAAACTTTGTCTGGGGTTTAACTCATTATGACTACTTTTGGGTGTAGCACCTTTCTTCAAGGGTAGATGCCATGCTTTCAAAAGAGGAATCATAACGCATCAGAGGCAGGCTATTGCCTGAGCGAGTTGTCTCCAAAATCTCCGATACACCAAAATACCTTGTCCTCTCATGATACAGGTCCACATCCTGCACATGTAAGCATCAAAAATCAAAGAACTGAATCACTGGACACACAGTTGCTTCTCTATGTTCCACACAAAATAATTGTCCTCTCAAATAAAACATAGACTTACATTACTGAATGCAGACGGCCAGTTTATCTCATTATAAGGACTGATGCGTGTGCATTGTGTCTGAAGGGCAAAAGGAAATGAAGTGACGTGAAGAATCAGGATGTTTGTGGCGTCTGTCACCTGTCGTGAGTTCAACAGTTTATCCACCAGACCCACACCACTGTCTGTGCTGCAGCAGGATGAGCTGAGAGAGAGGAAACAGAGCCACAGAGGCTGAGTCAACATATTTGTTGAATATACTGAAGAGACAATGAAAAGTGAAAACAATATTTGTGGGTATTTCTTTATTTTTTTCCTGCTGTTTTTAGCAAACCTGCAAACATCCCAGTGGGCGTGGTCATGAACCAGGATGTAGAGTGTATAGGTGTTACTTTGTGCTTCTTGAATGAGGTTGTCAATTTGTGCCTGAGCAGTCTGATCCAACTTAACCACATAACGTTCAGCCTCAATCTGAGATGCACATTCCTGCTCTGAACTCCCGAGCTCCTGTAGGACGCCTGGTAGCCATAAAGAGTGGTAGAAGTTATGTACACTGAAAAAATATATAAACACAACACTTTTGTTTTTGCTGCCATTTTTCATGAGCTGAACTCAAAGATCATAGACTTTTTTCTGAACACAACAGGCCTTTTTCCTCTCAAACATTGTTCACAAATTTGTTTTGTTTTCAAAAATTCCTTCACATAGTTGATCAGGTTGTTGATTGTGGCCTGTGGACTCTTGGTCCACTCCTATTCAATGGTTGCGCGAAGTTGCTGGATATTGTCAGGAACTGGATTGTGCTGTCGTATATGCCGATCCAGAGCATCCCAAACATGCTCAATGGGTGACATGTCTTGTGAGTATACTGGCCATGCAACAACTGGGATGTTTTCAGCTTCCAGGAATTGTGAACAGATCCTTGCAACACGGGGCCGTGCATGATCATGCTGCAACGTGAGGTGATGGTTGTCACGTTTTGTCACGTTATCTCTGTGTATTTAAAGCGGCATCAATAAAATGTACCTGTTTGTTGTTGTCCATAACATTTGCCTGCCCATACCATAACACCACCGCCACCATAAGTCACTCAATTCACAACATTGACACCAGCAAACTGCTCACCCATACAACTCCATACATGAAATTTGCCATCTGCCGTGTACAGTAAAAATCAAGATTCATCCATGAAAAGAACACCTCTCCAACGTGCCATATGCCATCAAATGTGAGCATTTGCACATTCAAGTCAGTTACAACGACAAACTGCAATCAGGTGGAGACCCTGATGAGGACGACGAGCATGCAGATGAGCCTCCCTGACATGGTTTCTGACAGTTTGTGCCAACATTCTATGACTAAGGAAATCAATATTTGCAGCAGCTTTCCGGGCAGATGGTCTCAGATGGTTTTGGAGGTGAAGATGCTGGATGTGGAGGCCCTGGGCTGCTGTGGTTACACGTGCTCTGTGGTTGTGAGAACGGTTGGACATACTGTCCAATTCTCTGAAACACATTTGGAGACGGCTTATAGTAAAGAAATGAACAATAAATTCACGGATAACAGCTCTGGTGGACATTCCTGCAGTCAGCATGCCAATTGCACGCTCCCTCAAAACGTGCAACATCTGTGGCATTTATCTTGGCAAAGGCGAAGGGCTCACTAACAAAGATTTACGCAAAAGTGTGAACAATATTTGAGACAAAAAGGTCTGTTGTGTACATAAAAAAGTCTTAGACCTTTGAGTTCAGCTCATGAAAAATGGGAGCAAAAACAAAAGTGTTGCATTTATACTTTTGTTCAGCAAAAGTTTAAACTCATTATATACCAAAAGCAAAAGCATGCCAGCTCTTCTTTACTTATGACAAATGTTGTACTGTAAGGATGACTAATAAATGCAGTTACAGACAAAAAAGTCACCAATTAAATGAATGATTGACTAACAAATTCATTTCACTAACCAGAGTTCCAGAGGTGCAAAACAGTCTGCTGAAATGTGACCTCAGAGGGCGGTACCAGGATGAGGAAGCTGACCCTGTTGAAGGAGCCAAGGTCAAGGTTTTGCGTGCTGGAGTCTGCTATAGCACACACGTGGGACAGCAGCTTTCTGGCTACTGCCAGCTGGATGGGACGGACCTCACGCCACTCTACAGTATATTCTACACACATACAAATTCAGATTGTTAAGGATTTTCTGATCCAAGGAGAAACATGAGTAAAAACATGATACATACAAGATGCAGAAAGGACATAAAGTTTAACTTTGACTGAGAATATTAACGTAGGCTCAAAGTTTGTACGGTAATGCTAGAAATGTGTAGATCAAAAGTTTGAAACAGCAAATAATACTACTGTGGAAAACCTATGATCATCTTGTTCAAGCTCGAGTTAAAATTTAAGGCGCTGACACTGATTTAATTCAGTTCAACTGAATTCAGTTTGTTTGTTTATATAGCATCGATCAATTCACAAAAAATATCTCTCACGTGTCTTAACAAGCAGGTAAATACTGTATATTTTACAGTATATTTAGGATTTTAAAATCAAACCTTTATAGGTGTTCAGACTCTAGTAAAGAATAAAATTGCAAAGCCTGCTAAAGCAATCAGCTCCCTTGCTAATTTACAAATGTGATGCATAACAATTAATATTTTCTATACTCTACATTTGAATTCACAGCTCTACTAATAAAAAGTGAGTCTCTTTATTGTATTTTTGGAATGAAAAATAAGTTTTTATTTTTGTTGATTAACAAAGTTTTAAAACAGAGCTTCATAAATATGAAAAATTTATACCAATTTGAATACCAAACCTTCTTTTCCCATAGACTTGCTTAGCACAGGGTTTCTTAGTTGTAGTAGTTGTGCTATCCTGATGCATGCTCAATAATCCAGGTAGAAAAATCTAAAAAAGTTAAATCTGGTCCTCTGGACATTCAAAAAAACAAAACAAAACAAACAAA
>NC_056499.1:19895256-19896981 GCF_014905685.2 Nematolebias whitei | reverse complement strand
TATATATATATATATATATATATATACATATATATACATTTTTGTAATTATTTTTTTTCAGGAAACCACACTGTTACACATATGCGGATTGTTTTGTACCTCTTGCAGAATAAAACAAGTGATCATTGTTGTTCCCTGTCATTTCTTTGCACTCCTTTTGTTTACATAGGTCATGGCCCTCTACCTCAACTCACTGGCAACATACATGATGTGCTTGTCAGTTCTCTGCTCCAGAGTTGTTACATGAGCTCACAGACACTCCCCAGAGTCTACCAGCATTATGGCCCGTCGCCCATTCAGCCGCTGTCTGCTGAGATGCAGATTCTGCTCACTGTTTACTACCTTGTTCAGCTAAGTCAGTGCCCCTGTGCTGGATTTTACTTTTTTAAAGTAATAAAAGCAATGAAAACTTTGCTTCACATTTGACCTAAATCATATTATATTCTCTAAGTATTTTAAGGTGTTTTTATTGATAATAAATATTTTACGTTTTTCCCCCAAGGCCCTGAGCAGGTGCCTTTGATTGAAGACTTGGAGCAGATATTTATGAGGTCCTGGAGGGAATCCCACCTCAGCGAGATCAGACAGTTTCAGCAATCTCAAACAGCAGGGACCCAAGGGAGGCAATATGTCATAGAGGTCAGACATAACAGGATAAAACACAAATCTTGATTATGATAATAACTACAACAACAACAATAATAATAATACTTGAAAAGCTACATATGTTTCCCTTTTTTAGATATAAAGCTAATACACATTACAATGCAAATAAATGTTTTTAGATGGTGCATTGCACTAAAACAAATAATAAAATATAACTAATTCAGTGACCAGATTCCCAAATGTGATTGTCTCCAGACGCCTTCTGCTTTGCAAGGGCTTCCCCAACATCTTTCTTTACCTCTGCACAATCAACAACCCCTGACCCCCAGTCAGCTTTCCTGGCTCGCCCAGCTCGCTGCATCGTCCTGTGGGGAGAGTGTGGTTGTGATGGGAGAGGAAGTTAAGTCTTTGGCTCAAGGCCTTCAACAAATGTTTAATAGACTAATGGAAGGCCGACTTGAAAACACAAACTATGTGGTCATCATTGTGACGTCACCTGGACATGAAACACATTCCTGTGTTGTAGTAACAGGTAAGAAATGGATTTGTATCAATACAGTAAGTCTGGTGTGAAAATGTACATTTTAAAGTCCCCAAACCTTGATATGATCTGTCTTTGTGTCCATTCTGCAGGTAAACATCAGTGCCGTGCCTTAGCAGAGAGTATGTTTTCTCCCGGTGAGGGACTGAAAGAAATTAGTCACCAGATTTACACAGGAGCAGCTCAGGAACTTATTCAGTACTGCAATTCCCTGGGACAAGGTAAGTCTAGTTGTTTTTTTTTACATGTTTATGGGTATTTTAGTTAGAATTAACTAACGTGTTTGTGTTTTTTTTCCCCCCAGATGGTAATATGGACTCTCTCCTGGACAGTGTCAGTGTGGACAACAATGAGCCATCCCCACATTCCAGCAGCCAGGATTTAGCTGAAGAAAGGAGTCTTAAAACTACACACAGCCCAAAGGATTCACATACACAAAGTTTAAAAGAGACATCCAGCCCTAAAGTGACGACTTCAAGCCCCAAAGACACTTGTTTAGGTAAGAAGAAAACATAGCACAACTACCTAAAAAAGTTAAATCTGGTCCTCTGGACATTCAAAAAAACAAAGCAAATCAA
>NC_056499.1:19891573-19895156 GCF_014905685.2 Nematolebias whitei | reverse complement strand
TATAAAGGCATTTTAAACCCTTCCCACACTCTTGCAATATTCTAAACTCTAAATGCTCTAAAAGAGCACAGAATGTCATGGTTTCAGCTCTCTGCCTATGGCTGTACTCTGCCACCTGCCGCTTTTGACCACACCCACTTCTCTGCTGCAGAGCGGAGATCAGCTGAACAGCTGCAGGAGGACGCTTCTCCTGCAGCTTGGGCTGCACACTGGTGCTGAAAATATTTTAAATAAATTATTTTAAATAAAAATGTCATGCCGATAGTGTGCCTCATCCATCAATCATCCAATTGTGTGTCATGTCCAATCTTATTTTGAAAAACCGCAATAGAACGAGTCTGTGAAAAACGAACCGCGAAGTAGCGAGGGACTACTGTACGTCCATTTTCTACTCTAGGGTTTAACAAACAAGAAAACAGTCAACAATCGTCTGGTCTTTACCAAGCCATATGTTCAGGTAAATATAACCTCTACGTGCAACAACACATAACCGATTACACTGTTATTATCTATTTTTTAATTATCTTTTGCATGAACTTATAAATTCCTCCCATTTTTTGTTCTACTTCAATAAATTTAGAGTTTGAAGACTTTGGTTTATGGACATCTTGTCATACTCACTTACAAAAGGGGGCCAAAATTAAAAGCTTTTTCAAACTAAGGGCCAGTTTCGGAATCTAGAATAACTCAAGTTAAATACCCAACATCTTTTCTTGGTTACAGGTTCCTCAACAAGAGTTTGATTGGGCTCATTTGACATTTTCTGTTGCACTTTTGACATCATAATCAAAGATTACTGAAAAAATGAAAGTGACAAAAATATTTTATGTTTAAAATATCATCTTGGGGGCCAGATAAGATGTTAATGAGGGCCACATTTGGCCCCCAGGCCTTGAGTTTGACACACATGTTGTAGACAGTTCGAACACTATATTGGGGTCTGGACTTTATATATTTGCAAAAGGTCTTTTCTTTTTCTATCATTCAGATTTTCAGGATTGCATGGCTCAAAATGTTGCCATGTTGAAGCATGACATAACGCCAGTGGGGCCTCATGCTTAACTTTAAAATAATTTGGTTTACAGAGAATTTAGTGATAAAGGAGCACAAATCAGCTCCTTTTACCAAAGCACTCACCTTGTTTTTATACAAACAGGCCATTTTCTCAACTAGGAACATGTTGCAATTTGTTACATGTACCGTACATATACCGGTACATATCTATATATATGTATATGTGTGTGTGGAATGACAGACTTTGCATTGTTTAGAAATAGGTCTATAATTCAATGGACAGCAACAATTGCTTCTTTTAAGATAATTTCTGATGACTTTACTTCTTGACATCGTGGAACAAGAGGTGTTGCTGTTTATTTTTGTTTATCTTTCACGTTTTACACAGAATTTCAAAAGCTGGCGCATACCAATTCTTTTGCTGTGTTTAGTTTGGTCTTCAATAACATTAGATGAGTTTATTTAGGACATTTAGAACAGTTTATCTCAGCATGGGTATGAGGGCACTTTGAACAGCTGTTTTCATCCCACCATGTTAGCATAATTAATTAACATTAATCAATACAAACAAATTATTTTTTAACTCCAAGAATAAATTACACTACATCTCTGACTGATCCAGCACTTTGCAAAGCAATTATTGATCACTCAACAAATGAGATAATGCTGGGTGATGAGGCTTATTGTATTGTTTTTCTATTGTATCTGGCTATCTGACTTCTTGCGTCATCCATCACTGCCCTATCACGAGCAAAAACATTGTACTTGAACTTTGTGAAATAAGTAAAGACAACAAACAGTGCAAAGAGGGAAAATGCTGCTTTCCTATTATTTTGCCTTTTTTTTTTTTAAACACAGTTTTGGTCAAAGACTCAGCGCCAGCACATGCCACTACTATGAAACGTATAAAGATGGCTTTGTGTGGATCTGTAAGGCTTAAATCAAGACAAATGCAGTTTCAAATGCACACATGTAAACACATACAAACACTTTCATATGCGCACACCACTCCTGTTATAGTGCTGTCAGGTTTTCAGTGGCTTGGGTTAATCGGAAAAGCAAGGGGAAGGGTGCTATCTACTCACCACACTGCCACATTTATTGATTTCATTTACACGCACACAAACAGGCGCACACATTCACACGCATAAACTGACACCCATTTTCACCTGAAGAACAGGGGCCCATAACGCCCCTTTAACTATTCTATTGGCCCCAAATAGATTTTCCCATTTTACGCTGTATAGGGAGGGGAAACAGTGGAGCAGAACTGAAAGTGATATAAATGTATCAAAAAACAGATGAACAAACATTGTGGGGAGATTTATTACCGGAGATTTTAATAAAAATCGGAGGCGGATGAATTGATTTTGGTTTAAGGGAGGGTGTTATAAGGAACAATTTATCGGGATGGCCCAGCTAAGATGCATTATTTTCCGATTGTTATCTGGCTCCAATGTTTAAAGGGCCTGATTTGTGTTGTGTATTGCATTTTATGGGCACGAAGGAAAGGGGAACTTTCAATGATTTAGGTGGGATATATTAATCAAAGGCAGTCTGTGTGAACCATAGATCGCCAGGCAAAAGAGGTACAGGTGACAGCTCATTCTGCTAAGGAATGTTTTGGAGCCGCACATCACCGCTTCTTAATTCCCCTTTCCTTCTCTCACTCTGCACCACCTCCTTGTTCTACGCTCTCTCCATCTTGCAATCTTTCTCGCCTCATCATCTAAGCTTCTTTATCTTTTTCCTTCCTTTCTCGCTATCTTTCTATATCAGTGCCTCTTCTCCACAGTACGGCGCACCCTTAGTTATAATTTTATGAGGCTGAGTAGCTTTTAACCATCCATGCGGCAAATAAACTAGGGATTAGAAGTATTTAGTGTTTTCCTCCTTTTTAAACGCTTCCTTGGTGCTCAGTGACCTTTTTCTGCTACCTCTGCCATGTTAGGAGACAAGCTCATTGTTGTGGCACCTATGCATTCTTTCCACTATCAAATAAGGAATTATGTAACATTTGTCTTTTTTTTTTTTTTACCTGCATAATTTGTGTTCTGTCTTGGAGTTTCACATATCTGTCTTGGTTTCTTGATGTATTTATTAATAATTTATTAACCTTTATTTAACCATGAAAATGCACTGAGATCACTGGTTGTAGTTTTTGGACAGTGGAAGAGAACCAAAGTATGCAAAAATAAAAATACAACAACTATGGAAACGGAAGTAAAACATGCAAACTCCACACAGAAAAAACAAAGACCCCCAGCCCACCCAGAACTTAAATCCAGGGCCTTCTTGCTGTGAGGCAGCAGTGCTAAACACAAATTCATCTGAGTTTCTGGGGAGTGTTTTGTTTTGCATTGTAGATAAAAATGTTATTTTAATGTAGGTTATTCAGGTTATGTTACCACAGCGTGCTGTACACGTTTCACCATGTAGTGAGCTCATTTTACAGAATGTTTTTTCAACCAATTGTACATTAAAGAAATCACTGAAGTCAATTAAAAAGTCTGAGAAAGTTATTTGAACAGATAAGAAAAAAAATTATATGAACAAAAATAAATGGCTA
>NC_056499.1:19890445-19891473 GCF_014905685.2 Nematolebias whitei | reverse complement strand
ACCATAAGTCAACCATGAGGGTTTTAGTGGTCTCTTGTTGTGTTGTTTTGGTGGTCCTATTGATGTTAAATAATGGAAAACATTTCTTTTTAACAAAATGAAAAATTTGCATTTCATATTTGTGGTGTGTCACACAAAAATGAATAAAAGTAAGTAGCAAGCAGTATATGTTTCCTGGGGCAACTAAACCTTCCAGATTTAATTAACAGTAATTTATTATAATTAACTGTCATCAATATTCATGCATGTATAGTTCTTGCACTCTTCCACCTATTCTCATATAAACTGATAGAATCACTGTTAATGTTTGACTTACCATTGGCACCATAAGTTTGTTGATAAATCCATCAGTTTCTTTGCATTACAGACGTTTTTTTAAATTATTATTATTATTATTATAATACTGTATGTCAGTATCTCCTCATTGTATAAGTCACTACTGTATTCCTGGTCTCTGGTTCATCTGTTGGTCCTCTGATGGACTTGTGATCGGTCCAGGGTGTCTCCCACCTCTCGCACAGTGACTGCTGGATATGGGCACGGAAGATGCAGGTAAAGATAATGGATGGTTCATTTGTCACACAAAAAAGGCACCAGATATTTTACATCAAATTGTAAGTTATGACATTATTGAAGGAACTATTTCATTAGAAATGCTCCCATTCTGTTTTATTTTGTATTGACTTTGCATTCCTGCTTTAGTTCAAAATAGCATAAGCAAAAAGAAAAAAAATCTTCTCTCCAGAGAGATTTGGTTTAGTTTGATCACACCAACATATGTAGGTGCAGATGTTTGCACAGGAAGATCAATTAATTATTAGGTTCCTCCACATGTCACTACCTCAGCTAAACAAAGTCCAGCCGATCTGAGCCAGAACAGATATATGAACTGTTTCCATGCATGTGTGTAGACGTGCGAGTGTGTGAAAGTGTCTGTGTTTGTGTGTCAGGACTGATTGCTCTTGACTTCATTAATCTCTGCAGAGTGGTTATGATTAGCTCTCTGAGGCATGCCAGAGGACATCTGA
>NC_056499.1:19888623-19890345 GCF_014905685.2 Nematolebias whitei | reverse complement strand
ACACACACACACACACACACGCACACCGTCAGGTTTAACCACCTTTCTAGCCTGTCTCTTTCATAGTCCAACCAATTAGCTTGGTGCAAAGAGAAATAGAAAAGTTCCTGCAGTGACAAGACATATGTGCAAACAAGCATGCAGAAAGTTTGTTATATTTCACGCAAAGCAATAGAGTTCATAATTTAGAACATGTAGCTATAAAGGCAACAGGAATTTTAGAAAAAATTACAAAGTTACAGTACAGGGGAAAACATGAACAAACATAGAGGTCAGTGTTATGGGAAAAAAATAGCATCTGGTTTGAAAAAATGTAATGATGCTAAAAGTGGAATTTTTAGTTTTGTAGAGTTAAAAAAAAAAAAGAGTTTATCCAATATTCTTCAATTAGGTCATCAGGACAGTTTCTTTTTTTGTGCTGTAACGTTCCTTGTTGACAGTCTTGTCAAACTGGTTGAAAACAACAAAGTCCATGCTGGTTGTTTTCAACCAGTTTGACAAGACTGTAAACAAGGAAGAGGGCCGGCAATGAAGGAGGGGATGTACCAAAGAGACCATCTTATCACAAACAAAACTGGTTTGTTCCACTTTGGAGTAAGCTGTTGGGGGAAGAATCAGTTTTGTGTTGTGTGTTTCCTTGACTGATGAAGCCTTCCGGACCGAAGGCGGAACGTTTCAGCACAAAAAAATAAACTGTCCAGATGACCTGACTGAAGAATGTTGGATTGTATACCTGGATTATTGAGCATGGACTTTGTTAATTAAGAGTTTAGATCAACACCCAAAACAAGTTGCTACATTTGTTAGGATAATGACATTTTAGACTTACCGGTAAATGAAATATGTGCAAAGCTAATGATAATGGAAAGCTAAAAAGGAAAGAAACAAGCATAAGATGCAATGTCCCACACATGCAGAAAGGCCCAGGTTGACAAAGATAAAGGAAGCAGGAAATGTCAGTCAAATAGACAGGAACCAGGACTGGAGACAAATGGTACAATGAATGGGTGGATGCAGATGAAAAGAACAAGTGAAGTGTAATGGTGAAGTGCTGTGAGATGCAAGACTACACCCTTCCATGATCAGAGTGTAGTCTGGATGATTTATTTTGCCTGTCCAATATTGAGTCCATGAAAAAAAAAATCTACATTTTATTAAACTGCTGAGGGTTTAATATTGAAAAAGGAACATTATTGTGGGCGTAGATGTAGCGGAGTGAAAATATGGTCATCAGATGTGACAATCCTTCACCAAAAAGAACATCCATATTTTATTCCGTATCTTTCCATCTTGATTGTATTTTTATATTGTCTAAAAATGTAAAAAATACAAACAAATAGATGCTTCTTAAATAAATATGTTGATTTAGATACAGAAAAGTTTGTTGGATCCATGGAATGCACTCTTAGAGGTAAAGTCGAAATTTAGATATTACAGATATACTGGAAGAAAAGTTTAGCAGAAAACACCATGATAAATTATGAAATTAGTTTTTATAGTTTATAACTCACACTTTTATGAAAGGAAAAAAATGTCAGATTATGCAGTTCCGAAGTGTCAGTTACATTATTAAAAGCTCAAAAACAGTAAACTGAGCAACCATGAGTCTGTATGTTTGTTATATTTTCTAAACTTCTGGTCTTTTTTATTCCACTTTTACTCACAGTTAGAAATGAATTAAAACTTTTTTTTCCTTTGTGAACCATCATAAAAAAAAAAAAA
>NC_056499.1:19860548-19888523 GCF_014905685.2 Nematolebias whitei | reverse complement strand
ACTAAAATGAGAAAAACTGTGGCTAAAAGCAAAATAAAAAGCAGAATAGTAACTAAAAGTAGCAAACAATAATTAAAAACTAACAAAATGTTAGGTAAAAGTGGCTAAATGGTAGCAAAAATTAAAAATAGAAGAGCAATAGCTAAAAGCTAAAAGCAATAGCTAAAAGCTAAAAGTAGTAAAATGGTAGCGTAAAGTTAAATGTAGCATAAGACAACAAAAATAGCAATTTTTGAAGAGAACAATGTGTTTAAAGAACATACATGACCTTGATGTGTTTTAAAGGACCTTTTATTTTAAATAAAGTTAAATATTTAAAAATCATAGAAGTTACAAAAAACATGTCACAATCCTAACTGAGCTAAATACTTTGATCCATGAATGGTTAAAATAGCACCAAGTATGCAGAAGTTATTTTATTGATCAAAGCATACCAAATAAACTATAAACAGGAAAACAACAGTGTTATTGCTGGCTCATCATTCATATATTGCCAATTTGATCATGTGTATGAGTACCTGAGCAGCGTGTGGAAGCTCCCCCCAGGTCCACTGGATTTCAGGGTTTGTCTGATTGGTCAGCTCCGAGTCACTCTTGGGAGTTGATGACCCTGAATCATCTTGGCTGCTGACGAAAAGATGGTCTGAAACTTGGTTAAAATGTTTGTCCTTTGTAGATTTACAAATAAAGTTCCTTTTCCATGCAGTATACAGTTTAAAACAATACAGAAACATTTCACCATAATTGAAACGACACAGAAGATATCTCCTATTTTTAACCACATTGTTCTAAAATCAGAACTTTTTCTCAACAGTCATTTCTGTAGAGGGACATAAAAAAGGAAAGGTGATACCTAAGATGTGAAGAGAACTGAGAGGTTCCTTGAGGACATGAGATGGACAGACCGTAGCGTGAAGGAATGGACAGGGCCTCCTTATTCACATCGCTGCTGTAATACAAAAGACACACGGACAAAAGAAAGTAACAGAAACATGAAAGGGTGACATAAATATTCATCAAATAAAAAGGGTGAAAAGACAAAAAGACCATAAAGAGAAAATGTTAAAAAGAAAAGAATTACCAAAACTACAAGAAAAGACTCATGTAGTGTGTATCCCTGTGTGTGTGCTGCAAATAATACCTCTGTGAAGGAGTCCACTCAGTGATGGGGTGGGCAGTGCTGCTGGTTGTAGATCCCTGACTGTTGTACGCAGCTCTGTTCATAAACACACACATGCAGGTTATTAAAAATGAACATAAGTCACAACAAACACCAGCCACATACTATCCGGAAAAACATTCAGCATGATGCACGATTAAAAAAAAGCACATTCTTTCATGTCTTTAAGGAGTTTAGGAATTTTCTCAGCCCACAGTAGCAGTATGTTTCCTTATAAAGGCTTCAAACCTCCACAGTAAGATCTGCTACATGAGCTGCTGTTTGGCAGAGACGGGGAACTCTGTGGGAACAGAACTGATCTTTGGACCTCCTCCAGCAAACAGAGGCTTTTCAGAAAGCTGCCGCTGCACACACAAACATCAACATGCGCAGGCCTGCAGCTTTAGTTGCTACATTTCGAATTGTTTAAAAGCATAAGGCATTAAAATGATTTCCCTGGAATAAAGAGGAGTTGGAAGGACTCCTGTGTCATGCTGAGCTAGTTTAAAAAAAGGTTAGTTAGACAAACAAGCTGGAACTATTTCAAGGACTTTCCCCTCCTCTCTCAGCAATAAAATGTGATGAAAAGTAACTTGTTTGATTAGGTTTAATTAATGAGTTAGTCATAAATACTTCACAAAAAAGTGTAACACCTAAAGACTTAGTTTAAACACATTTACAAAAGCTTCAAGGGAAAGCTGGTAGACCCACATTTAGGACAGCTTTGCGTGTTATATGTACAGTCGGGGCCAAACGTTTTGAAAATGGCACAAATGTTGGTTTTCACAAAGTTTTCAGTCTCAGTTTTTATGGTGGTGACTCTAGATTGTGAAGAGTGATCTGATGAATTGCAGGACATTGTTGCTTGTAGCAACACAATCAACCATTTATCGAATCATCAAGAACTTCAAGGAGAGTGGGCCAGTTGGAGTGAAGAAAGCTTCAGGGAGCCCAAGAAAGTCAACCAAGTGTCAGAACCGTCTCCTAAAGAGGACGCAGCTACGAGATCGGGTCACCAGCAGCAGCGCTGAGCTTGCTCAGGAATGTCAGAGGGCAAGTGTGAGAGCATCTGAGCAGTGAGATGAAGGTTTTTGGAGGATGGCTTGGTATCAAGAAGGACGGCAGAGAAGTCACTTCTCTCCAAAAAAAAAACATGAACGGCTGACCAACATTCTACAGGAAGTGTAGGAACTGGACTGCAGAGGACTGGAGTGAAGTTATTTTCTCTGATGAAGCCCCTTCAGAAAGTTTGGGACATCTGGAAAAATGATTGTCTGGAGAAGAAAAGGTGAGAACTTCCATGAGTCCTGTGTTATAAAGTGAAGCATCCTCAGATTGTTCATGTGCGGAGTTGCTTCTCATCCAGGGGAGTGGGTTCTCACAAATTATATTTAAGAACACTGCCATGAATAAGTAATGGCATCAGAACATCCTCCAAGAGCAACTTCTTCCAATGATCCAGCAGCAATTTGGAGATGAACAAAGTTTCTTTCATCATGATGGAGCAACGTGTCACAAGGCAACAGTGATAAAGTGGCTCGGTGAAAAAAATTTGGATCCAAGGCCAGGAAGAAGTCTTTGCTTAAACTGGATATATTTGTCAATAAAAGTTAAAAATAAGTGTGGACTGTTTATAATTGTACTTCATTATACCATATAAACATCTGACTAAAGGTTCTAAAAGAACTGAGACTGAAAACTTTGTGAAAACCAAAATCTGTGCCATTCTCAAAACTTGGTCACAACTGTACATACAGTACATCTATCATTTTACCATTTATTAAGTTTTTTTGTAACTTGGATATATTTTGCATGTGTACTGTATTTCAGAGAAAACACAGTTCAGCTGTGTCAAAGATTTTAGTTACCGTCTTTTACGTATTATAATTAATTTTGAATTGGACTGTTGTAATAAATGATCATCTTGTGTAGGACATAGAAATGCAGGCAAGAATATTCTCACGTTTCTGCTGGAGCAGATGGGTTGACATTAGAGTGCTCCTAGTTTCTGTCTTCTTGATTCTCTGATATGTATGTAGTGAATTCACATCCTTCTTTAAAGCAGCAGTAACTCAGTCACATGTGCGAGAAGCCTAAACTCTAAAAAAGTTGAGTCTGATCCTGTGGACAGGTTCAAACAACAAAAAAACAAAAAAACGTAGAAACATTTCGTCTTTCATCTGAAAGGCTTCTTCAGTCATTAAACTCAACTCAGAGGTTTCTCCACATTAGTTAGTTAGAGGCACAGGTTTAGTCCTTTTGAAAATAACCCACTGACAGCTGCTGACCGGCACACACCTGCTGCTGACGCCCTCCTTCTCATCATCCGAGCTCAGATCAATAGTAAACATGTCTTCCTCCTCCGAAAACTCCTCGCCGCTCTCCTCCCTCCTCCCACCTGATCCTCCTCCTCCTTCTGGTCTTGCTTTCCTCCTTCTCTTCCTTCTCTTCTTGCTCGCTCCTCCATCCCCGTGCTGCACCCCCAGGTTCTGGATGGGAAGGGAGCTGCAAGGGATTTTGTCTGTGTGATAAGAAATCACAGCATAAATGTTATTCCTAAAGCAGAGTCAGGTATTTATTTATTGATTGATTTTTTTTTAAAAGACCACAGAACGGTGGCAAGAAGTCACTGCTACCTATCTGAGACTGCTTTAACTCCTCCCCCATGGACAAGATGGGTGACGTTGCAAGGTAGGATGGAACCACTTCCTGTTGACAGAGGGACATTTATTGATCATATGAAATATTTACTGTGTTAAATATAATCTATGTATTGAATTGATCTGAAATAGATTCTACAGGAAGTTTCCGCATGTTTCTGCCTGAACAACTGAAGACGATAAATGTAAAATATAAGGCAGATTAATATTATTATTACGGTACATTTGAATAGATTGTCATATAAAAAATTTAATTGTGATGTTTTTAATGTGTATATTCTGTATTTTGATGTTCATAAATAGATCTTTTTATTTATTTATGGTTAAACATGATGGAGTATAACTTTTCTTCTCAAGTTTAAACAATAAATATGTATTGCAGAGCTCATTATATATATTTTTGTTTACATCAGTGTTACATGATAGTTTCAAATAAAATTGCTGCAGATAAAATGTATTGTTTGTAAATCATCCTCTTTATTTTAATCTTGTACAACATATTATAACAGCTTGGCATAATGTCTGCCTTGTGCATAATTTAACTCAACTCCAGCAGAAGCTGAGCAGCTGCCTTCTACTCTGATGTTATTAATAATAATTTGGTTGATAAGTACAGACTGGGCATATAGATAGAAATATACCGAAGAAAAATATAAACAACACTTTTGTTTTTGCTCCCATTTTTCATGAGCTTAACTCAAAAATCTAAGACTTTGTTTATGAACACAAAAAGACTTTTTCTCTCAAATATTGTTCACAAATTTGTGTAAATCTGTGTTAGCATAATCCATCCTCCTCGCAGGTGAGACACATCAAGATGCTGATTAGACAGCATGATTACTGCACAGGTGTGCCTTAGGCTGACCACAATAAAAGGCCACCTGATGTAAGACGAAACAGATTTTTTTTTTAAATTATGCAAGTCTGAATAATCTGAATTTGGGTTTAAATGTGGATCAGGTAAATGACCGAGATCTGCTTATCCGGGTCACAACACTATTAGAAATATAAAGGAGAGGCAGAAGGTGAGAGGCAGTGAGCGGGAGCGAGATAAAGAGGTGATCCAAAGTGCAGACGCTCACATGCTCCTCTGTTCACGTCACGAGTCTCCTTTTTTTAGCGGGGAGGAAAAGGGACTGTGCTCAGAATGTGCAAGGTCACAGCACGTAAGCTCTGCCCTTCCTGAGAACATCCTCCACAGAAAAACAATTTGATTTCATGTACTGGATTCACTGCTAATCTTTAATCTCAGCACATTTGTCTCAGAACTATTCGTCCTCTTTCAGAGAAAAACAAGTTGTTTTTGACAGAGTTTACATAAAAAGTGAATGAAGCAATATTCAATTTGTTTTTCACAAAACAGACAAGCAAAACATTTTCTTACATAAAAATTGTCTCATGATGTAACAGCAAATTTAAATTGAATAAAGAAAAAAAAAATCACCTTTGTTTCTTACCTAAAACCGGTCCAATAAAATGAAAGTTGCTCAAATATTGAACTGATGAGACAAACATTTAAAGAAAATTATACAACTTTTTATTGTCTTTGCTATAAAACACACTTGAGGAATAACAATTAACTGGAGGATATGAGCTTCGTGTTTTCCTTTCTACGAACATGCCTGCTGCTGCACGCCTGACCACGAGAACATTTCGTTAACGTTTCACGTGCTGCATCCACATCTGATGAACAAGCCCCGACAAACGCTCGAGTTTAACTTTACACTCCAAGGAGTAAACAAAGACAGAAAGGGGGTGGAGAAGATGTTTTATGTGATGTTAACTGAGATTACCGGTGGGATGAAACAACAATACTGAAGAAAGATGAACAACTTTAAACTGACATGTTCTCGAGCTTTCTCCTCAGACGTCTTCGAGCCTTTGCAGAACAACATTTTAAGGCCTTTGCCTTTAAGCGCAGTATATTTGTCTGATCATCTGTCCATTCTTTACACACACCAATGTGGTCTGTATACAGCACACTGCACAGAGGGTGAAGAGCTATAAATAGGTCTCTGGTAGTTTTCCACTCTGTAGAGAAGGAGGGTTAAGTTAGGGAGAGGGCATAGCACTAGATCCAAACAAACTTTTGATTTACTGTATTTCTACTTTACTTAGTTCGAACATTTCTCAGCTTTTATTGCAGGCTCTGTTGAAGGTTTACAATCTAAAGGGTGATGCGATTCTCACTGCACTTATAGACCGACTGTCAGGCAACAGCTCCTTACTTTTGGTACATGAAAATGAAAGCAGAATTAAACTAATGCATATGACTTTTACCATGTTTGGACACATTGTAACTGTTTACCATCTTTTTGTATCTTCAGGGCAGTTCTCACCCCCATCCTCTCTCAATTCAAAGAATCCTCACCGATAACTACAGATTGAGCATGAGGGTTTTCTCCAGGTACTCCAGTCATCTCCCACAGACCGAAAACAAGCCTGTTGGGTTAATTGTTAACTCTAAATTGAGAGCGTGAAAGGTTGTTTGTCTCATTTGTTTCTAAGTGGGCCTGGGATGGATTTGCAATCTGTGCAAGGTGTACCCCACCTCTTGCACTATGACCTCGAGACTGACACTAGCTACTTTGTGTAAAAGCAGGTAAACAAGCTGAATAAATAGATGAGACTGTTGGACAAACTGAATGTTTGCCCGCTGAGTTCTTCTAATCTGCTCACACTGCCACATCGTCACAGGACTCCAGGATGGGTCACTCTCGTACATTGTGCTAGGTTAATCCTTATTGTGCCTCCGTTGACAATAATTTTATTTGTATTGTTCATCTGCACCTTTTGATTGACCCGTTTGTGGTTTAATAATGTTGTAATTTGTCCCCCAAAGTCCTGCTAGGAATAATCACGAGAACATAGAGCATGCAATGCAGCTCAGATAATAAAACAATACAATTTGTTTGAGATTTTGGAATGTTTCAATGCCCTCCTTTGTTTGTGGATAAACCAGTTTGAACATTTGAACAGTTTAATAGCTCATTGTCTGTTGATGATTTATGAATTTTCCCAGCTTTTATTTTCAGGAAACTGAGGTTATACTGGTCAGTATGACACCAAAGTAAGACATCAACTCCTCTTCCCTCTTACTGCTCTAGTCATGTTTCATCGGATGCTCTAAAACATATGCGTCAAACTCGAGGTCCGGGGGCCAAATGCGGCCCTCGTTGACATCTTATCAGGCCCCCAAGATGATATGTTAAACAAAAAAATATTTTTATCACTTTAACTTTGTCAGTAATTTTTGATTATGATGGCAAAACTGAAACAGAGAACATCAAATGAGACCAATCGAACTCTTGTTTAGGAACCTGCAACCAAGAAAAGATGTTGGGTATCAAACTTGAGTTAATGTAGTTTCTGAAACCCGCCCTTAGTTTGAAAAAGTTTTTAATTTTGGCCCCCTTTTGTAGGTGACTTTGACACCCCTGCTCTAAAACATCCCATCTGCTTTCACATTAACAGACCAGCATCTCACTTTCTGCCTCATCTAAAGCTTTCAGTCTGGAAATGATATAAAATGCCTAATTTGATCTCATAAGAAACGTCATGATTTAATATTTGTTGAATAAACCAGCATTTACAGTGTAATGTTATGATGTTAAAAAAAAGGTGGAAGGCTCTTCTTCGTCTTACGCTAGAAATGAATAAAGACACATTTCTGTTTCCTCTAAGCATGTCTGAGCAGGAGAAAGAGCACTTAAAGCCTGATTATTAACAAAACAGCAACTTCTGGTTGTGGATAAATGCTTAGTAAGTAATAAACCCAGTCAGTTACAGCAGTAAAAATAAATGATTCTCCCAACAACCACACTTAATTGAGCATGCTTGTATTTGAGCTAAGGCTGTGTTCATGTTACTGCCTGTTCTGTTCTATAATTGTACGTGTTTATTGACTCTGCCCATCATTACTCACTAGTTTGTTCTCAGTCTCTTTGACGAAGAAGGCTTCTCCATTCTCTCCCAGCTTCATGTGTAAACTCACTGGCTCGCCGTTAATCTCTATGTCCACCTGCAAGACAGCACAAAAAGCCCTTTAACATGCATTTGTACATGCACTACACAGTACTTTTTAACATGAACTATGTTGCAAATAAAATAATATTCAGTGTTTCCACTATTATCCAAGGAGGGCGCCCCACCCTGTCGGCAGAAGCAAGCGCCCCGCCTACCAAAATGTCCTTCACCCACAGCTCCACTGACACTTAGGTGTACAGTTAGGTGTGTGCAGATGTAATGAATCTGAAAAACATGTTCAAAATATTCTATAATCTTACCACTTTCTCCCGAGACTGCAGCACCCCCATCTTTCCGAAGCGGACGTGGAACGGGGAGCACTGCAGCGAGCCATCGGGCTGCCGGACCACGATGACGTCGATACATCCGGACAGAGTTGCAGGGTTGAGTCCTCTGTACAGCTCCTTGACCTGCACAAACACCTGGCCCGCCAGCTGACCCACATAGTTCATGGTCTGCAACTGATGACAAAACACATCCAGATTTAGATCTTACACTTGTCAGTGAAATAAGGTTTCACTCACAGTTCACGCCTTTAATTTAAGATGTCAACCTAAAGCCAGATTAAGGTACATTATTGATCCAGTGTCAAATAAATCTGCAGTTTCAGACTTGCAGGTTGATGAAACTACCGTTTCCATCTTCTTTTCATTATTCTCGTGGTGCTGCAGCAGGTGTGATGTCAGTGAGATGGTAAACGCAGGGAGCTGTACTCATACCATACCCTCATCACAGTTAATACATATTCACTTCATTTTAATTATTCAACCTGGTTGCAGCAATTATAATAATTGCGACATGAATCATAGAACTTCAAGTTCTTTCAGATAATAAAACAGTGTTTACTTTAAACAAATAGTCCTGCTGAGTTATCGGCTTTATCTGAAAGCTGCTTTTCAACCCTCTTCCACAAAAACTCCTGCTCTGCAATATTTTTAACTCAATCAGTGTCAAATCTGTCACTTTTACTGCTCTGTGCGTTGGCGATCTAAGGTACGGATCTATAAATTATAAGTAATCTACATGGTTTTTATGTTCAATACAAATTATGTTCAGTTGTGCGCTTTCCATTGTTCTTTTGCAGTAAAGTGGTTCCTAATAGAAATCTGAATCTGTCAGGAGTCTGATGCTCATAAGAGATATGGACATTTTGTTTCTACAAAAGACAAAAAAACAAAAAAGGATTCATGTGTTAATAAAAAATGCTGAGTTAAGGTTTGTTTTTTCTGACACAAGAATGACAAATGTATAAACATATGCATGGCACACCAAGAGTCCACTGAAGCTTGACTGTGTTGCATGAAGTCTCTTAAAATATCCGCCCACCTGTGCTGACTCTGACACTGTTCTGTGCACGAAAACACGCTCACATCCTGTCCATAGCACAGATTGCTTCATGTCACTGAACATCGTGTAAGAACACTTAAGACCAGGATGATCTGTTAGGAGGCATCACAGTTTGGGAAACTTGTCCTGAACTAATTGTACATCAGGCTCACACGAGTCATCACATCACGTTTGATCAGATCAGAACAGCACAAGCAGAAGTGCAGCACACTGACATCAAGTTAAATCTGATGAAGACAACATGTCGAGTTGTGTTCTGTAATCCGCTGTAACAAGATAATATGTTAGGCATGACCATGTTCAAGAACTGATGGACATAACTAGATACTTATCTGTGTTCTCACTCACTTGTGCATCTATTGTTTCAATGACAGCAACATCGACAGGAGCTCACTCATTGGATTTTACAGTCAACACAGCCCACGTGCATGTCGCTATTCACACACCACACGTACACACAGCCAAAGCCTTGCCCACTCTTCCTTTCTGCTGCACAGCCAAACACTTTGTTCCCACATGATGTAATAACCAATCACGAGACAAGCCAAGAGGGTTACTCTGTGTCATGCTGGGAAAGAATGGAGTAAACACTAAGAGAAACATTTTTACACGCCTGCTGTTCCCACTGAGACATGAGGTGGGAGCAGATGAGTCACACCAACATCCAGCCAGGCTGTGGGGATGAAACTCCTGTCACTACAGGCTACAGGGTGAGTGAGAGGTCACTGGATTCACAGATGATGAATATTAATCATTCTAGTTCATGTGGCTGAAGGAGTTTCACACTCCTGGATTAAAGTCAGCAAAAAACACATAACATATCCATAATAATAATAACTGTATTTTCACTGTATTAAAAAAATGATTTGATTAATGACCTTGTGCATGCCTCAGTAGGCAGCAATGACCTGAAAGGCGCACAGGGTGGTCAAGCACGTTGCACGTACATGTGTGCGCGCGCGTGTGTGTGTAGACATGTAAACATGGGGTGAGGCTCTGAAGACCACCGTCATTCTAACAGCCACCAAACCTGCTGAACGCAAACCATCACGCTGCTGCGTAAAACGCTTTAAAATTCGAATTCAACCTGAAAACACGTAGAAAACAGGCAAAAACAACAACAGCCATGATGTCCCTGCTTACATTATTTACTGACGAGGCTCTTCGCTTCGGGGTTTTTCCGTCTTCCAGCAGTTTCCTCTCAGCAGTCGCAGACGGAGTCAGTGTCCGAATCAAACATGATGGGAAACATTAGCATCATTCAGCCTCCCTGACATCTGATCAGCTACTCAACCGTCCTCCTTCCGCCACAGAGCACGCAGCAGGCACGAACCTGATTGGCTGAGCTAAAGCTGACGTCATGCTTTGTTTGTGGAATATTTCCTGCTCAAATAAAACAACAACAACAACAACAAAAAAATGTCCGCGTTGTTTTGGTTTTAGGTCTTGACTCTGCTTAAAAAAAAAAAATCGCTTTTTTATGCGTTACGTCAAGTTGGTTGTCAACAATCTCAACTTGACGTAATACACTGTAAACATTAACAAAGAATAAACATTTACGCACGCAGGTGTCTAATTATTGCCTGATTAAAACTATTGACTCTAATGGTGTGACCTGTAATTAACGTCTGTGGAAGGTTACTGATCAATTTAACATGCAGATAAATATGTTTAAGGTCTTTAATTACGTCTCGGAAAAGCCTAGGACCTTATCTGATATTTACATTTGTTTGTTCAAATATACAAGGAAAAATAATCAACAAGTGTTTCCGTTTTTTATCAATAGAAAAGTTGTAATTGTGATTAAAACTACAATTTGAACATTGTCATGTAACAGAGGACTTGATGAACTGGTATGCATGTAGTAAATAAGTAAGTAAATCAATATATGTTTATATAGCTGTTTTTTTGCTACTTTTCCTTTTAATTATCCTTTTAATTACCATTTAATTTCACTTGTTAAAAAAAAAAAGAAATTTGTATGCATCCTTTATGATTGTCTATTGTTGTCCATCACTCTATGCTAAAATGATGTCTCTCTTGTAAATGAGTCGCCGAGGCTCAATGGGATTAACCTGTACAAATAAAGGTTGAATGAATGAATAGCACCTTTTAAAAGCAACTTTACCAAATGCTCAAATAAAATACATCACAAGCTGATAAAACTGGGCTCCCATGAATTAGTATAAAAGCAACAGTGCAAAAGCATTAAAATTATGTAAAAAATTGTCCTAAAAACACAAAAAAGTAACTTGAAGAGAAGTGTTCAGTTGTGGTTTAAAGCACAACAGAGTTCGCTCGCTATCCTGACCTGGTGACTGGTCCACAGTTTGGGCCACAGAGAGCTCACGGTCTTCTCACAGATGAAAGTGAGGAACAAATAGGAGGCCCTGACCATGACTTTAGGGTTATAGAAGGAGTCCATTCATGTAAACAAGAGCCACATAGTTTAATGCTTTATAGGCCAAAATAAGGATTTAGATTGAATCTTGAATTTTACAGGGAGCCAGAATAGAGAAATAAGGACAGGGGTGAAATGAGAGCAAACCAAGTCCATCCATTCATCCATTATCTTTACCTGCTTCTTTCTTTTCAGGTCGCAGGGGTCACTGGTGCCCATGTCCAGCCATCACTATGTGAGAGGCAGGGTACACGCCTGGACAGGCCGATCCAGTCCATCACAGGGACACATTGAGACAAACAAGACAAACAACCATTCACTCTCTCACTCACACCTAGGGACATTTCAGAGTTACCAATCAGCCTGCAATCCTTGGTGAAAAATCTTGAAGTTGATTTTACATGAGAAAATAAGTCTTAGCCTATGTGGCCAGTTAAAATGTACTTAAATATTTATGCAGTTATTGTATGATGGACAGTTTACTCCCTACACCTGTAGCTTTATTTCTGAACTGATTTTGTCATGCCCTGCTTTAAAATTTGCTGAAAGTCATGTCAGACTGTTGACAGAAATACCCTGAAAATCACTGACAATGGTGCAATAAATAACAAAAAAAAAAAAAAAAGAGATAATTTAAAAGACAACTTACAGAGTATGGATAAAGATATATGACCATAATAAAATATTTACCATAGATACTTTATTTGTGCTTACCTTGTTTGTATAAAGGACCAACCTTATAAACTTTTTATTACACCATAAAGAAAATGTCAAAGAACACAGTGGAGGCTAAATCTTTAAATCATGCATACTGTACATGCTGTTCATTTCTATTTGAGTATATCTGGGAGGAAGAACAAGATCAGATTACTATTCTGAAGAAATGCACCTCTAACAGGAGACAGAGGGGGCAGGAGTACCACTGACACCCAGGCAGTCTGAAGATAGCTGGATTTGAGTAAAAGGAATGATCATGTATAGAAACTGAATCTGCCTTCCTGATCACTAATTGAAAACTGATTGAGACAATGCTGATGTGTTTGCTTTTTTTGTTTGATTTACAACAGAACACTGTGTTAGAAAGCAGCTCACTATGTTGTTTTGCTCACCAACTGTATGACTTTAAATACATTATGTACTTTTACAGAAATATTAGGTAATAAAGTAGTGGCAGAGCTGCTCTGACTGCATTCTTTTTTTTTTTCTTCTTAAAACGTTGTCATCAGTTTATTTTAGATTGATTATGTGTGATTTTATCACAACTTTCAACTCCATGATCAAACGTAAAACAACTAACTGCTGTAATATTCTAACATCTCAGATCTAATTTAATTTAATCTAAATTGCTTTAAATTGTATCTATCTGATAGATTCCAATTTGTAAATGTAAATAATAAATCTTCATAATACATAATAGTGGTGGAGTTCCTCAAGGTTCAGTGCTTGGATCATTACTCTTTACATTGTATATGCTCCCATTAGATAATGTTATTAAACAGCATGGGATAAATTTTCATTGTTATGCTGATGATACACAATTATATTTGTCCATGAAACCTAATGAATCCAATCAACTACTGAGACTACAAGCATGTCTTGAAGACATAAAAACCTGGATGACCCTAAATTTTCTGCTTTTGAACACAGACAAGACTAAGGTTTTAGTTTTTGGATCTGAGCACCTTAGGAATAAATTTTTCCGTCTTTCTCCCTCCTTGGATGGCATTAATCTGGCCTTCAGCTCTAATGTTAAAAATCTTGGTGTTATTTTTGATCAGGACATGTCTTTTATCCCCCACATTAAAAACGTTACTAGAACCACCTTCTTCCACCTGCGTAATATCACTAAAATTAGAAACATCTTATATAAAAATGATGCAGAAAAACCTGGTTCATGCATTTGTCACATCTAGACAATTGCAATGATTTATTATCTGGGTGTCCAAATACTTATTTAAAACGTCTTCAGTTGATCCAAAATGCTGCTGCCAGGGTCTTAACTGGAGTTAGTGGGAGAGATCATATTTCTCCAGTTTTAGCTTCTCTCCACTGGCTCCCTGGCAAATCCAGAATTGAATTCAAAATCTTACTTCTAACCTACAAAGCTCTCAACAACCTGGCTCCATCTTATATCAGAGATCTTATTGTTCTGTATTTTCCTAACAGAGCACTTCTCTCTCAGACTGCACAATATCTCATGGCTCCTAAAGTTTCCAAAAGCAGAATGGGAGGAAGATCTTCCAGTTATCAGGCTCCTCTCTTGTGGAACCAACTTCCAGTTTCTGTCTGTGAGGCTGACACATTATTCAGTTTTAAAACTAGGCTTAAGACTTTCCTTTTTGATAAATCCTATAGTTAGGGTCAGCTTGGGTTTCCTGAGCTGTCCCTTAGTTATGCTGCTATAGGTTTAGACTGTTGGAGGACAAACGGACCACACTTTTCACTCTGCTACTGTCGTTACTTACTCTGCTCAACCTGTTTTGCATTTGTAATTATTTTTTCTATCCTTAACATGTGTTTTTGTCTTTCAGGTACACCTGGACCTATATCTATATCTGGACCTACCATTCTGTGTTCATTTGTTTCTCCTTCCTGTCCTCTTTAGCCGGTCAAAGCAGAGGGCCACTTGTCCTGAGTCTGGTTCTGATGGAGGTTTCTTCCTTTGAAAAGGGAGTTTTTCCTTTCCACTGTTGCCACTGTGCTTGCTCAGGATGGGGAACTGCTATGAAGCCAAGATTCAACTTGTCTGCTGGATTCCTTAGATAGAGAAATTTACTAATTGATTTTTCTATGTATGTGAATGTTTCTGTAAAGACAGAATGAGACAACTTTGTTGTGATTTGGCGCTATAGAAATAAACTGAATTGAATTGAATTGAATGTGATTCTTGACCTGTCATTGTGTATCTGTTCCTACCAAACCCAGCGGCTCAAAGCAGATGGACGCTTGTCTTGAGCCTGGTTCTGCTAAAGGTTTCTTTCTCATGAGGGAGTTTTTCCTTTCCACTGTCACCTTCATGCTTGCTCAAGATGAGAGTTCTGTGATGGAGTTAAATTCAAAGCAGTCTGCGCCTCATATACATAATGTTAATTTATTATTCTTATATATGAATGTTTCTGTTCAGTGCCCTGAGATGACTTCTGTTGTGATTTGGTGCTATATAAATAAAATGAATCGAACTGAATATATATATTTTTAAATGGGTTTGACATAAGGTGCTGTTTACAGAGCTCAGTGTCCAGTCTGGACACAGAGTTCCCACTTTGGAGGAACAAACAAAAGGAGTCTCCCTAAGCGGTGTCTCATGGCTTTTTGTTGTTGCTCAATGTTTCTAAGAACCCGCTCACCCAAGAAACACTGACCTCTCTCTGTTTGGTATTTTGGGTCTCCTTAGAAAAAGGGGCAGCACATTGTTTGTGTGCGTGCATGTGCATCAAACTCCAGTGCAGACACGTGATGCACTTAATGACCCCATCGATCAAATTTTGCTGTCATGGCCAAAACTATTTGTGCTTTCTAACTGTGGATCATGTGACTGTTCATTCTGTTGGACTGCACACACACACACACACACACACACACACACACACCAAGCAGAGAAAACAAGGAAACGTGCTGGACTTTCTAAGAACTGACTCATTCAACAGGGGAGAACTGGGAGCCAAATGCAGATGGGGAGGAGGTGGGGGTGGATTGTGCAGCTTGGAGGAAAAGTTGAACTGACTGAGTGTTCACTGAATTGCATTGTGGCTAAGATGTATGATGTAAAGGAACACATTGGTTGGCAGATTTATTTTCTGTGTGCTTCCCAAGGCTCATTATGTAAAACATATTTGCTATGAAAAATAAATACACTAAGAACTGTACAAGAAGTCTGTTCAAATAAATATTTTAACATAATTCATGTTTTTATATTTTGTAACATGGTAAAAGCCTCATTTTCAAGTTAGAAATAAAAGAACAAATAATGATCTAAAAAAAAAATTTTTTTTCATCTAACTGATTTTAAAATGACTATGAATAAAATACAACAACTTTAGTTTAGTAAGCTGCTCCCAAAGTTGTGTTAGAAAGTTTATGAGCAGATTTTTCTCTGTTTTTATGCCTAAAATAATGTAAGTTTTTCCTCACACTATAGCTTTAAAGGTAAACACCATTAACAATAAAAACACCTTCTATTCTATAAGTTAAATATAATGAAAATTAATGTTTGTGAGGTTAAAGAGGAAATCACTTGAAACTGTAAAATGTAAATTTGAGTCGTGTTTTCAGACAATGGAATGAAGAGCAAAGGCAAATGGATTCATGTTTCATTTAATAAACAAGAATGCAATGAAATGGCAAGTTGGCTTTCTTGGACTGTGAGGTCTCAGTCTCTGATAGAGGACCCCAGAGGACCAGATTTAACTTTTTTTTGGATTTTTCTACCTGGATTATTGAGCATGCATCAAGATATCTGATAGAGGACATTTGCAAACTGAGGTGTACCGCAAACCCACCCACACAGACCAGTATTTGCAGTTTGACTCCCATCACCCTTTGGAGCACAAGTTAGGAGTCATCAGGACTCTGTATCACAGAGCAGACAGCGTCCCCACTAGCTCAGGAGCCAGGCAGAAGGAGAAATCCCACACAAGACAGGCTCTAGAGCAATGTGGATATCCTAACTGGGCCTTCCTGAAAGCAGAGAAGAAACCCAAGCAGGACTCCAGTCAGCCATCAGGTGAAAAGGAGGAACCCAGACCCAGACCAGTGGTCATTCCATATGTTGAGGGAGTATCAGAGAAACTGAGACGTTTATTTTCTAAACATAATGTCCCAGTGGCTTTTAAACCCCAAAATACATTACGGCAAAGACTGGTTCATCCCAAAGATCCAGTCCCCCGGCACAAACAGAGTAATGTGTATGCTGTTCAGTGTCAGGAGGGCTGTGATCAGTCTTACATCGGAGAAACTAAACAGCCACTGGCCAAAAGGATGGCCCAGCACAGAAGATCAACATCATCAGCCCAGGATTCTGCGGTCTACACTCATCTCCAGGCCAGCGGTCACTCTTTCAAGGATGAAGATGTTCACATCCTGGACAGAGAGGAACGATGGTTTGAGAGAGGAGTAAAGGAGGCCATCTTTGTGAAAAGAAATCGTCCATCATTAAACAGGGGTGGAGGCCTCCGGGTTCAACTGTCCCCCTCTTACAATGCTGTGATTACTACTCACAGAGGGCTGAGTGATACTAGCAAACAGCCATCAGTGTGCTAATGATCCATTGTTAGGCTGATGGTCCTTCTTGAGCATGTGATCAGCTGGTTTTGGTTGTCAGCAGCAAACTGGTTGATCCACCCTGAGAAGGTGCTATTTAAGAGACTGAGCTGAATACAGCTCCTCAGACTGAGGAAGTCTCTCAGATGAGAGACGAAACGTTTCTACATTTTTTTGTTGTTTTGCTTTGTTTTGTTTTTTTGAATGTCCAGAGGACCAGATTTAACTTTTTTAGAAAAAACAAAGTTGTTGATCAAAATGGAAAGAGCAACAGTTTTTCTAAATAAAACTTGGACTGAAACATATTAGAATACTACGTCTCTCTTTTTTTACTGTTTGTTGGAGTGGCTGGACAGAAAACACCCCTTTGAGAGAAAAAAGTAGTCATTTGTGCATTTAAAGAGAAACTAGTTTACTTCTAAGCAACTTGTAACAATAGGCCTGCAAGAAGGAAGCCATAACTCTAAACTAAACTAAAAAATCTAAAGCTAATTTAAAGTTTATTAAAAAAACGATTTGGTAACATTTTACAATAAGGTATGCACAATTTGAGGGCAGCACGGTGGCGCAACTGGTAGAGCTGCTGCCTTTCAGCGAGCAGGTGGTTCAAACCCTGGTCCAGGGGCCTTTCTGGGTGGAGTTTGCATGGTCTCTCCGTGCATGCGTGGGTTTTCTCCGGGTACTCCGGTTTCCTCCCACAGTCCAAAAACATGCATGTTAGGCTGATTGGTAACTCTAAATTGTCCCTAGGTGTGAGTGAGAGAGTGAATGTTTGTTTGTCTCGTTTGTCTCTATGTGGCCCTGTGATGGACTTGCGACCCGTCCAGGGTGTACCCCGCCCCTCGCACAGTGATTGCTGGACATGGGCACCAGCGACCCCCGTGACCCAAAAATGGAATAAGCGGGTAAAGAAAATGGATGGATGGATGGTATGCACAATTTGATCAACTACTAGGGAACGCCTCAGGAATGAATCAGTAATGGGTAGTTATCCAGTACAGGGGAACACACTGGAGAATGATTTGTTCAATTGGCTATGTAGAGATCTAGTAGAGTGCTGTATGAATGGGTAAATGAGGCACAGGTTGTGTTGTAAAGCACTTTGAGTGTCTTGATCAGATAGAAAGGTGCTATATAAGTACTGTCCATTTACCATTTACTGCCAAGCCTTATTAAAGGACTATGGTTAGTTACCTTGTAAATGAAAAGGAACTAATCAAGAACTAATGGGCAGTTACCAATGAAACCCAAGAAGAACGAATCAGGAGCTATTGAATACTGGTAGTTAACCAGTACTTACTGGGGAACACACAGCCAAACCTTATTAGGGGACTGGTTTGTTACCACCGAAATAGAGAAGAAATTCTCCATTTGGGTTCTGAATAATGCACCAGTGAGGTCACAGCTCATTTAGTCAAAAACCTATTTCCTAGTGATTATTGGATTTATTGGACTTTTACTTTTGTAAACATATTGATGAAAGACATTATCAATTTCATAATCTTGTACTGCTGTCATCTTAACTATGTCTGACTATCACTTACTGAGTACCAAATCATTGTCTGGCTTTTATTTTGTTCACCGCAGTAAGTACTGTTAACTACTCATTAGTTCCTGATTCGTTCCTGTTTGGTTTCCTTGCTAACTACCCATTAGTTCTTGATTAATTCCTCTTCATTTACAAGGTCACTAACCAGTAGTCCCCTAATAAGGCTTGGCTGTGTGTTCCCCAGTAAGTACTGGTTAACTAACCATTACCTTCTGATTTGTTCCTGATTCATTCCTGAGGCGTTCGCTAGTAGTTAATCAAATTTTGTGTACCTTATTGTAAAGTGTTACCAACGATTAGTGGACTCGAGACCACAACAGTACCTTTATTTGTCAGCTGTCAAATGTGCAACACAAAGATATTACCAATTAAAAAAGCAACAATCAAAAGCCTGGTTATAGCTAAACACTGACAGATACCCACCTACATGTTTATAGAGATTTACGTGTACATGCACATTAACACCACACCTACACAAGACCCAGTTGCGCTTTCATTTAAAAGAACATCCAGACCCAGAAACATGACTAAAACAATTCTAAGCTTACAAATGTAACACATGTTATTATGTGAGCACATGAAGAAGAAACACTATCCTTAATCATCAAGGAACCCATCAAACTCATGAATCCAATGCAGTAAATATATAAAAAAGACTTCAAGTGATAAAATTTCCCAAAATTACATATTTGAAACTGTTCTGTACAAATATTCACATTTTTGCTCTTCACTCATTACACAACGGTGATTCATTTTCCTGAAATGATTAGATTATGAATATGGTTTGCTTTTATTGAGTTTGTGATCTTCTGATGAGGTTTCATGTCACGGTTATGTGAAAATTATGGCTCGTGATTTATGTTCAAACTACTATAAAGACTCAACAAAAAGACAGGAGCGTTTCTGTATTTCCTTCAGACCACAAAGCAAGAAATAATAAATGTAGTGTAGGAAAATACAGACATCTTTGGAATTAGTAGGAGAAAAACTAACAAACACAAAGATGCATGTTATATGAACATGTTTAGCGCTTTGGTTTATTCTGTGTGGGTAACACTCACTGTAATGTAGTTCAGTGCATGTTTACAAGTTACTCTAGTTTGTGTGAGCGTTATCTGATACGTTCTCCACCCGGCTGCTCCGAATGCAATGTTCTGCAGCTTCATCCTATGCCAGACAGGGGAGGGATTTTTCTGAGAGAGATTGCTTAATCTCTCCCAGGCACTCCTTGTGGGGTCAGCAATGAGTTCATTTCATCACTGCAGAGATGGTGGGTGACTGTTAGTGGGATGGGCTTCCTGAGCCAACCACAGAGCTGCTTGAGCCACACCACCACCGAGCTGCTGAAACATGCTGGACACACTGGAGGACTTCATGAACATCTGATTAGCTGGTTTCAAGGCCAGACTTACCATTGTAAACAACAACAGGGTACAAAAAAGTACATGCCCCAGATGAAATCAAGATAGATGGAATAAAGGCACAAAATCACACAATAAATGAGCATCAAATCTCAAAGTGTACACAGACAGGACATTGTATTTACACATAAATACTTAATATATTTGATTACCGTAATTCAGTGTTTCCATGTTTTAACCTAATATTTTTTTCCAGGATATTAAGCAATAGCTGAGGTGCAATATGTGATCAATAATATGCTATTAAAATCATTCCATGAAGCCAAATACAATTAAACTGTTTTTAAAAGTTGGATCATTGTGAAACAGAACATTGACAAATGTGCATGCATCTTTTCTAGTTAGAATCTTAAAATGCTGAGGTCTGTTAAATTTGAGACCGAATAATGCAAATGATTTAAGTTGTAGGGTTTTATTTACTGGACTTGAGCAACTGTGCTCATAATCATCATGCAACATAAAGGCCTAGAGATGCGTTGGTTTTGTAATAGATTTGTTTGCTTGTATTTGCACATACGGGGCATTTTATTCTGTTTCTGTTCTACATACAGTATATTCTATTCTGCAATGTGAACTATGGACGATGCACACATACTGAAGGGTCTGAGTAACTTTCATTAAATATTAACTTAAGGCAGATATAGTGCAAAAATAAGAAGAAATAACTGTGCAGGATCTCCGTGCCATTGAATGACTCCAGAACTTATGTAATAAGTTTACTCTCTGTGGACTAACAGAGCCATAAATGTTCCTGTTCCTGGATTTTAAGTAGATATGAACTAGATACACAAAGTGCGTGGCTCTAACACAGAGAAAACACAAGTTCTGACTTTATCTGCAGAAGCAAAACACACCACAAAAGCAGTGAACTACACCTGTTTCAAAGTCTAGCTTAGCTGTCCATGTGGTCTCTGAACAACAACTCTACATTACTTTGTTCTTTTAAATGTCAAATATTTATAAAGTTGTTTTTTTTTTACCCAAGACCAGCTGTCAGTGGGGCTGCCATCGTCACTGTGGCTGCTGAAGTCTTTCTCCTCCATGTGGCTCAGGGCTCCATTTCACCTGATCAGCAAACTCTGGTTTAAATCTTGTTAGAAGAGTCTCAGAACCTAGAAGGATATCTGAAGCAATCCTTGAGAATAATAAAATAAGTCTATACTGAATCCAAAAAAGAGCTGTTCAGTCCTCCAAGATGGTAAACATGTCCAATGTTTTCCTCAGAAGACTTTTTGGAAGTTCTTCTAGGAGGTACAGCGATAAGTCCCTAGGTTCTTTAATCTGTTGGATCAGTTTTAAGTGAGCAGCTAGTGCTTGTGAGACATGAGCAAGTGTTTTACACTAAATTTATCAACAAGAGTCTTCTGGGAATTAAGTTCTAGGAGGACATTGAGAGCTTCTCAGGTTGCTGGACTTTCCTGCTGCTTCATGTGCTGATCTTGCAGTGAACAGCAGTTCTATGAACTACACAATGAAATCATGAATAAACACCTCACAAGTTCAACCTGAGGGCAGGAGGAACCAAGAACTGCAGCATGGTGTGTCACATGATCACAACCTGTGATAATCAGTTAAACTTGTGTGCTGTGCAAACTGTTTGATAGCTCGGTTTCTCATTCAAACAACACACGACAACATTTAAAAAGTCTATACATTTATACATTTGGAGTCATAAAACTGTACAGTCATAAAACTACATTTGTTTCTCAGACTGGCACAAACATCACTGTACAACATATGGAGTACAACTCAAGAATATTGTTTAGCACTTAATGCAAATTTTCTTTGAATACACTGAAAACAAGTACCTTCTTTGACACAATTCAAATATGACAAAATAAAAGTTTTTCTGTCTGTAAAAGCATTCATGCAAAACAAGCATCTACAAAACTGACGGCATAAAAAAGGATGCCATTAATTAATTTACACTGCACACAGATGACTGTTTTCCCTTTATAAAATTCTTGTGTTGCAGTCATCTGCAGAGAAATTGGAGTACTCTGATATACTTTTAATATCTCCAAATAAAGGGGAAAAAAACCCAAAAACTAATAATGTATTACATTCAAAAGCAGTACCTGAAACATTTATCTAGCAATTCATTGTCTGAAATTGTATTTTCATTTCTGCTGACAACTTTCTTTACTTTAATCTGTCAAGAACTGTACAAAAACATTTACTCATATATTTCTAATGTAGGGCAGCACGGTGGCGCAGTGGGTAGAGCTGCCGCCTCTCAGTGAGCAAGTCGTCCCGGTTCAAATCCTGGCCGGGGGCCTTTCTGGATGGAGTTTGCATGTTTTCTCCGTGCATGCGTGGGTTTTCTCCAGGTACTCCGGTTTCCTCCCACAGACCAAAAACATGCATGTGACTGGTAACTCTGAATTGTCCCTAGGTGTGAGTGAGAGAGTGAATGGTTGTTTGTCTCATTTGTCTCTCTGTGTCCCTGTGATGGACTTGCAACAGGGTGTCCTCCACGTCTCGTACAGTGATGGCTGGACATGAGCACCAGTGACCCCCGCGACCCGAAAAGGAAGAAGCGGGTAAAGATATTGGATGGATTTCTCATGTAGGAATTTTGTTTGTAACATAAACATTAATTGTACATGCAAAGACACAGCAAATGTAAACTTTAAGTGTTTTACTTCTCACTTCCAAAGTCTAAATACCGCTAGAGTTTTTGGACAGTCACATGTAATTATTAGTCTTCAGTCTCTTTTCAACAAATCTTTCTGTGGCATTTTTTTCCCCCGTTAGTGAGAAAAGTGATTTTAGTCCTTTCTGTAACTTATTGCAGGTCTGTTTGTTTTAGTCAAATATGTTTTCCTGTCAGGAAGAAGAGAGGTCGGTCTTCTTTGGCGTTCGCAGTCTGGAATTCGTCACTGAGCCTGAACCTCCACTCTTCCTCCAGCTCCAGTCTGCCCACGGTCTGCCTCAGTGAGCTGCGATCTGCACTGATTATACACAGCGTGGCACCTACAGGGAGGCACACAGGAGGAGACAATTTAACCAGCACAAGGACGTCCAGCAAGCTTTATTTACCAGCTAAATTGTCTACAATACTATTTTTTTTCCCTTTACCAATTTTAAATATTGAGTAATAGTTTAAATACATTTGTTTTTTGTTGTTTTTATTTGCTTTCTTAAGGATTTAGAAAACTTTGATGTGGTTTCATGATTTGTTTAATGCAGTGATAGAAATCGATTTACTACTTGGTCAAATAACCTAAAAACTGTTTATACTAACCTTTGGAGTTTCTTTTAGTATGGATGTGTATATATGATGAAAATACAGCAACAAGTTTAATCTAATTTATAATCCATGTCAATACAGTAGTCCCTCGTTTATCGCGGGGTTACAGTACGTTCTGGACCCCCACCTCCCGCAATAAGTGAAAAAATGCGAAGTAGGAATGCTGGATTTATTTTAGTATGTATATATACATTTTAAGGTTTTACAAATCCTTCCCACACTCTTGCAATGTTCTAAACTCTTAAACCTATGTAATTTTAACAACATACGTACATGTACTGTACAGTACTGCAAAATGTCACTCACCAGCTCTGCAGAACACAGCAGCTTGGTTCCGGTCCGGCTCAGTTCCGGTTTGGCAGACCTACCCTGAAGCGACGAAGCCCACAGTGTCCTAAACTCTTAAACCTATGTAATTTTAATAACATATGTATATGTACTGCACAGTAGCTATGTACTGCAAACAAAACCACACAATGGTCCCGATGGAGTCCAAATTCAGATGAAAAAATGTCCCGGTGAACTCCGGAGAAAACACCAGACCGTCCAAGCAATGCCTCCCCACTGGAGAGGCTCCCTGGACCAGCAAGCAACACTCATATTGACCGATGATGCTGGAAGTCCAGTTTTGGTCCAAATCCTGGTCGGTTCCGTGCGGCTCTCTGCGTCCACTGAGCACTGAGGTCATTATGAATAAAGACCAAACTTTTTCAGATCGGATCAAAACTTTCCCTCCATTTCAGCAGAAAGCAACGGCTGGAAGCACTGTTTGGGCTTCTGGTGGGGCACTGTTGGCTTCTGGGAAATGTAGTCCTTTTGTGTGGCAATACAGTGTAGGCTTATTGAGAAAAAACTACAAAATGGCGGTGCCTGTTTGAAGTTTTTGTTGTTAACGTTTTACTGTATCCCGTTCTGTCCGAATCACGTGAATAATATTAAAGTTGACAATCGTGTGTCGTGTACAAGCTGTTTTTGTATTAATTTTTTTCTCGAGTACAATCTTACTTTGAAAAACCGCGAAAGAGCGAGTCCGCAAAAGTCGAACCGTGAAGTAGCGAGGGACTACTGTATTAGTTTATACTGATGTACACTATGCATGCAATGGTGTTATTTTGTGTTTGGTAATTATTCATTTGGAACATGAACTTAAGTGTTTAAAAGTTTCATGTGACTTTCAGACATTCAACAATGATTCTGACATTCTGATGAAACCTGATCTGCAAAGGGTTTTTTATGTTTCAATATATTTTCTCAAGGGTCAACCGGTATCACGATTTTTATGTGCTGTTGTACCTTTAAGAAATGTGAACTTCTTGAGGAACCCAGAGGTCACAAACGTGTCAGGAAAACAAAGGAGGAGGCCACTGAACAACAACCCGGTGGTGTTGACGTTGACAGAATGAGGTTTGGAGCTTATAAAACACACCGTCACCTGCAGGAGGTGGGAAGTATGACAAAATCTATATGAATGTGGACCCAGACTTGTTCAATTAAAAGTTAATCTACTACATACAGGCTGTGATTTCATGCAGTCAAGTGGGTGACCATGTTTCTGTGTAGGTGGATGGATGTTTCTGTACCTCCGGCCCCAGGTTCAGGTAACAGTCTACAGTCAGAACTGGGTGTGTGTAGTTCCTGGTGCTGAGTGGAAACAGTTTCTGGCTGGTGTGTTGCAAGTATTTTTCCAGAAGGAGCTGAGCTGGTGTAGCCAAGAAAAGATGCTTGCTGTCAGGGGCACAGATGTATTGTGATGGCCCCACTGAGGTGGAAACATCTGTCATCTGAACAAAAACGATGTAGCATTATTGACAATTGTTCCAAGCTCCGACAATATCCAGGTGAATCCACAAGCAAAATCTTGTTACCATATATTTTTAAAGCCTCTACCTTGGTCTTGATAATAAATGTTTTATATCCTCCTATGGCAATCTGCTTCTTCATGATGCTGAAGTTGTTGAACTTGCAGACAAGCAGCCCAGCGCTGTGCAGCCTCAGGGTGAAGTCCACATCGTGACAGGTGAAGCGGTTCTGGTTGTACTGAACATTCTGACTCCGGTCAACGTTGAGGAAGAGGAAATCGTGAAGGTGACCTCTAGAGAAAGGCTCCCATTGTTTAACACCTATGTCATCAGTAAGAAATAAGCATTGCAGCTTTACAGTAATTATACATCTGAGAATTTGCTTGTTTTACTATTTATTTAAATAAAAATCTTAGCTTGTGCAAAAGGAATCCCAATAGTAAAACATAAAAATAAGCTATTTCAGTCATACAGTTTTTAGTGTTTTAAAAATTCGACAAAAGAAAAAAGAAAGTGAGTACCGTAATTTAAATTATTTTTTTGTGCTCTGTACTGTGTCCAGACCTGTGAGTCCACAGCTGCTCCACTTCCTGATCCCACAAAGACCAAAATGGGCTAAGTCTGGACAGGCCTCTATGTGCTGCAAGACCTGTTTCAGTGACACGGCATGATCCGCTGGACCACTGGAAAGCAAACAAAGAATGACTTTAGCAAACAACACAAAAACGATTGCATAACGTCCTAATACACTTTTTATATAAGCAACAACTATTATGACCTTTACCTCGGTTTATCAAGGTCCACTGCATTCCACATAACACAGGAGTCATCAGCGAGGATGATGAAGGGCCAGACATCAACTGTAGAGATTCCTCCATCTGAACGCCGACTGCGCTCCAATTCCAAGTTGTGATAAGAAAGCTCTTTTATCAGGAAGTGAGCGGCACCTGCAAAAACATCAGGCACTATTTAGAAAATTCAATAATAAATAAAACCTGTCTAATAAATACCAGTGACATACCTATACCGGCTCCATTGAAGACAGTGGGCAGCACCAGCATGATATGATTGGGCCAGTACTTCTTGTAAACGGCCATCTCATACTCTTTAACCACCAGGATGTGGAGGTGGGATGCTCCATCCATTGCATGATACAAGTTAAACAAACCATGCTCATGACGACCGGTTGTCGGAGTGAAGATTGGACTTTTAATGCAGTCTGGGCTCTGTGGAACAAATTATTTAATAAATAGATAAATAAATTAAAATTTTATTTAAAAGTTTATTATCTGGGTGTCCAAAACATCCTTTAAAAAGCCTTCCGTTGATTCAAAATGCTACAGCCAGAGGAAATGAGAGCTGGTAGGAGAGATATTTCTCCATTTCTCTCTATTGTCAAATTTAGAACAGAATTCAAAATCTGACTTCTAACCTACAAAGCTCTCAACAACCTAGCTCCTTCTTGTATTACAGATCTTATTGTTCCATACTTTCCTAACGGAGCACTTTGTTCTCAGGAAGCAGGTTTACTTGTGGCTCCTAGAGCATCCAAAAATAGAATGGGAGGCAGATCTTTCAGTTATCAGGCTCCTCTCTTGTGGAACCAACTTCCAGTTTCTGTCCGTGAGGCTGACACCTTGTCTACTTTTAAGATTAGGCTTAAGACTTTCCTTTATGATAAATCTTACAGTTACTGTCTGCTTGGGTTTCCTGAGCTATCCCTTAGTTATGCTTAGACTACTGGAGAACAAATTGACCACATTTCCTCACTCTGCTGCTGTCTTTACTTGCTCTACTCTACCCTTTTATATTTGTGATTATTTCTACCCTTAACATGTGTTTTAGTCTTTCCTCTAGTAGAAAGTTCACCTGGGCCTGCCATTCTGTTTGTTTCTCCTTCCTGTCCTCTCAACCCCAGCTGGTCAAAGCAGAGGGTCACTTATCCTGAGCCTGGTTCTGCTGGAGATTTCTTCTGTTAAAAGGGAGTTTTTCCTTTCCACTGTCTCCTTTGTTCTTGTTCAAGATGGGAGACTTCGACAAACTGAAGATTCAACACAATCTGCTGGTTTCCTTTCCCTTAGATAACTTTTACACATTGGCTTTTATAATTTTTGTGTTAACGGTCTAGTGGTGGTCAAACTCAAAATGCAGGAAGGACCAGAAGAACTTGTGTTTAAAGTAAAAGTTATTTAATGAAAAAAATAAACCAAAGGGCTGACGTGGCAGCAGCAACATACATTAATGAAAGGGCATGAAGGGAGACAAAGACCAGGGCGTTGTGTAGAACATGTAACATAAGCAAGAAAGTCTTCATGAGAAAATGCCCAGATGCCAAAGAACAGGAGACACAGTTTAAAATACACAAACACTGATGAGTCAAATGACAAACAGCTGGGAGGGACAACAGGTGAAGAAGGCAGGGAACTTGATGAGGGAGCAATAGCTAGGACAGACCACACGATGGAGACAAACACTAGGAACATAAAAGGAACTAAGAGGAGAAACACAAAGAAAGAACAGATTTTTCTTCATTCAACCTTTATATAGACAGGTTAATCCCATTGAGCCTCGGGGCTCATTTACAAGACAGACCTGATCATTTTTATGACAGTATGTGAATGTTTTTGTACAGTACTCCGAGACAACTTTTGTTGTGACTAGGCACTATATAAATAAACTGAAATGAACTGAATGAAACAAATGTTCTTTAAAAATATAGTATTAGTTTAAAAATATTTTCATCAAAACAAAATGTGACATTATTGTGTTTTCTAGATGTGATGCAAAAAGTAAATAGTAAAGAAGATGGTGTGATACGGTCAAAAGGGTTCTGGCTGCTGTGAGCAAGCAGGAAATATTTGTTCAAATCATGGAGTGAAAAGGGGGACATGTTGTGGATGTCCACGTATGTTGTGAGCAAGAAAACTTGAAAAATTAGTGAGGTACCAACTTCCATTTTGGTGTGTGGGTGAATCAAGGTGTAAGAAAGGTTTATTTTCAAAATTGGGTTGCCAGGTTAAAATCCAAGATGGCTACTGCCATGTCTGTGTAAACCTGGTGAACTTGATAACTTGAAAAATTAGGTATATATATATATATAT
>NC_056499.1:19783868-19845548 GCF_014905685.2 Nematolebias whitei | reverse complement strand
TTTGTTAGGCTGATGGTCCTTCTTGAGCATGTGATCAGCTGGTTTTGGTTGTCAGCAGCAAAACTGGTTGATCCACCCTGAGAAGGTGCTATTTAAGAGACTGAGCTGAATACAGCTCCTCAGACTGAGGAAGTCTCTTGGATGAGAGACGAAACGTTTCTACATTTTTTTGTTGATTTGCTTTGTTTTGTGTTTTTGAATGTCCAGAGGACCAGATTTAACTTTTTTAGATCATGAGAATAATAATTTTCTCTTCACCATGTGTTTTTGCAATAAAATGCTGAAATGACTACATGCAAAGCAAATCTTACTTTTTTATTTTCAGGCCACAGAAAACATCAAGTTTACAGACGAACGTTTTTAAAAGGGACTAGAGTTTTAAGTTTAGCTAATTAAGTTTAGCTAAGTTTAGCTAGTCTGTGTGTGTGTGATTTTTGCAAACCTGCGTAGCTGCCAGGTATGTGTGATGGGTGAGCCAACGCAGGGCTTGATGGCTGTTCGTCTGATGCCAAAAGTCCTTCTGAGAGACTTGACCTTATTTGTCTCATCCTGCCATCTGAAAAACACAATTTAGTTATATATCAGCACAAAAACTTTAAAAAAGTGAACTAATCAGAAGGTCACAAGGTGAGTTTATGAGTAAAACTAATCTTTTGGACTAAAACAACATGAGAAAGTGTCTCTGCTGCATCACTCTTATCTGGTGAGCAGAATGCTGCTTCCCACTTGTGTCAATACTGTGTACACTGTTGGAAAAGAGGTAAACACAAAAGTAGTCCTCAGGGAGATTTATCAACAGTTACTGGCCTGCTCGTAAGAAAACAGTGATTTCCAGAACATACTTTTCTCATCCCGTCCTCTCTTATATTTCATGTTACCAAAGCAAATCTCCAGCAGTACATATCCTGCTGTTAGGTACATGTTTATGTAGCAAGAGTGGGAAAAAAACAGAACAAATCATCCACATATTTTCCTAATAACTGTTAAGTCCATGTTTAAATACTAGGTCAGTGAGTGTTACAGTTAAATCAAAGCACTGCAGCAGAGCAGGAGTAAAAAACAGTAAATGATTGGAAAGGAAAGAATTTAAAACTGATTGCAAGTGTTTAATGGAGACTATTTTTGTTCCATTCTGCAGCAACTAGTCTGTTTGTTTAATTTTCTTTTACCTAACACTGTCTTGCACTGGGGTAAAAGTTTGGGAAAAGTTGATGTTTTGTTCTTTTCAGACCCAAGTAAAAATCAGTCAGCCGACTTGCCATTAATCTGATCCTTACTGGATTTATCTTTGGTTCTTGGCTGAGTTTTGAGTTTTAATTTGGTAACAAACACTCTCAGTCTAATAATCTCAAACTACAGGATTAGGAAAATAAACAGAGCAAACAGAGAGTCTATCATAAAAAAACAAACAAACCAGAATATAGTTAAAATTAAAGAGTTATAGTACTTTGTACATTAGCACAGGTCTTTTTACCAGGTGATATTTCTTCAGGTCCTGACCTACAGGCTTGACGTCTCACCTTTCATGAGGTTGGACTACCGGTCCATCGGGTCACTTCCATACGCTCAGAGATGTGCAACAACCAAGACAAGAGTTTTCTGTATGAGGATTTTGTAGGACAAACCCCCCAACTAAAATGTTACTTCTTTCATTTCTAATGTAATGTTAGGAGAGAACACAGTTACACAGTAACAGTTAGAGCATTGTGATGCCACTTTATATTTACTTCACTCTAAAAGTGAATATTTTAAATGTACCCAAGTTGACACATCAGCTGTCTTTATTTCTGTTATTTGTTTGTGGTCCAGCATTATCTTTATATATACAGTACTGGTAGTCCCTCGTTTATCGCGGGGGATCTGTACCCTGAAGCCCCGTGATAAGTGAAAAACTACGAAGTAGGAATAATAGTACAAGTACTAAGTAGTAGATTATTTTAGTATTAAATAAATAAATAAATATATATATATATATATATATATATACTGTACATATATATAGTAGGTATATATAAGGCATTTTAAAACCCTTCCCACACTCTTGCAATAACAATGTTTCTAAATGCTAAACACTCTAAAAGAGCACAGAATGTCATGATTTCAGCTCTGTGCCTGCAAGCGCTCTCGGCCACGCCCACTTCGCACGTTCTGCATGGAGAACAGCTGATCAGCTGCAGCAGGAAGTTTATCCTACAGTATGAGCTGCACAGAGGTACAGGAGGAAGCTTTTTCTGCAGCTCTGGGCTGCACAAAGGTGCAGCAGGTGCTAAATACTTAAAAATAATTTATTTTAAATAAAAATTCCATGCTGCTCGTGCGGCTCATCCATCAATCAGCCATTATGTGTAGTGTCCAGTCTTATTTAGAAAAACCGCAATAGAGCGAGTCAGCGATAAATGAACATCGAAGTAGCGAGGGACTACTGTATTATATTTGTATCTTTTATCCAAAATAAGTTGGACAAATGATTTACTGAATGATCCATTTGAAGCTACTTTGGGGAAAAATGATATTTTACTGTGAAAGTGACGACCAGTACATTCCATCATCGCTTACCATTTCCCCTCCAGCAAATTGGAGCACCTTTAAACAGAACACCCTGGCTGTTTCTGCAGAGATGGTACTTTAAGTGCTTCTGTTTCTTAGGCTGAGTGCTGAGCTTCAGATTAATGTGGTTGGAGAACTCTGTGAAATAACGAAAGCCTTTCTCTCCACAGCCCACACAGTTTCCTGAAAACCCTAGGAGAGCAGAGAAACCAAGTGATTTTAAGTGTGTGAGGTTTGTGCATCCCACAAGCCAAAGTGTAAATGAAAGGATATTGTTTCAGAGTTCAAAGAAGACTTTTTGAAGCTTTTAGTCTTTTCAGCAAAAGGCCAAAATATTTTCTGCTTAGGTCTCCTGCCTCACCTAGCAGGGCGTTGCAGCCCCGCTCATCAGGCAGGAAGCGGCGGTCGACGGCACACACCAGCAGGCCGTCAGGAAGGGAGGGGGATTTTACCCCAACTAACATGAATCCAGCAGGGACATCCAAGGAATCAGATGCAAGGGAGGACAAACGCAGATCCTTCCCCGCCTGACAAAAGCCTGTTAGGAGGACAGAATACGTTTTTAAAATAATTTGGTTGTCACATTCGGGACGATTGATGAAGGTTTCCTTGTTTATTTGCTGCCAATATTTGTTTGTTTGTGCACATGCCGTCTGTGGTGCAGCACCCCTCAGGCGGTGGCTTCATCTGGTACGGTATTGGTGGACTGTTGGACTCTGAGCCATCTTCATCGTCTTCATCTTCGTTAGCTGCATGGCCTGTTGGAAAATCAAATAAAAGACATTTACAAAATCAATGGAAATGTACTAACTCTCATACTCGGCGTGAGTTTAACTGGAAATGTCTTATTCGCTTTTTCATTACACCAAAGCAAAAAGCAAACTTTACTCCTGGTGGCGTTAAATGTTGGAGGCTGCGCAGCTCTCAGGAAGCCGACCACTGGCATGTATTTTGAGAATGCCCAATAATAAAACCATTCTGGGCAGAGATTCATAAAACCTCAACTATTATACTCAACCATAATGTACCATTACAGTTTGTGTAATTATTTTGGGGGAATTGTGATTTCTTGTCCAGAGCGGCTGATAAGTTGATATTTTTACATCTGCCTGCAAAAAAGCTTTTACTAGACAGTGGTTGCTTCCCGAACCTCCCACACTCTCAGACAGGATAGATATTGTAAATGAGATCTATACAATGGAAACAATTACCTTTTCCATTCGTCTCAAGAAAAGCACATTTATTACCAGTCACATGTGTGTGTTAAATGGGTCAAATATGTAAAGCCCGGTGCTGAACTAATGATCCGGTGGTGTGTTTGTTTCCTCTCCTTTGATCAAACAAAGTAATTAATTTGCATATTTTGCAATGCACAAGTTTTTTTTTCCTCTCTCCCTATTTGTTCTGAGTTCATAGATACCTTGTTAAAAAAATAAAAAACAGCAGATGACTAGATATTTCTGTTTGATGATTGTACATCTGCACTGCTGTCAAAAAATAAAGAATACATATATATTTTTTAAATTACAAAAATATGACAATACTGTAGTGTCAAAAAAACAAAAACTATGCCTAATGCTTAATATGCTATTTTTGTTTTCACTTTGGAGATGGTCAAGCCTAAGTTGCTGTTTGTTTAAAGTTATTTTATATTATTTTTAAATAAGGGGCAGATATTATAATAATTTTTTTCTTCTTTCTGCACACTTTTCATATAGTGCTTTTTCTTTTTGATGAATTTGTTTTGTTTATTTTGTTTCTTTTAAATGAATGAATAAAGGAATAAAATCAAATAAAAAAAATAAAAAAATAAAAAACAAAGACGATTTCTGTGCGAGTCAAGAAAACTGTGAACTTTGCGTTTGAAAATAATTCGAAAGAAATTTGAGATATTAGGTTGGGACTCAAACTTATGACGTGAAAATAACAATCATTCAACGCACCGTCCTGTGTCAGTGACTGCTCGGTCTCAAGATACAGCTGCGTGAAGACAGGTCGAGGAACTATAGTGTTGGACCTCAGCGACGCCTCTATGGAGTTATGCAGGACCTCCTCAAAGCGTGCACTCCGCAGCTGGCCTGCATAGGAGTTCCCCATTGGTGTCCTGCAAAAACAATGTGTCTGTGGTTTAGATCAACAAATTTAGTTTATTATACTGAAACAATTGATAAAGTGTATTAAAGCAAACAGATTAAATGTCTTTTGATTGAAATTATATTACAAAAATATACTGTTAATATTGACAAAGAACAAGAGAATGAAAGAAAAACAACAAATGTAAAATTGATTTTGTATGGAAAAAAAGTTCAGAAAACCGTAAGTCTTCTGTGTATAAGCTGTACTTTGAGAGACTGAGGCGTTAAAGTTAAATGTTAAATTACAGGCTCACTGAAAACATCCACACTTTTGCAAATGAAAAAGAGTAAAATCTACACCCACACCCACAAAGAGAGAGCGATTCACTCAGGCCTAAACTGCGGTTCCTGCTTCATGGCACTGACCCAAACAACATATAATAAAATCAGCTGCACTGACAGAGTCAGGACACCCTGACCTAGACACAACACCCTCCCCTTGTTTTTCTACTTTTCCTCCAAGTGCTTCGCTCGGAATTGGCTTCTCTTCCTTGTCTAGTTCTTCGTTCCTCTTAAGCAAATCGAAACAGCACGTAACAAACAGAAAGTTTTCTCGAGAAGAAAACAACAGAACATATGAGCTGGTTCAGCAAGAAGAGAAACAATAAAATTAAGTGGTAATCCTCCTTTCTGAAACGTCTGACAGCCTCTGTGCTGGCTTCCAGACAACAACAAGCTTCACCTGACTGATTGAAAAAACTGGTAGAGTGACACTAATTGGCCGAGAAGCAAACGGAGGATCAGATTAATGAAAATCCGTCCGGACAGATTTAAATCACTGAGTAATATTACACAGATAAAAACACTACTGTTTCCATTTTCCACATAAAACTACATCTGTTAATCCATCCATCCATCCATCCATTTTCTTTACCTGCTTATTCCATTTTGGGTCACGGGGGTCACTGGTGCCCATGTCCAGCAATCACTGTGCGAGGGGCGGGGTACACCCTGGACGGGTCGCAAGTCCATCACAGGGACACATAGAGACAAACGAGACAAACAACCATTCACTCTCTCTCTCACACCTAGGGACAATTTAGAGTTACCAATCAGCCTAACATGCATGTTTTTGGACTGTGGGAGGAAACCGGAGCACCCGGAGAAAACCCATGCATGCACGGAGAGAACATGCAAACTCCACCCAGAAAGGCCCCTGGACCGGGGTTTGAACCAGGGACCTGCTCGCTGAGAGGCAGCAGCTCTACCAGTTGCGCCACCGTGCTGCTCCCACATCTGTTAATGTCTTGGATATTTATTTGATTAGCAATGTTCATACACCTCAAGCAGCAATAAATGTTCAAATTTTCTACCATCAGTATTTCATACATTAAAACTTGAAAGAATAATCACTGCTCAGGCAGCATCTTAGAAAAAAAAAAAAAAAACTGAATCAGAAATCCTAAGTCATGTTTTTTTACTGCCAGACTTTCTGTTTTCTTGTTTGATGCTGGCATTTTGCGTAAACCTGCACAATAAAGAACTATATCAAGAACTTAATAGCTTTTATAAAGTTTAATAATAAATCTGTTAAAACAATAAGAGACTACGATAACCCCTGCTTAATGGATAGACAAAATATATGATTAAAAAACTTCCCTTATTATATGTAAAAGTCATGTTTTCATCAAAAAATATCAAATTAAAAGTTGTTTTTTATTTATTTAATTTTTTATTACAGGTTCAGTTATCATTTTAAAATACGGTTCCCTGTGAGGATGTTGCTGAGATTGTTCCCAGCTCCTCCGAAGAGGAGCACACAGCCCATACCTTCTGTTTCCACACTTTCATATGTAAAGAAGCGGAGCGGAGTTTTAGGGCCTAGCACCACCTTGCAGAGACAAAAAGCCTCGTCATAACACAGCCAGCACCGACAGGAAGTAATCACACCTTCTGCCAAAGAGCATGCAGATGTTTTAACAACCAGGGACAGTGCAGACTGAAAATGCTGAGACTGTGGAGAAAAAAAAAAAGAAGCATAAAAATCTACCAGTTCTTACAGAATCATAATAAAAAACAGGATTTCAGATCATATGATAAGAGGAATTTCAGTAAAATATCCAAATCAGTAATTATTATATAATATCAGAGAAAATGGGAGTTCTATCAACTACAGCTACCAAATCTGTTATCCAACAAGTCAGCCTCTGTAATCTGAGAGTGCTCACTTTAAACTCTGGATTTGTCTTCCAGGTAGTTCTGATATTAAAACTGAATGTTTCCCCCGCCACACAAAGGGACGGCATGCAGCAGAGATGTCAGCTTTGTTGATCTTTTTTCTCCTCCCCCCTCTTTCCTCTCTCCTTGACGTGGAAGTGGGAGATCCTTTCATCTCCCCCTTCGTCTTCTTCTGCCCCTCTTTCACCCTAGGGAGAGAGACACTATTGTGGAGGTTTATGACCCCTTGAACCCGATTCTCGCCACTAACCTCAAACACACACAACCTCACACAGATAAAATCTGCACTTAGGATCCCTCAAACTTATACACGCTCCTCTAATGCTTTACAGGATTTGGATAGAGGCGTGGTACATATTAAATATTTTGTATTAGATGTAGAACGTTTTAAGTAACAAATGAACCATTTAAAAAATGGATTCAACATGTCAAAGTAAAAAACATTTAATAAATTCTCACTTCAGCGTAATATTCAGGTAACTTTCAGACTATTCGGTCCTTTTTTGTTTTCATAAAGCACAGCTCCGTTGCTGGCTAACGCATGCAAACATTTAAATATAGTCTCTGTTCCGAGGGCACGGATGAATTAGTTTGAGGGACGTCTCATGACCACAAGGTCAAAGGTGAGTCCAGATAACAATGTTTAAGTAAGACTTTGATGCAGCCTATACTTCTACACATGCACACACACACACACATGAAGCCAAACACACACACCTATAGTTTCTTGCTCAGACAACACAAAGAGCTTCTCTTGGAAGGGAGGGGTGAAAGGTCAGGCTGGGAGAGGTCAGATAGAAACCCCTGGCTTTTTTTTTTCTTCTCTAAGCCAGGCGCACACACACACACACACACACACACACACACACTTGAATGCTGCAGAGATATAATTGCACTGACCAGAATATAAAGTATAAACAGAAAATGTGTAAAGCTGGTGTGTGTTTGGCTCAGGTTGTGCTCTGAATGCGTTTACTTGACACCGTGCAGACAAAAAAACAAGTCATTTTAAAAACGTCCACATTTTACAAAGAAAGTAAGATTAGGATTAGACGAAGGTTAAGGGGTAGCCAGTTGTTATATTTAAGGCTAATGAGGCTAAATCAGTGTCGTGTTCTCTGAAGCTATGCATTGGAGGGATATGCTTGTGTGGCACAAAGATAAGATAATAGCAAAGGAATGTTGGGTGGTGTCAGTTACCCACTGCAGCATCTCTTTCAGGGATGAAAAGTTGAAAAACAAAACGTCCAGCTTTACAGATGCTCTGTGAGCCACAGCCTAACACACACATCCAAAGCAAACGCACACAAAAAAAAGTGGATGCTGAGATGGGAGCATCGCTGACCAGTGACCCACAGCAAACCCTTCCAGTCACAGTTTGTTCAACAGACACTGGATCGATGCCAGCCCAGGCAACTCTGCAGCCAGGCTGACCACAGACCATGCGCAACATCTCCAATCTTTACAAATGATTATGCATCCTATATATAAAATCTATACCATGACCTTTACAAAGCATATAATTACAATTTAAAAAGAGTTGCACACACACACTCAGTTGGTGCCACCAAACACCTTGTCTTCTGCAGGTCATGTCAGTCTACATCCTGTACGCCATATATCTCCAGCTCCCTGAGCGTCTGCACTGCCTGACATTTTGTTATCTCAGGGAACATCCTTGAGCACTTTTTGTTTCTTCTGTCTGTAGCTTGCATAACTCTCTGGGCACTTGTATTGTCTAGCTGCAGGAACATCTGGCTTCAAGTGTGTCCTGTGACTTCAATATTCCTGCAAGTTTTAATCTGAGCATGAAAAAAACGAAAGACTCCCCTATAATCATAATTAGGACCAAATGATTTTATCCATACTTTGTAAACTAAAAAAGTCCCTTTCCTTTTATCATCATCAACTATGACAAAGATGATATAATATTAGAGAAAAGATTTATTTAATGACCTTAAAGAACTACAACACTGGAGTTATTATATACAATTAAGACAATTTTAAGCAATTTGGCAATGCCACTTTGTTTTTTCAAATTCCACAGGTCCATCGTCTGAATCATCGCTCGGCGCGAATATTTCCTGCTTCTTATCAGCATCAGCAACAACCGAGCTGGCGGAGAGTGAGGGTCAGTTTTCTGTCTTTAACAAGTCGGAGAAGTTTTAATTACAGAACAACAACAAAATTAAAATAAATAAATAAATAAATAAAAACACGGGACCGACTCACCTCTGTTGTCTTGCGACAGAAGCGGAAGAACTACTTTTCTCCAAAGGCTAGCAAGCAGAGCCTCGGAGCTGTCACCATGTCGCCGGCGCGAGACCCACGGAGAGAATGAGTCGGGTCTCGCGCGTGTCATCACCTCTGATCCTCCGCGAGGTCCTCCCCCCTCCTTCCTGTGCAGTGGTACGGTCCAGCAGCGCACTGTTTATCAGGGCAGGGTTAGTTATGATGACAGGCAGCAGAGCTGCGGGAAGAAATGTGCCAACATTCCCAGTCACAACAAGATGGAGGTAAAGGAACTGTAGAGCAACGCTGAAACAATCTGGTGTTTGGATGTGTGAAATGATTTTCTTCTTATCTGTTTGTGGAAACGTGTGAACGTACACAGACAAAATTACAGGTTAAATGTTATTAACACTGACAATGATGTGCAAAGGTTTGTTATATTTTAGAAGATGTTTTTTGTATTTTTTGTACATACATAACTTGGAAATTCATTATAAAACAACTTTAAATGTAGATTTATTTACGAAAATTGCAGTATTTCAAATACAGTAATGCAAAACGTTTTGTGCTTCTTTAAAACGTCGGCTCAAAATGTAGTTCTGCTCAGTTGTTACTGATGAGTTTGGCAAACTAAACAATGAGTCAGAGAAAGGAAATAATAAAATAAGATTGCTAAAAATCTGAAAAAATGAGCAAAATACATGGATGTTCTTAGAGTCGATTCAAAGCAGTCAAATGTGAAGCAAAAGGCCTTTGATGGCTGAAGATCATCAAAGAAAGTCATTTTTGTGTGTAAAAAAATAGATAACCTAATGAATTTTGATTTCATAGAAGAAAAATCACAAATTTGTCTTAATAACTTAAAGAATACCGATTTAAATTTGAATAAATAAATAAATAAATAAGAAGGAAAATCTTATGAGCTTTTAATGCAAATTGTATCCGTCGCCCTCTAGTGGAAATAAAATGTGTTTACAGTGTAAAAACAAGGGCAAACATTCATTAAATTATTGTACTGTACAATAATCTGAGCAGTTCATTTGAATGATTATCTTTATATTATGGAGCCATATGTTTGTCTGTCATTATACTACATAGGATGCATTAGTGCAAACCATTTATTTCATGGCTAGCAACGGAAATGATGAGACAATCAAAATGTTATAAATAAAAATGTAATTTATCAATAATAAAATTACTGGAATATTTTAAATTTTACTGTCAAAACTTTGGATTAGTGCAACTGAAGGTGACATTAACATTGATTAATTTGGAAAAATGCAATTACAATGTGAAATATTCATAAATGACATTGTTGCGAGGTTTGTGAGATAAGTATTTCGCTAACACACACACATACATGATTGTCAACCTTTCAATGTGCTGGACAATGATAATTTACATAAACAAAAATATTTTTTCCTGATTTATTAACAAATAATAACTCTGTAATTATTTCTATCCCCCAAAAAATTATAATAAAAATACAGAGTAAACAAAAACATTTCAAAATTCAAACAGGTTTATGAATTCAAACTTGTAAAAATACGTCTGTTGTCTGATTTTACATTTGTCTTGATCTGAAACTGTACACCGCTCTGAAAGGAAACAGCAGGGTTCACTGAGTCGCCAAATATATTCAGAGAATAAAATAAATAAAATGCAATATTTATTTATAAAATGCCTAACCATTTCTGACTGTGGTCCTCCCTCCTAATTACAGCTTACATTTTGTCACTGGGAATCTCATACTTCATCCTTTGTGCTGCCCCAACTGGGCAGTGCCAATCTGTACAGTGGCACAACCATGCCACGCCAACACAACATCCCCTGATGGGAGAACAGGTGTTGGACAGGGTCCAGTGGAGCAGAGCGGAGTGGGCTGCCATCATATATCTGATGGACCGGCCAGCACAGACTCCTCTGGCCCAAGGGAGGCGGACCCAGCCATTTATTAAATGTGTGTTTGTGTGTGTGAGGGCAGCAGCAGCACAACAATGAACCCTAACAAAATTGATTGGAAGCCAAAGACCCAACGGGGAAACCAGCTAATTTGAGAAACCCCTGAACAAAAATCACACATTTGCTTTGAGCAACTGCAAACACAGCCACACAGATACACCTGCCTTCACGTTTTATATGCGACACTCAAAGATAAAAAAAGGAAACTTTTTTTGTTGCGCTAACAAAAAAAGATTAGTTAAACATCATTGCCTGTACATTAGTAAATGGCCCTAGATCGGGTCTGCAGCCATTACAATCAAAAGAGCCATTTCTGCCCCTTCGTTCACTAAATTGACTGGGTCTACCCGTGGGGCCTGGTTGAGCACAGCTCAAAGAAGAAACATGGGTTTGTCTTCCTGTGGGCCCACCACCTGCAGAAGGGGCCATACAAGTCAGGTGCATGATACCATGGGCAGTGGCCGAAAGGCGGGGACCTTGGCGCTCTGACCCTGGCTTATCAAAGCTGGTTCTTTAGACATGTAACGTGACCTCTATGGCAGAGAAGGAGCTTGAACTTGTGTGTGAGGTTGAGAGGTACCGACTAGATATAGATAGATAGATGGGCTCACCTTGACGCACAGCATGGACTCCAGAACCAATCTCCTTGAGAGAGGCTGGACTTTATTCACTCTGGAGTTGCCCATGGTGAGAGGCGCCGAGCTGGTGTGGGTCTACTTGTAGCCCTCCAACTTGGTATCTCTGTGTTGGAGTTTTCCCCAGTAGAAGAGAGGGTGGCTTCCCTGTGCCTTCAGGTGGGGGGATGGGCTCTACCTGTTGTCTGTGCCTACGTGCCAAATGGCAGTTCAGAGGATCCAGCCTTCTTGGAGTCCTTGGCGGGAGTGCTGGAAGGTGCACCTGCTGGGGACTCCTTTATTCTGCTAGGGGACTTCAATGCACATGTGTGTATTGAGTGTGATCTGGAGGGGCATGATTGGGAGGAATGGTCTCTCCAGTCTAAACTCGAGCTGTGTTCTGTTATTGGACTTCTGTGCTGGTCATAGTTTGTCCATCACGATGACCATGTTCAAACATAACAGTGTCCATAAGTGCACTTGGCACCAGGACGCCCCTAGGTCGTAGATCGACGATTGACTTTGTAGTCGTGTCATCTGATTTGCGCCCGTTTGTTTTGGACACTTGGGTGAAGAGAGGAGCTGAACTGTCAACTGATCACCACCTGGTAGTGAGTTGGGTCAGATAGCGAAGGAAGATGCCAGACAGACCCGGTAGACCCAAACGCCTAGTGAGAGTTTGCTGGGAACGCCTGACAGAAGAACCCGTCAGAAAGATCTTCAAATCGCACCTCCGGGAGAGCTTTAACCACATCCCAGCTGAGGTGGGAGTCAGAGGTTTTTTTTGGCTGCTACTTTCTTCACAGGAAGTAACAAGTGAACTCACATGAAAGATTCTGTAATTGTTTTATGTTGTATACCCCTCCTGACACAACCTGGGCTTGAACCTGCAGCCTCAGAATTACAGGACACCAACACTGACCACTGAGCTACCACAGCCCAATTGCCTCTAAATTATGTCCCCATCTTTTATTTTTGTTTCCAGACTCAAAGCTCAGGAGAGTGGCTCTTTACTGCTAATTTTACAGGCAAATGACACTGGATGTGATGATTTTCTAAGTCACTGTGGAGACATATTGGCCTAGGCGAGGCTTGTAGTTCCTGTTAATGGGTTGAATATAATATTTTATGTCCCGTTGCTATAGCCACAGTGCTTAACTTGTGATGTAAAAATAGTCCGGCCCATTCATTTTAGCATAAATACCACACTTCATTTCAAGACACAGACTGAGCTGTATATGTAAAACATGTCTATTTGAATGTGCCCTGGCTGAGGGAATGGTATTGCTGCTTTAAACATAATGATGGACCAGGTCGTTTGGCTGAGAATAATGGCGGTTTCGCTTTAAAGCATATCACTCTCATTAGGTCTCCACATATTGGTCGTGCCTAACTGAAGATGCACTTGTCCAGATACACACACACATGCATGCACACATACAGTGCACCCTGGCACACAAACACACACGTGTACTCATATATCCATCTTTAAAGTCATTAAGTCCCTTTGAAAAGAGGCCTCATTTGAGAGAAGCAATAAAATTTTTAATCATTTTATTACCAAAAGAGTATTTAACAAGTGGATAATGAAACGCCAAAGGCAGGTTAGCTGAGTTTAACCTTCATAGAGGAAGCCATGTATCACATGCTGCCCCCCAGGCATGGTGGGACAGAAATGTCATCCTCCATTATCCACCACACCTGAAGTGTGGCGTTGTTCGGCTGGCAGGCAGGCATCTCGCTCTGCAAGGCCAGGCTGACGGGAAATTAGGGGGAATTCAATTAATGGGCGTTTTTTACGCACCAGGGAGAGGGCACTGCTGCACACACACACACACACACACACACACACACAGCTCAGCTCACGATGCACACACACTTTTGTAACAAATGTAACACACACATACCTCAAAGCATAACCTACACGTCTCACACTGCGAGGGTCTGCTGATGGGACAGGAGATCAGGAGGAACACATGCTCTTTCCCCAGTTAGCAGTCATTGTCTTGCTTTTAACTTTCTCCTCTAAACTTTATTTTTCTCTTCAGCCTGCCAGCAGAGAATCAGCTCTAAATTACCACCCTCCCATATGATAGTATGGCTGGGTCGCTTTGCTGCCTTTCCTCAGTGGGTCAATTAAGAGGCAAATGAGGCAGAGGGGTGCACTCTCAGTCTGTCACCATAAAAGAACCATACCTTACTGCCTGCTTGCCAATTGCTCATTTAATATACTTTTAAATTGCCCTGCAGTGTACTTTAAGTGGAAGCAAGGCTGTGTTGTGCCGGTGGGTGAGAAAACAAAAGGAAAGCAACAAGAGACGGGAGGGGGGTGCATCACACCGTTTACCTGTTAGAAAATGCAAAAACGAAATACTGGTTTCCTAGAAAAGCAATCACCAAGTTTTTTTAGGGGATGTGAGTTATCCCCGCTGGATCTGGTAGAACCAGTGCAGGCCCATACTTTATATCTAGCAATTTCTTTGACAGACAGGAATAATTTATGGCGGATAACAAAAAAATACTCTATTTTCAATAACAAGCTTCTGTGGTACTTAGGGGGACTGGCCCCCAAAGTTAATTGAAAAGTGTCCAGGATCTCATTTGCATAAGAAACACATTTAAAGGTGGGAGAAAAAAAAATTATAAATAAATATACGGCCACCTGTGAAATATGGCTTTTGGCCTGCTGGTCATTTATAACTTTGCCTTTAATTACGTGACAGGCTGGGCTTCGGCAGCTGTAATGAGAGGCTGGAGTGATGGAGAGGAGTGCGAGAGACAGGGGGCTACAGGTCATTTAGTGTTTGAGCAGATAAACATGTTCACAGACAGGCAGACAGACATATGACTATCTACGCTGAGGCCTGCCACACATGCATCTGAGACAACATGATCAGACGCACACAAATTGACTTAACCCTCAATTTAGCCGATATTTATGAATTGTGAGTTGATGGCTTTAAAAAATAAATTTCTACTTTTACCTCAGGCGTCAAATTTTCTTTTCTTTGACATCACCATTGCCAGTAGAAATGTACTTTCCTTTTCATTGTGTTGATGTCAAGCAGGTTTACTCTGACTGTAGCCCTGCTGATTGAGTTTTTTGTGTCTTTAAAAGCTGCAGATTTGTCATATAAAACGGTCTGACGGCTGGTCAAAGTGACTTTTCTGCTGCTGCACCCCCTGGCTGTGACAAAGGCTGGTGCTTTGCTTCACAGCAGTGTTCAGTAACTGCATAAAACTTGCCCTTTTTAATCTTAAAAGCTGAAGTTTTTTTTTGTGCAAAAAGATTTGTGCAAATCCCAAAGGATTAACATTCTTGGCTCAACGTTCTTGACATTAAAGTCATAAAAATAACCAGTTTTCTTCCTGTCTCTGTGTTTGCCACAGTCCGTGTTGCTCTGCTAGAACAAGGATGGATTCTTGTTGATTTCCAACCCAATCCAACTTTATTTATAAAGCACTTTAAGTGCTGCACAGACAAGTTAAAAAGCACAAAATGAATAAAATGCAAAAAAAAACCCAACAACATTGATTCAAAAGACAAACAGCTATGCAACTAGAAAAAATACAATTAAAACAATTAAAGGAGAATCAAATAAATAAGTCACAATAATGAATTCAACATCTCACATGGCGTCAAAAGATAGGTTTTAAGATGGTATTTAAAAACAGGCAGCGAGGCGGCCTGTCTGATGTGGAGAGGTGGTCCATAGTTTAGGAGCTGCTACAGCGAAGGCACGGCCACCTCTGAGCTTGAGCTTTGTTTTGGGTACACTCAGGAGCAGCTGATCAGCTGACCTGAGAGAGGGCCGAGGTGATAAAGGCTGTAGCAGCTCGGATAGCGTAGGGTGGAGCGAGACCATTGAGGGATTTAAAACTGATCCTAAAATATATGGGCAACCAGTGGAGTGAGGCTGAAATGGTGGGAATGTGCTCGTATTTACATGTGCCAGTTCAAAGACGTGCCGCAGCATTTTGCACCATCTGAAGACGAGCCACTAACCCCCACATAAAGAACATTACAGTAAGTCATTTGTCACAAAGGCGTGAATTACTGTTTTAAAGTGTTGACGTGAAAGGATGGGTTTTGTTTTAGCAGCTGCCGTAACTGGAAAAAGCTTCATTTAACTGAACTTATGTGACTGTCGAGCTTGAGATCCATATCCATTTTCACCCCAAGATTTGTGATGGTGGGCTTGATGAACTGGGGCCAAGAATCCCAGATCTACGGGTGGTGGTGGTGGTGGTGGGGGGCAGCAGTGTTACCACCAAAAAAACAGCACTTCTGCCTTTTTCTCATTGAAATTTAAAAAGTTTAGAGCCGTCCAGGCTTTGTTTGTAATGTGACTAAAACAACTTAAACTGTGCAGTGTAAGTGAAATCATTTTTCATCAACCTTTCAATAAAGCATCACTTTTAGTTAGTTTTCTTTCTTAACGTGAAGCATTTAGATCAATGTCAGAGAGACCAAAGCTTTTTAAACGCTACCAAACATTCTGTAGCAAAATCTGAGACGACTAAATCAGGTAGATGTAACAGAGCTTAAAGCAGGCGCATCAAACTAAAGACAGGGTAGGGTGGTAAATTTACAGCCCCCTTATCGTCCTTGCTCCCTCCCTACCTCCTTTCTCTTTTATGCATAAAGAAAACAGCTTGCATTGCCCTGCAGGTACTACCAGAGCGCTGCGGTGCCTCGCACCGCCTCCACATTCACCTTCACTCCATCTCTGTGGTCACTTCCCGGTAGAGTTTGAGTCGTAGTGGCTGTATGCTTGCCAGGGTGGTTTTTCTTTCTGTCTCCAGACCTCCCCCCACTTTTTAAAGAAAACGTAAAAAAAAAAGCTCTGTGGAATATGGGAGGGAGGGAGTTAGGGTAGGCTCTAAGCATGCCTGAGAACAGTCCGCAAAGTCCTATTATAGGCTAAAGAAGGCTCCATTTCACTGGTTCACCCTCAAGAAATTTTACAAGATAGACAAGCAAGCAGGGGCTAATCCCTGGGATGAAATTAGCAGCGGATGGGGTTAGCGGCAGGATGGACGTCTGATAGAAGGAGAGGGATGGGGGGCTGGGGTGGGTACCTGAGCCCTGCTAGAGGCAACTCGTCTACAGGGATAATTATAAGATGCTCCTGGGGTTTGTCTGCGTGTCCGTTGGCTATGCTGGGCTGGCCGTCATTTTTGATGGCTCTATTTTCAACTACGAGTTCTCGCCATCTGTGTGTGTCGCCCTTTCTTTCTGTGTCTCCAGTGCTTTAGATACATAGTAAAAGCTATTAAAATTGAAATTGTTCTAGGGGCAGTGAGAGAACGAGGGAAAGAGGCGACACTCTCAACCCCCCTGACAGACTGTTTAATATTGGCTGTACAGTTCTGTGTGTGTGTGTGTGTGTGTGTGTGTGTGAACATTTCCTCTTATTTGAACAAAAACTTGAACATCTTGTCTGAAGCCTGGTTTTGTCACTGAAATTGGAAGTGTTCTGTCTGCTTTTGAGGAGAACATCTTCAGAAGACTTTATAAAGTTTGTGGTTATCTGATCCAAGAGTTTTATCTGATGCTACTTTTTTAATAACGCAGTCAAATTCTTCAATTTGGCAATCCTCGTCACGAATGGACTTAAATGTCTCATCAATGGTAGGGATAACATTTTAAATTTTTATAAAAAAAGGATTCTGAGTCTTGTTTTGAACACGAGGATGTAAACAGATTACTTTACTGTAAAAATCCTTAACTTCGTTGGATATTTGTTTATTTCTGTATTTAAATTTGTAATTTATTTCAACAAATGAACAGTTACAATACATACAAATGAATAGTTTGTGTTTGTAATTATTCTTTCTTAACATGTGATTTCTGTCTTTTTGTCTTTCCTCATATACCTGATGGCCTCCATCCTGGACCTGCCATTGTGTATCTGTTCCTCTCAAATCCAGCCGGTCGAAGCAGATGGCAGGTTTCTTCCTCATGAGGAAGTTTTTCCTTTCCACTGTTGCCTCTGTGCTCGCGTAGGATGGGAGACTGCGATGAAGTGAAAACTCAAAGTGATCTGCTGTCTCCTTAGATAAATAACGTTAACTTACTTTTTATGTATATGAATGCTGTTCAGTGCCCTGATACAACTTCTGTTGTGATTTGGTGCTATATAAATAAACTCAATTTAATTGAATTAACCCCTTTTATATATTTATTTTTACAAAACTACAAACATTATTTTGGAGACAGTGAATAAAAAGCATTTGTTGAAGAGGAGTAATCTAAAAGTAAACAAATTACTTTTTATTGCTCTTTCAATACTTTTTGTTGATAGTTTTTTTATACAATTTATATGTCAACAAAGCTCAGAATGGATTTATTTTTAATTACTTTTTATTCTTCATGAACAAGTTTTCATCCTTTTCCATCGTTGGTCAATGGTGGGAGGTGAACAAGGATGAGTCGATCTTTGACCAGTACACTGACCCCTCACTGGGGAACCAATGACTTTGAAAATCCCGTGAAGAAGAAAAACGCTGAAAGAAGCTCACTTTATATTTCCTTTAAAGCAACACAACTCAAGTCGTTTTTCACTCACAGTGATTCAAATTGATGAGTTATATACTGTTTTTCTTTTACATTTTATTGTTGGATGTAACTGGGACCCTGTGTACATCATTTCGTTCCACCACATGTACCACATGGGGTGCAAATGACAAATAAAGAACCTTGAATCCTTGAATTATTAGCTGCTGACTTCTTACCTTAAGCTGCTGTATTCATACTCATCTGCTCACAACAGACTCATGTTCAGGCTGCTGTTTAATGCACCATATTATTTTACATTATTGTTGTTTAGTGTATATCTTAGATCTTCGATTTTTGTATTGAATGTTTTTTGAATATATCTTAGATCATTGTATGATGTTTCATTTTTATATTTTTGCTATTGTTGGATGGAACTGGGACATTGAGTACACAATTTAGTTCCACCTCATGTACCACATGTGATGTGAATGACAATAAAGTCACCTTGAACCTTGAATTACATCTAAACTTTTAGAATTGCTTGTAGAAGACTGCAGCTCCAGTGTGTTTGATTGTTTTAATGGTATACATCTTTGTTGGTAGGAATCAAGAAGCAGTCATCACTGAGTTAATAACTACTTCTTATGTGCATTATTCTGTCAAAAAAAACTTTTCTTTTGTAAGAAAAAACAACAACAAATGAATAAAAACAGAAACAGAATTGATCATCAGCTGAGGTTTTCTTCACAGAGCCTGTAGATGGAGCTCCATACAAATAAATGACACTGAACTGTAGCGGACAGACCAAAGCACACTGTGTGTGTGTGTGTGTGTGTGAGGGAGGGAGAAATAAAAATAAAAAATAGAATAAGAAAGATGAAGTGTGTGTATTTGTGTGTGCTTTACTGTACCTGATGTTACAGAATAGTCTAATGACCGTCCTTCTTTGTCTTTGAGCCGGCAGACAGAGTCATCCAGAACATCCAGCTCCAGAACAAGCATGCATAAAGTGAAGTAATAAACAAACAAAAAAAGAACATATTATTTCACACAGAGAGATGAGGCCGGGATGACATTTTTCCTCAGATAAATGCAGCCTCTCACTTGGTCTGCAGGTTCCTGTGGTTTCACTTGTTTTAAATATTGTTGTCTTCGTGCTGCCAACTTTCTATGACGTAAACGGAACAAGCTGGGAGTAATTCAGTCACATCTTTGTATCTGGAAAGGACAGAAAACAGAGTTGTAGCAGACAGACAAGTAATTAAAAAAATATGCATGAAATTATTCCTTAGAGTCAAACAAAATCCCCCATTTTTCCTGATATTTTCCATTTTGACTATATTTAAAATATTTAGCGTTAAATATATAATTTAACTCTACCACTGTGCAGATTTCACCCTTACTGTAATTAGGAAAACAAATAAAGTTGAATAAAAATGAAACGTTAAAATGCATTTCTTTTTTTAACTGTTATGGTAAATGAACTTATTCAGCATCAAATAATGAGCTGTCTTGACAGCTGTGGGCAGATGTGTTGCTCTGTAATTAAGTTAAATAAAAAAGCCTAAAAATGTCATGGCATAGTTGATCTGATTCTTTAGCAAGTTGTGACATAAAAAAGCTTTTGTAACAGTTTGTGTTTAATTTTCTAAGAGAAAGAAATGTCACTAAACTATTGGACATTTTAAACGATTTCCTTATTTAAAAAAATAAAAAATAAACCACAAACCCTTCAATAGATTAAACATTTTGGTGATTTTATTCTGTTTTCTACGTCAAATTGTTTTCTCACACTGAATGAAGATGTTTGAGGGTAAATTTGGTTTATCCTCTGTTAGGGGCAATGACCTTCATCTGATCGGGATTCCATTTTATTAATAGAGATGCAGATGTGACCAAAAAACAAGCTTGCACTTCTTTGTTCTGATTGGACGTGTACTGTAGCACCCCCCCCCCCCCAAAAAAAAAAATGCATCCCATAAAAAATAAAAAAAAAGTACTATGTGTAAGCAGATTTTTTTGTTTAAATTAACAGCTAAGCTTTTCTCACTGAATAAAATATGCATATTTTATCAGATAAATAACGCTAATCTTGAAGTTTATTCTAGTGCATTTTAAACAAGGTCATTTTGATGCGTTTTAGCTGACATTTGTCTTTAGTGAACCTCAGATGATCAGATGTTTGGCTCATAATTCAAGCACGTGCGAGGGAAAACATTTGAAAGCTTCAGCGTGGCGCTGTGAGCCGAAAACAACAACAAAAAAAAAAAACATTTGGTTTTAGGAAAATATACATAGGCAGAAATGACAGAAGTCAAAAATGTAATCTTTTAAACATTTAGTTGCTGATTATAATTGCAGAACACTTTCGGACCATATGTTCCCTCGCAGCAGACAGAACAGGCAGTTTAATGTGAGCTGCAGGTGCACATGTGTCGAACCCTGCACTGAAAAGAGGTGCCCTTGACAATGACTCAGCCTTTATTAAGGCTCTCTGTCATTATTTAATTTAACCTACTTGTGCTCTTGCTACACCAGAAACCAACACAGTAAAAAATAAACTTATCATTTGCATGTGCTCATAAATCCTGTGATTGGACAAAGGGCAATTTAACAATTAAAACAAAAATCCTTTTTTTTTTTTTACGTTCCCTGCATAAACAGTTTACTCGTTGAATGGGAACTTGAACATTTTAATAATTCTTTCTTGTAGAGGAAGTTCTTTCATTTGCTGCCTCCAGGGAGGTCAGAGGGAGAGGTTAACGATAAAATGACACACATGGGAGCCACTCAGGTTGCAGCGTCTTGCTCAAGGACACTACAGCGAGGAAAACTCTTTACCATCATGGGGAAACTCGACCCTTTACACACCCTCAAATTTAAATAATTTGTAAAACAATGAGAACTTTACTAAATATTTTAACAATATATAGAAGTGAGTAAAAACAAAATACTTTATTTGATCAAACTATGTCTGTTCAACACCAGTTTAACCACTGCTGGACTTCATACGAGTCATTTAGAAAACCTTTTTTTTTAAAGCATTCTCAACTTCATATTGTTCTTCTTGCACTTGCCAGCAATAATTATGTTTTAAGTCTCTTCATGTGCCGTTAAGATGGACTTTGACCTAACTGTCATCACCTCCATTCCCCCTCAAGTAGTTTCACACACATGTGCACAAACACTGCTGGCTCTTTGGCTCTCACCGTTTCACTGTTCTGCATGTCCATCTCAGCACAGTTGGAAATAAAAACAGTGTGCTGGTCAGAGACGGCACAACGTTAAGAGTCCACTTGTTTTTTTTACCTTTAAAGATTTCCATTTGGCTTTTTTGTTGTCGCTTTATAGCAATTATGAATGATTGTTGAAAACAGGTTCTGTATAAAAATTTAAATAATGTTATTGACTTCTAAAATTGCGACAACTTGTGACAGTACTGTGTTATATGAAGGATTGTAATTACTCTATTATTTTTGATTGGTGATATATACATGGTTAAAAAAAATAAAATCTTAAATTGCTATAAATTGTTCCTTTAAATATAAAGAAACTTTAATAAAAAAAAGAGAAAAAATAGGAAAATAACACAAGATACTGACACATATGCTGTATTATGATTTTTACAACAGTCTTTTATTATTAAGCGTTATAATTTCTTTAAAATTCAATAAGAGAACATATTTTGTCCCTTTAAATTTTCTTTTTCTTTTGAAATAATTTATTGATGCACTTACGTTTTTCATTTTTAACCTGTCTCAGGAAGACCTCCTGCTCTTGGTCTAAACGTTCAGACTTTGTTGTGTGCGTAATGATCTTAACAGTTAAACATAATGAAGTGACCAGCTTCGGGGAGGGATATATAAACCCATTAGCTTTAATAAATTCAGAAGGTATAAAATTATTCTCTGAGGTATCATATTTTTTAGTACTTTCCCCATCGCAATATTAGCCCACTTCACTTATTTCATATTTCTGACAAGGATTGGGTTGCCTTCTAGAGGCATGTCTATATAAGTCTAAAAATTAGGCCACTGTGAGGAGATTGAAAAATACACAAAAACATGTTTATTAACTTTAAAAACAACAAAAAAAAGTAAAAAAAAGAATATCAGAATACATATATTAGTTAACAAAGTGACCAAAGTGAAACAAACAAAATGAGATGACTGTTAATTATGTGTGTGTGCACTCCTTTGCTGCAGCCTAATCCCTGATTTAATTTTCAGACTTTAAACATGACAGATTACATTCCTGTCCTCACCTAATGCTTTTAACACCTTCATATAAGAGGCCTTAATCAGGTGAGATGTGCCTCAGAGCTGCTGGCTGTATACACACACGCTTAATGAAAAATATACTTTCACAGCCGTACAATGAGTGCAAATATACCGTTCAAATTTCTCACACAGCAGACACACACACACACGCACGCACGCACACACACACACACACACACACACACACACACACAGACTGATTAGCCTAGCCACGGTGCTATCCACTCTGAATAAGCCACCAGGTGGATAATGTGCTGCTTTAGCGCCTTAATTACGCCATAATCTGTTCAGCACCTCACCCCCCTGCACAGAAGGACAGAGAGAGGGTGGGGGAGGCGGAGGGGAAGGAAGGAGACGGGACAAGAGAAGAGCGAGTGGAGGGAGGATGGGAGGGAGGGAGTGGAGCGAGGGAACGAGGAAAAGGAGCCCTGAGGCACTCTGCTTCTTAACCTACACCATTTCCCACTGATCTCATCTCTTATGTTTCTCTGGTCCCTTTATGTTCTACTTGCTTGCTTCCTTCCCTCCTTTTTCCTCACTTCCCTCCTAGATTTCTTTTATACACCCCCTCCAGCACACCCAGTCTATGATCTTACACACTTCAGCTCTTAGAGTTAGTCTTTCTGACCGGTCGATCCATGGCGTGTATTTCTGTGCTTTAAAAAAAAAAAGAAAAATCGGTATTAAACATTCCTTCTCCTTTTCTTTTCATTCTCGCTCCCTCAAAGCACCGGCTGTTCTCCCTCTACTCACCTTTCTCTGTTAAGTTTGTGTGCTTCCATATCTCAGGTCCTCCTGTACCCTGTAGCTGTCACCGTGCGCGGCCCTTTGACAAATCACGTGAAGGGCAGACTGAGTTTTGTAGGACGAGACAAAGCTTAAACATATGGCTACAGTGTCCCCAGATGCTCTGCTGTGTGCTGTAAAAAGTCCCTGCGAGTCCTTCTATATAACATTAGGTTAGCCTTCCTTCTGTCTGTCTGTTCCTGCATGTTTGTCTGTCCAAAGACTTCTAACTAAACGTCAGTTAGATCAAGACTCGGAAACAAGTAAAAAATGTTGACCACATTCAAAGAGCTGCGATTCACAAGTAACTTGTTTGTAACAATGGATTCCTACTTTTGATCTACACCACAGTTTTGCTTGGTAGCAGATACTCCTTTAAAGGGATTACTTGGTGCTCTACATACAACTAAAACATTAACAAAAATTTAACAGACTGAAGACTCGCATATCGCAACCTGTCCATAATCAGTTATAATGCATCATGCACTCTAAGTCTATATAATAAGAGTCTACAATCCAAAGATTGTCCATTTAGTATCAAAGTCTAGAATAAGTCACAATTAAGCTTTAAGATTCTTGTGTCATTGAAGCAGATCTCTTTAATTTGTGTTCTGTGAAAAGTCATTATCTTGCCTGTTGGGGCAGTGGTAGTTTGGTGGTCAGTGCTGAGGTCGTGTAATCCTGAGGCTTCAGGTTTGAGCCCAGGTTGCATCAAGAATGGTATTCCACATGAAGAAATTGCAAAATCTTTCTTGCTCAATTGCTCACGATGGTGATCCCTGCAGAAGGGAACAGCCAAAAAAACAACAATAACATTATCTTACCTGTTGTGGATAATTCTTTGCTTCAGAGTGTTTAGAGTTTAATAGTCTGGCCAATATCAAATCGGATTGCTGACACTTTTTGAACAGCTTTGGCTTTTAAAAATATCATGTTAATTTGTGCAAACATCGTTTTATAAATCTATACTGCATAGTCTCTTTTTTGTCATGCAAGCACAAATACAGCATTCCTTCAGGCTGCATTAGAAGTGCTACATTTAGTTGCTGCTGCCACTATTCAGGTTTGAAAATGCCCATAGAAGTCCAGGTACATAACTGTTTACTGATTCAAAAATGTATTAAATGCCATTTATGATTCTCTATGATTTATTTTATTTTTAAAGTTGTTTTTAGATGGCATCAGTCTACTTTGTTCTTCGCACTGTTTGAACTATCTGTTAGCTCAAACAGGTAAGAGGCTCACAACCTTTTCAAAGGTTTTGCAAAAAGTGTGCCACAAAAAAAAAAATTAAGATGGTCAAACAAAATTTAAAACATGTTCCCTTTTACTTTTCTTTTATTACACAACCATCTATCTTGTTTTCTTTTTTCTTTTTTCAATTGTTAACAGAATTCTATTCATGGGCAGCATGGTGGTGCAGAGCTGTTGCCTCTCAGTAATAAGGTTGCCAGATCGAATCCCGGCCAGGGACCTTTCCAGGTGGAGTTTGCATGTTCTCTCCGTGTGCATGAGGTTTTTTTCTGGGTACTCCTGTTTCCTCCCGACTAAACACATACATGCTAGGCTGCATGGTAACAGTGCGAGTGAGAGAGTGAATGATTGTTTGTCTCATTTGTCTCTGTGTGTCCTCATGATGGACTGGAAACCTGTCCAGGTTGTCCCCCGCTTCTTGCTCAGTGATAGCTGGATATGGGCACCAGTGACCCCTGTGGCCCAGAACAGAAGAAGTCAGAGTCAGAGTCAGTCAGAGTCAGAGTCAGAGAGTCAGAGTCAGAGTCAGAGTCAGACTCTGGGTAAAGAAGTGGGTAAAGATAATGGATGGATGGATTCTGTTCATCTTATTTTACATTTAGATGTCATTGTTTTCCATCCATCCATCCATCCATCCATCCACCCATCCATCATCTTCCGCTTGTTCCAAAGTCAGATCGCACAGGCAGCAGCTTGAACAGAGAGGTCCAGGCATGTCTTTCCACAGCCACCTCTTCCAGCTCTTCTGGGAGGACTCCATTGCATTCAAAGAACAATCAAGAGACATAGTGTCTCCAGTGTGTCCTGGGTCTTCCCTGGGGTCTCCTCCCAGTTTTACATGCCAGAAACACCTCCCTAGGGAGGTGCCCAGGGGGCATCCTTACCAGATGCCCGAACCACCCAACTGACTCCACTCAATGTGGCGGAGCAGCGGTTCTACTCCAAGTCTCTCCCAGATAACTGAACTTCTTACCCTTTCTCTCTGCGTAGGAAACTCATTTCAACCACAGGTATCAGCAAACTTGTTCTTTTGGTCACCAGAGTTCATGGCCATAGGTGAGGGTAGGAACATAGACCACAGACCATCAGGTAAACAGAGAGCTTCACCTTACAGCTCAGCTCCCTCTTCACCAAAACGGACTGGCACAGAGTCCACAATACTGCAGATGTTGCACCAATCCATCTGTCAATTTCACGCTCCATTCTTCCCTCACTCGTGAACAAAACCCCGAGATACTTGAACTCCTCCATTTTTTTTCTAACAGTTTATTCCAAATCATTGGGTTGTGTGCAGTTCATCAACATTGCCCACTGATTACACCACATGACTATACCCCATATTTAAAAGACTACCCCCCCCCCCCACACACAAACAAATCAGATCAGCTTTTCTTGCTAATGAAGATGAAGTGAGATATAAGTGTTTTCTCATTGAGCTTGGTGCCAATTAAGTGCCCTATTTAATGGTAATTAGCCACCAAACCTCATTTTGTGTCATGTTGAGTATTATTTTGAGTTTTTCTACCTTTCATATCAAAAGTCAACAAGGGAGGAGATCTATTTTTGCTTTGATCAACAATGACACAAAGTTTGTGACATATGTAAGTATTCAAATATACACTGAAGGCAAAGTGCTTGAAAGCTTCACTTCAGCAGCAACAAAAAAAATGACCTCACAAACAATCAGAAGTCAAATATGTGCTCAACATTCAGCTCGAGAGAAATTTGGTTTTATATTGTTTAGATAGTTATTTATCATATTTGAAAAGTCTGCTTTTTAATTTTTAGATTATAAAAGTTTTGTGGGATAAATGTGGGATTTAATTTAATTTAATTTTTTTTAAATGATTATTAATTTTACTTGTGAGGCTGTCATCGTAGAGGCAGATGAACATTATGTTTAACACAAAGACCACTTTTTAACAGTTTCATGAAGCCCCCAGGCCCTGACTGAGGTAAAATGAAATTTATTTCCCATATCTAACTTATTATACTAATGCAACTCAACACAACACTTTCAAATGTTTAAACCATACATAACCTGAAAGAAAAAGGGAAAAATAAAGTGGCAAACAGAATAGAGAAAAGAGAGACACACAGTCTGACCATGTCCTACAGCGTTCTGAAGTTATTTTCTTTTTTAAACTTTACTTGGATTTGCTGGTGTGCAGAATAATTTTGGGCTTTGTTAGTCTCTGGGGTAATGGCCTCAGGGGCAAGCAGACCCCCACGGGGAACAGGTGTCAGGCAGGTGTGTTCTGAGTGTGTATGTGTGTGTGTCAGTGAGTAATGGCCCTATCAACTGGCCCCCACGATCCATCATGCGTGTCCCTGGCCCAGCACCTTTAGGGCCAGAGCCCACATGCACCATCTCACATTTAAATAGGCGCATATGCACACAGTCAGTCAAATACACAAAAAAATACACACAGCAAGCAGCTGTATTTAGGCATAGAAATACTTAACAAAACTAATAACATGAAGAAAATACAAAAGTGACGGACAGCCTCTCATAAGTGAGAAAGTTTGAAGTTTTGTTGAGTGTTTTCAGTGTTGAACAAATCTTGTGGCACAGACAAATTTTGAGTCACAGAGTTTTGTATTCATTTTGGATCATCTGAGTGAAACAAAATACACAATTTTAAATATTACAATACATTCACCAAGCTGTGCTTTCTGAGCTTTTATTATATACACATTTGTTTATATCTCTGTGTGTTTTCCTCATTTGTTTCTTTATGAAAATTCATCTGTCACAATTTTTTCATGATTCAAACAGTCTGCAGAAGTATGAGCTCATTGCTCTGTTTAGTTATTATCTCACCAGGGGAGGATAATTAACAAAACAATAAAAGTGTATTAATAAACATTAAAATGCAAAAGAGCAAGAAGAGAAAATGGCAAGTGCTATCAAAAAGATGTGACTCCCCCACTTTTTTTAAAGTCTTAATTAGAAATCCACTCATTAATGGGTTGAGTGTGTGTATTTGTGTGTGTGTGTGGGGGGGGGGGGGGTGGGGGGGGGCTGCAGGAGAGGTTACAAACGATTTTAATAGATGAGTGGGTTCATTAGGTAGATTAATATGAAATAGAGGAAAGAAAAACTGAATTTATTTAACAGTGTCAGTTTTATTTAATTTTTTTGTTCAACTAATTAAGCAAAGTTTATTAATCTTATTAATATAATAATAAGGCATCCCCTTCTCCAGAATAATTTTTACAGATTTTAAAATCTGCAAAAAAACTATTCTATCCTGACAAAATAAAAGCTCATACGTGAAAGATCAGCTCAACGACAACAATTTCAGTTAAAACGATCAGAGAAACCAACATGTGTGTGTGAATGTATCTCTCTCCAAATAAAATGAGAGGTGATATGTGCAAAGCAGAGTTTCTCTTTGTTACAAAAGCAGACAGATTGTTTAAATTAATTTGGAGCTGTGGAATTTGTAACGTCATGCAACTAAAAAGTTAAATAAATAAAAATATTAATATTTATATAAATATACTGTACATACATAAATATACACATATATATATACATAGGCTTACTCGTGGTTCCTAGAGTTTCTAAAAGCAGAATGGGAGGAAGATCTTTCAGTTATCAGGCTCCTCTCTTATGGAACCAACTTCCAGTTTCTGTCTGTGAGGCTGACACATTGTCCAGTTTTAAGACTGGGCTTAAGACTTTTCTTTTTGATAAATCCTATAGTTAGGGTTGGCTTGTTATGCTGCCTTAAGTTTAGACTACTGGAAGATAAAGTGACCCTATTTCCTTAAACGATTTGCTATCATTTGATACTATTTCTATTTTAACATGTGGTTCTTGACCTGTCATTGTGTATCGGTACCAAACCCAGCTGGTCGAAGCAGATGGCCGCTTGTCCTGAGTCTGGTTCTGCTAAAGGTTTCTTTTTCATGAGGGAGTTTTTCCTTTCCACTGTCGCCTTCATGCTTGCTCAAGATGAGAGTTCTGTGATGAGTTAAACTCAAAGCAGTCTGCTCCTCAGATAAATAGTGTTAAACTATTATTTTGTATATATGAATGTTTCTGTGCAGTGCCCTGAGATGACTTCTGTTGTGACTTGGCGCTATATAAATAAACTGAACTGAATTGATATGAACATCTTACTAGGCTTGTTCCTAAATGAAAAATGTGCTATTTGTCTGAAAAAATATTTACAGCTGTTCCTTCCAGGAAACTACAAGAATATGGTGTGATGTTGCTTTACCAATGTGAATTAAATGTAAAAAGTCCAACCTAGAAGTTGTTCACGGTAAACCACTGAGACATCAGGACGACCTGGAAAAGCTATATTTAACAGTATATTTTAAAGTGGTCAGTATAAGTTGCCCTCCTCCTCCTATATTGTTCACATGCATACACAAGTGGGCTCACAAATTCACACAGCCCTACTATACATACACACAGCAACGCATACACAACCCAGCTCGATTTATAATAGTTGGCATGACCCCGTGCCCCCTCTCAGGGAGGAACTAAGGGAGTTCAAATTGTGGCCTAATTACGCATCGCTCTGCTTCACTCCCTCCGCCTTGTGCTCACAGAAAGCAGAAAGTAGAGCGCTCAGTGGGGCACACACACATAGCCACTGACACACACTCATGCTCTGCATTGAGAGCAAACGACCTGTTTCAGAAAGACCCCCCCCCTCCGCTCATGTCACACATACACACGCTCACCCCCCCCAACCCCACCCCAAAATGTGACTAAAAACTTTGTAGATCTTGGACAAATATTTCTAGTTAATCTCAAAAAGAGACGCACACTTCCTGAGTCCCTGTGACACCTCGTCTCTGTACTGGGAGTTTACAAAGTGTGAAGACGGATATTTGAGAATAATGTCAACAAAGTTTGTTTTATAAATTAATTTATTATAAAAGAATGCAAAAATAAACATAACCGTATAACTTATACTAACTACTAATAATAAATGAGTTCCCGAGGCTCAATGGGATTAACTTGTATAAATAAAGGCTGAACACAAAATGCTAAAGTTCCATCCATCCATTATCTTTACCCGCTTCTATCTTTTTGGGTCGCGGGGCTCACTGGTATCCATGTCCAGCAGTCATTGTGTGAGAGGCGAGGGACAACCTGGACAAGTCTCCAGTCCATCACAGGGACACATAGAGACAAACGAGACAAACAACCATTCACTCTCTCACTCACACCTAGGGACAATTAAAGATACCAGTTAGCCTAACATACATGTTTTGGCTCTGTGGGAGGAAACTGGAGTACCTGGAGAAAACCTGCACATGCATGGAGAGAACATGCAAACTCCACTCAGAGGGGCCCCCAGGCCAGGATTCGATCCGGAGGCCTTTTTGCTGAGAGGCGGCAGCTCTACCAACTGCTCCACCATGCCACCAAAATACTAAACTTAATTAAATAAAGGGCACACATAATTTAGAATTATGCCAAAGGCATATCTGCAAAACACAATACTGAGCTAATCACAAAATTTACCCAAAGACAAGTCATACAAAGATGGACACACGCAGGTCCCTGACGTTGGTGACACCATTTAAAACCAAACTCTGGTATTTTAATCTCAACTGCATTTTGTCATGGATTGATGTTCTGTTTTCGGTACTAAGGAGTTAAAGTTGATGTGCCGCTGACGCATCTGAGCCAAAGAGAGTGACAGAGACGAATGGGTGTGTATTGAGTGAGATGTACTGCAGTGAATCACAAAGCTCTTAAAATGTTTATGCTGTCACTCAAAAGATTATGTAACAATTCCTTGCTATTTTTAGGCACATACAGTGCTAAACTGCCTTTGTTTGGTCTTAGTTACAGCAGCAACTTAACAGGGGTGTAATTGTGGTGACTATGGAACAAGTTTGTTCTATTGTGTGTGTTGTTCTTTTAAAATGTACTTGTGGTATATTGAAAAGGTATATCTGAAGCAAAGTGGTTGAGGTTACAAAAGCAGAAGAGGTTTTAAGTCAGTGGAATACACCAAAACTGCAAAGAAAATGTGATCCAAGGGGAAAAGTGAAAATACAATAGTCTCACAGGGAATAAAAACTGAGGCTCCAGGATGAAAGTTAATAATTTCCACAGTCACCCCTCCTACCTCCTCATCCGGACTGTAAAACTAAACTTTATTACTAACCGGGACGAAACAAAACATAAACGCATGCCCTCAGTTAGGCCATAAGAGCTATCATGTTAAAACTGAAAGGTAAGTTTAATTTATTTTTCTTGCTGGCTTTTATTGTTATTCTCAGTCCTTCTTCTCTCTTGGTTGTTCATCAGTTTACAGCCTCTCCACCACCATTCCTCTTTTTTTCCAAGTAATAGTAAAGAAAGTTTGAAACGGTGAAAAATAAAGCGTGGGGGAAACTGTGGTTTGTTTGCATGTATGAAAGGTTGGAAGGTCTATTCTTAAAAGCTACAGAGACAGATCTGAGAAGAGTTAAAAAAAAGTAGTTATTTCTATATTAGCCTTTTTTTTTTCTGTTTAACCACAGGTTACTCCCACAGAGCTGCCCCATATGTGTCTGTATCTGTAGAGGAGCAGAGGCTAGAGTGGATGAGAGGGTGCATGTGTGCACGATTGGGATCTGTCATTGAGAAGATGTGCTTTTCATTCTGAATGCAACAAGAAAGTAAAAGAACAGTGACAGCCACATATTTCGATGTTGCAACATAAGATATCTTATACCTTAGGAAACTGACCGTAGTTTATATAAAGAAAAAAAGCTTGGGGTACGTGAAACACAAAGCCATAAAAGTTTAAAGCAGCATTTTCCCTGAAGTGCACGAATGAAAATACAAAAAAAAAAGATAAAAGAGCCATTTATTACAAAATAATTTTGTTACTAAAAAGAAACATTATCTTATAATGCCAATGCAACATAATAAATAATGATTGTAGTTGAGATTGGTCTCTCCTCAGTCAATTTAAATACTTAAAAATGCATTTAAAAAAACTGGACAAAAAGAGTCTAGTTCAACTGGTTGATCCACTATGCTGTTGCTGCTTATAAGACTTATAAAACAATTTAAATATATATTTATTTAGTTATAAAACTACTTATAAGAGTTTGCCTGCAGATCCGTATTTTGGATAAAAGACGAAACTTATCAACAACAAAGAACCCGTCCAGAGGACAAGACTCAACCTTGTTAGATGTAATTGGTATTCCCCTGCCTAAACTGCTGCAGACTATATAATTATTTGTTTAGAGGTATACGAACTGAACCAACAAAACTTGTATGCATAAGGGGAGGCACATGAAAAGGATGGATGGAAAAGAATAGAAAAAGGAAATGACTGACCAATGAGCAATATTTCACAGCAGTCAAGAAGTGCCCAATTTATGAAAGCACTTATTTTTGCAAATTGAAAATAGTACAATTTCTTCAGTTGAAAATCAGCTCTTTTTGCACAAAACTGCCAAAACGTCAACCTTATTTGTGTTTCATGTACATTGTGCGACTTTAAAAAAGTCACACACATCGAAAAGGAAGGTCTGAACTCATTCAAGTATTGATGGGATTCAACCTTGTCTCTTTTCCTGCACACACACATGTACTGTACCTGGCTGGAGCAAAGGTGAAATGGAGCTCTCTTCATGAGGAAGCAGCATTGACAACAGATCGCTCATTACCAGGGTCACTGAACACACACACATACACACACACACACACACACACACACACACACATACATGGCTACAGGTGACTAATCTTTTACACAGTATTTATCTGAATCATGACAGCAGATAGTTTTTCTTTTTTGTTCTGTACACCACACCAAGCCTAGGATTTGATAGTTTATGTTAAATCATTATTTAAATTTATTTGTATTTATTTTATTTTTATTTATATTATCCCCCTGCTTCTTCCTGGTTAGGACTGCTTGAACACTATAATAAATATGTGTTTATTTTTTTTTCTTCAGTCAGACAGCTGCCAATGACCTATAAAAAAACTGTACCTGCTTCCTCAAAGACTTCTAACATCGTTTTCAAAAATCAGCCATATCACATTGTATTTTAAGAGGAAGCTCCAACTTCCAAGTCTCCAAATGACATTGTTGGCTTTGTTGTCTGAGGATGATGGTGAGGGTGTGTAACCAACAACTAAAATCTGTCTGACCATTGTAATAACTCTGTTCCAACATTCAAACCATTTCCACTGATGCAGAGTGATCCAGATAAATTAAAAAAAATATTAAAACTCAATGCAAGAAATTTTGTGCATCGGGAGAAACTACTTCTGAGCACAGCCCAGAGATACTTCTTAGTCCTGACCCTGGAAAATACGATGTGATTATGAGTCAGTGAGTGAAAACAGTAGGTAACATTCAGAATAACTCCTAACTCAACATATTTTTGAGTTTGACCTCTCCAGTTAAGAGCACTGTGTGTTGATATCTGTGACTCTTACAGCTACTGGTGTTTTGGCAGTTGACTTTAACGTATTGACGGAGGTTTTAAAGTCAGGGTATTGATGTTGTAAGTGAAGTAATGACCTAATTGATCAACCACTTGCTTAATGCTGACAACATTAAGAACATGTTGGAACTCCATTACAAAGACACTTCAAATGACCTGAGAGAATACACATGCACAGTTTTTTTTTTTACTTAATAATGTTTTAAGCCAAAGTTATTACATGATCGACACTCATAAATTAATAAGCTGCATTTTCACAAATGTGATAAATCGTAAGGATAACTTTTTCTCTTTTTGTTGTAAGGTTTTGGAGCTGTTTCAGGTGTTACACCGCACTGGGCTATCAGTGGCCTCCCTGTCTGTATCCTCGTCTTTCTCAAACGCCAGCCGTAATGGCAGTGCCAGGCAGGTGATGGTGACGCCGAGCCGGAATGACACGCACACACATACACAAGTGTCTCCCTGCAGACGCTCTTAATTAGACTCCACCCGTCCCCCATGGTCTCTGTGGCAGGCGAGACAAAGGGAGGTTCACTCGTTTGGACGTGTGAGCACGTGTGTGTCCTCGTGTGAGTGTGTGTTTTGTGTTTGTATCTGAGGGGCCTATCTTTAGCAGATGCTCATACCTCTCCCGGCTCTCTGTGTGCGGAGCAGCGGCGCTATCATTAAAGTGTCATTGAGAAGTGGCACCACTTAATTTTAGCTGCTCTCACTGGGGGCGCTGAAGGAGATGCTGGAGACTGAGTGGGGGTGGGCGGGTGGGGTATGGAGATGGAGAAGGGAGCGCAATTGAGATACAAAGGTTAGATGCAATGTATAGGGAGACAGAAGGCAGAAAAAAGGGAAAGATGAATAAAATCAATCAAGTATGCATGACCAAAACCTAAAATTCACTCTAGCAGCAGCTTCTTGTATATTTCTGTGCTCTTAAATCTCAAACGATTTCCTCTTGACAAAGCTTTCCGATCGAGTTTCTTGTGGGTGATAAGTATGAATTTTATCAGACAAATACATTTCAACATATAAAAGATAAAATGATACAGAAAACAAACAAACATTTTTTTTTTTACTACATTTGGGAAACAAAAGCATTTTCCAAACAACTGATTGACCTCAGATGAGTTATATGAGACACACACACACAGCTTCCCGGTGGCGTCGGGCTCCGTAATGAATCTATGTCTCAGGGATGTCAGGTGAGAAGCAGCACTTCCTACTGGGAACCCAAAATAACCAAGCTGTGTCCTGAAGAGCTTGTAAGCAGACAGACAAACTAAAGACAGTCTCTGATAGTTTATAACTGTAGATAGACAAGTCAGAGACCTTCACTGCAGAGTTGTGTGCATGACTGGAAACATGCATTTATATAACATAGCTCAGTCTTTCGGACTTTTCACATCGATTCATAGATCTTAACCTTGGCGACCACACACTTTGTCTCACTCGTTCCCCATTAATCTGTCATGATGATGTGTTAGTAAAATGTTAGCACATTGTCGCTGTTTTCAACAGCAGGTACAGACTTGTTAATCCTGTGTCCCCTTTCCTTCACCCACATCCACTATTTAGGTTTTGTCCAGAGGGCTTGCACATTTTCATAAGGCAGTTGCCAACACATACAGAACATTTCTCCCCAGTCTCATCAAACTGTTACTTTTACTAGAGGGACTTTTAAAACTTAGGATTACACACATATTCATCTTTTCATCGCCTCTCCAGCCTGCTATCACCTCCTCCTTTCCATCCCCAACTGTTCAAGGTCTTTTACATTCTTAAGTTGATATATTTTCTATGGTTAGCTCAGTAACAGAATAGGAAAATAGCCACAAAAGTACATTAAAAGTGTTTGTAAATCAATTTAATGTCACAGCCAGTAAAAGTTTGGGCCCACATTCCTTAAAATTACACTTTATTATCCAGTAGTCCCTCGATCTTCTTCCTCCACATCACGAGGAACCAGTTGAGGTGGTTTGGGCATCTGATAAGGATGATGCCTGGGGGCTTCCCTAGGGAGGTGCTTCAGGCATGTCTGACTGGGAGGAGACCCCAGGGACGAACCGGGACACGCTGGAGAGACCATTTCTCTTGGTTGGCCTGGGAACGCCTTGGAACATCCCAGAAGAGCTAGAAGAGGTGCCTGTGGAAAGAGATGTCTGGGTCTCCCTGCTCAAGCTGCTGCCCCTGCAACCCGACTTCGTAACAAGCGGAAGATAATGGATGGATGGATGCATGGATGGATAGTCTCTCGATTATCACGGGGGTTACGTTCCACAAACCCAGCTGCAGCCCAGGTACTCACCAGTGAAGAAACAACTTGAAGGATGAGTTCAACTTCTGACAAGAACTGGGTTTTGGATCCACACACAATACCAAACACCAGGACATGTTTAAACATTTTATTAGGAAACAGCTGCTGGTGGAGGTCAGGGTTCAAGGGGGAATCCGATCTGTTAAGACAGAGAGGTTAATGAGCAGGTCTTGGCTGAGGAGGCTCTGTGAGTAACTGTGGCTGTCACTAACCTTCTCAGTCTGCAGAGTGAGACACTGTTGTCAGGCTGGTGAGGATGATGTCACTCATGGTGACTGAGCAGCAACAGTGTTCCAGACAGGTGCTGTACGTGGTGAATCCAAAAACAGGGTCCGATTGTCAAAGCAGGGGTCATACACAGGAGGGTAGAGAGGAGAAACCAGAGCCAAGATGTGATCCGTGAAGCGTAGTCGTAGAGGAGGAAACCAGAGTCGGTGCCGTGGTCAGAATGCAGAATCCAAATCCAAAGAGGGGCAGGCAAGGCAAATAATTCATGGTACAGGCAAGGGGTCAAAACGAGGCCAGGTTACAAGGCTATGGAAAATACACTGGACATCTACTGGCTGAGAGTTTTCTATAATCTGGCACTGGTCGTGAGTTGACAGGGAGCTTAAGAAGGGTGAAGAGTAGGTGAACATGATGAGAGCTGATTGCTGTGACAGGGCAGAGTGGGCATGTTGCAAGGTGACAAGAGCAGAGTTGAAATTGGAAATAATCAAAGAGGGAAGCATGACATGAAACAAACAGAATGTGGCAGGAAGGGGCGAGGTCCTCTTTATTTATTGCCCCACTGGAGAAGAACGTAGAGCTCTCTAACTTCAGGATTATTTGCGATGTTCTTGCCAGTTTTGCGAGTTTAATAGTTAGCGTAGATATGCAAAAAACTTTCCCTCCATTTCGGCAGAAAGCAGTGGCTGGAAGAACTGTTAGCTTATGGGTTGTGTAGTTCTTTTTGACTGGCGTTACAGTGTAGGCTTATTGAAAGAAAACTGCAAAATGGCAGCGCCTGTCCAAAATTTTTATCGATAACGTTTTATCCCATACTGTCCAAATCATGTGAGCAATATTAAAGTTGACAATCATTGAAAAATCGCAAAAGTCAAACTGCGAAGTAGCGAGGGACTGCTTTATTGTACTGCTGTACAGTACAATAAAGCAAAGCATGCAATTTAACATAAACACTCTGTCTTATTTAGTACCTACAGTTTTCTGGTTTTCACCTATCTTTGCAGCCACCCACTGCTCCCTCCACCTTCACCGTCTCTTTGTTTGACACTCCTCACCATGCAGTCCTGGCATCTCTTCCCTGAACCTCCTCCCCCATGTCCTCCTGCCTTGTTTCACTCTTTACTCCATATATCCTACATCTGTGTCCTTCTTCTACCTTTCATTCTGTCTACATTATGTGCTTGTGTCTTGTCTCATTGCATGAAATGTATTTGGTAGTGCAGGTTCCTATGGTGTCTGCCTGTTGTTAGCTGACACTGACTGAAGTAGTTTTAATGTTAAACTGTACTAACATTGTCTTCTCTCAGCATGGGGTACTTTTCTGGCTGTAAGCCACTTTTATAACTTTAATTAATTCTGCCTGCTTCCATGTTGGCTTGTGTTGCTGGGGCTCATTGCATTTTTTTAATTTTTTTTTTTAACTGTGGCTTAAACGTTCAATGTAAAATATTCAGAGGTTGAAATAAATAATGCATATAAACTTTTTGAATTGTCACAAATTCAATCCTTATTGACAATACAGTGACGAAAAGAGGAAAAAGTTATGTGGTTCACCCATGAACATTCACACTTGATGTTTTTGGCATCGGAAGCAACTTAGAGATATAGCTCTTAAGATATTAGTCAACAGTATAATTTTAATTGTACTTGAGGAAACATTTGAAAACTGTTCCATAACAAATTAAACAATATTTTAAAACCAGAAAGTGTTTGGAAAAGTTTTACAAAGGCATCAGATGCTGCAAAAAAACTTTACATTTCAGGCTCTGAAGACACTAAAAATACAAAATTAAACTTTTTGAGAAGCTAAACTATTATCTTTGTACTGTGAATTATTTCATTTGACACATTCATTTTTACTAAAAAATAACGTTGAGCTGTCTTGTAAAGGATAAGATGAAAAACATGATAAAAGCATACAAATCTTGCAGTATTTGTATGCTTTTAGGAAGATACACACAAGTTAGACTCAACAAAACTGGAACGAAACAGTTGGAGCTTGTTTGCAATGTTTGGATTCCTAACTAAATATTGAAAGAAAAAAGTTTAGTCACAGAAACAATTTTATCATGGCTGCAGCATCCCTTGTTTGACATTTAAAATTTGTGTGTGTAGACGTACTGAAAATAAAAATAAATATCAAAGAACACATAAAGAAAGACAACAGAACGAAAAAGTTTAATGAAACTTTTGAAAAAAAAGAAAAAAAAAAGAAAGAAAACCTAAAGCAAATGACCAGAATGAACTAAAAAAAGAAACAAAATCTTGAGATGGGAGCTTGGAAGTGAAGAGGAAAGAACCAGAAAAGAAGGTGGTGGTGGGAGGTGAGTGAGAACCTGATGAATGGATGAAAGAGGAGAGGATGAGGAGGGGAAAAAAAGGAGTGAGGCCCTCTTCATTTATTGCTCCACTGGAGAAGAACGTAGAGCTCTCTAATGGCGCTGCTATGGTAATAACAATAAAAACCACAAGTACAGGAGAATAGAGACAGGAAAAAATAAAGAGGTTAGGACACAGAGGGAAACATACAGTATGATTGTTTTCTTTCTACATTTCCATATTTTCCCACCAACTGTAGCTTCCACTCGCTCCTTCTTTTCCTGTACCCTTCACCCCCCAACACACTCTCTTTTCTTCTTTGCGTGTTTCTGCTGTTGGCGCTGTGTGTCCTTGCTCTATGCTTTGTTAGGCAGGGCAGTGGCACTGCTGTAGCTGCTGTGTCAGGGCTTTCTATTGGTGGTGATTAATGTATGGAGATGGACTGATCGTCACCAGCCACCAACAATATTCTCACTGGCGGCGCAGCAGAGGTGCACACAGGGGGTATGAGGACATTAAAAAGGCCTGCACACATGGGTGTCAGTGCACCCGATCGTAAATGCATGAAGGGAAACTGCATTGACTATAGAAACAAAAATTATAAAACTGAAAATAATTAGAACTTTCAAGACCCATTAGTTACAAGAATAATGTCATCTAATATTATTATTGAGCATGGACTTTGTTGTCATCTAATATTATTTTTGCAATATTAAATTCTACAGAAATGAACTTCAGTATTTCTCTTGGTAAAACTCAAACAATTAAAAAAGTTTTAGTTTGAAATAATTTGCTCATCAATTAAAAACATTGAAACATAACCATCAGAGGTGGGATTTCTACTGGAGGTGCGTTAAGACCGCATCAGAAAACTTACTACCGAGTAGCAGCTGGGTGGCACCGACAGGAAGAAAGACATTTTGCAACTCATTTGCAGATAAAAATGTTTTGTGTTTCTTTACCGTGCAGCTGGAATGAAAGATTTTTCTTTCAACTCAGCTGTCATGAGAATTGTTTTCTGTTGCCCTCAGTCCTGTGCGATGCTATATTTAAACATCTACAACCTTGATGATCGAGTTGCAACACAACGAACAGATGAGAAGAAAAAATCTCTGAAAAAATAAAAAGACAGTTGCTCATCAAGGATGCTCCCGATTTCCTGCTGTATTTGCACGTGATATAACTTGCAGATTTTCTGATGATGAATTACTTGGTAGCTTCAATTCTTTCTGCGAAGTTTGAAAGCAAAAGTTGCAAACATCAAATTCTCACTTGCATCTCAGCCACAACATGCCAGGATGACAACAGGGTTTAAGTTGCACAAGTTCAATCATGTTTTGAAAGAACTAAAAAGACAATTTTTTTTACAATGTTATAGAATTGCAAAAATTATGCTGCAACCTCACAGGAAGAAAGTTGTAGGGTTGAATCTTGGCGATGGTCTTTTCTGTGGAGTTTACATGCTTTCCTAGTGCATATGTGAGTTTTCAGTTTCTGGTTTCTCCTTGTTAAATACTATGTTTATTTAGTCAATTGAAGAATTTAAAGTGCTTTTAGGTAAGTGTGAGAATGCATGGTTGCTCATCTTGGCACAGGCTGAAATGAACCAAAATCATCAGGTCCATGTTGGCCTTCTTACTAACAGCTTCGTAATGTGTAACCGCACAATTCTAAATTCATTTATAGCACCCGAAGTGATTGTTATCTGAGAGTAATTAACAAATAAAATGTGTTCTATCTCTTTGCACCAAATGGTGTGGCAGCTTGGCATTTCTGCCCACGCTGCATATGTGTGCGTTGTGATTAGACCATAGAGACGGTAGATAAATTAGCTTCGGGAAGAAAATGAAAGTGAAAAATATACTGAATTGCCCTGTGAGAGCTCATGTAGTGAGTAGCCACGTGCACACAAAATGTCACACAAACACACATACTTACAGGAACACACTAAACCTTTCCTCCGTCTCTTCCTCCCTATCCACCTTCCCATCCATCAGGCCATCTCGGGGAGCTGCCCGCAGTTCCACTGGCTGGTTTAATTGTTAATGCTAATTGCTATTTATTGGCTCAGATGCAAATGATAGGCTGGCCAAAGTGAAATTTTATGAGGAGTGAACTCCCCCTCTCACACAAATTGAAAAAGTGAAACAAGAGGAAGAGGGAAATGAGGCGAGAAGAGAAGAGCTTAATGGTACCGCTTTAACAGCAGAGAGCAAAAATTAAGACTGATTTAAGAGACACGGCTAAATCCCCCCAAATCCTCTGTGATCCCCACTCAGGGCGACACCCATTTGGCACAAGAGCAGAGGAGAATAAGTAAGAAGAGAAAGAAAGTAAGAAGAGAGTATTAGCAAAAAAGATGTTAGTGTTAGACTAGATTACATTACTTTTTAACACGGCAAAAGCAACATTAGAATGGTTCAGATATTTTCATAGGTTGCAAAGGTCATAAGCAATATGCAATACATATCTTACTTGTTGTAGATGGGTGTGGTGGCACAGCAGAGGTTAGAGAAGGCGAGACCATGATCGGAAGATCGCCGGTTTGACCCCACAGACAGCCAACATCAAAATGTCTTCCCTCATTTGCCCCACTTTGGGCCCTTGAGTGAGGCCCTTAACATCCGCTCCCCCAGGCACCCTAGATGGCAGCTCTCTGCTCCACACAGAGGGCTGTGGTAGCTCCGTGGTCTGCAGCTGCGTCAGGAAGGGCATCCGGTGTAAAAACAATTGCCTTTGTGTGAGTTAATTCACTGTAGCAACCCCTGCGGAAGAGAGCAGCCAAAACAAAAAGAAAAATATCTTACTTGTTGCAGATGGCTCTTTGAACAACTTAGGTCTGGCAAAATAGAGTTCCATTCTGACCAGATTGGAAAAATAAATGGCAGGACTAAAGCCAAAGTGGATTTCAGCTTTACAGAAACAATCCCAGTCCTCCCCAAAAAAATCAATGCAGTTCATGCAAATTTTTAAAATAAGCTTTCACATTGTTGTCACACATTACAACATTATTTCCAGCTGAGATATTACGATATTGCTATCTGTAATACTTCAGACTGCGCTGAAGGTGCTAGAGATAGTTTTAACTTTTTGTGATCACAAGCAATACATTTTATATAAATGACTGTGTAATGTGAAATGAACTGTAATGTAATCCATCCATCCATTTTCTTCTGCTTATCCGGGGTTGGGTCATGGGGTTAGCAGCTTAAATAGGGAGGCCCAGACTTCCCTCTCCCCAGCTACTTGGGCCAGCTCCTCCGGGGGAATCCCGAGGCGTTCCCAGGCCAGCCGAGAAACATAGTCCCTCCAGTGTGTCCTGGGTCTTCCTCTGGGTCTCCTCCCGGTGGGACGTGCCCGGAACACCTCACCAGGGAGGCGTCCAGGAGGCATCCTAACCAGATGCCCGAGCCACCTCAACTGGCTCCTCTCGACATGGAGGAGCAGCGGCTCTACTCTGAGTCCCTTCCAGATGACCAAGCTTCTCACCCTGTCTCTAATGGAGAGCCCAAACACCCTGTGGAGAAATCTAATTTTGGCCGCTTGCATATGAGACCTCGTTCTTTTGGTCACAACCCAAAGCTCATGACCATAGATGATATAATGTAATTATTTTTCAAATAATGTACTTTGTACAAACATCAAACTATTTTTGAAAATCTTTTTTTAAAGATGGCAGTAAGACACTTTAGTTTTCTCCTCTCTTGAACTAGCTGTTAGCTTGTGGAAGTGTAACCTAGGTGTTGTAAGGATGGTGCCCTCTTGTGATCTTCCTGCACCTGCACTCCCTGGTGTCTCATCTTTGTACTTATTATTAGCTGTGTCACCTGCGTGTCCTGTCCAGTTGTTTGTGGCTTTGTCTCGTTAGTCTCTGTGTATAAGTTTGAGTCTGTGTGTTATTTGTTGTCTGGGCATCGTCTGGTAAGCCTCCTGTGTTCCTGGTGTTTTCCCTGTGTTTTCTGCGTGCCTCTGGATCTGAGTGAGTTTTGCTACCATGACAGGTTGTTTATTTTTATACCATTAAAATGTTTTCATTTTACTCTCTGGGTCTCCGAGTCCTGCCTGCACCAATGGGTTTATCCAACGCCTCAAATCCAAACAGGTTTGGGATCACAATTCATCTCACAACAAACGGGTAGAAGTGCAAGCTCATGTACTGTATGTCATCTCTTCTAAACCCATCTATGCTTTACTTTGGTATAGAGTGCTTTAAACAATACATTTTCTTCACTTTTTTGTCATGCAAGTTAGCAAAACAGAGTTAAATAAAATGTACTTCCAGATGAAAGTGTTGACCATTTGGAAAAACATGGATAGATAGATGTCCTGATGCATGTGCAATAATCCATGTAGATGAACTGAACAAGGTTGAATCCATCCAGAGTACCTGCTCTTATTTATGCGTAAGAATACCTCACACGTGGTATCATCATATCCATCTAACGCCTTGTTAGATACATAGACTTTTATATAATATTAGAAAGCTCTAAGAAATATTTGCACGTCATTATCTTAATGTAAGGCTGAAGCACCAGTTTGCTGCCTCGTGTGACATACAGGTGTCCTTTTTTGATGCTTACTCCTTCATTTTCTGTCCATCGGTCACTCCTTTTTCCCATCCTGCCCGGTCCCAGCTCCACCACTCCTTCTGAGTGAAGGATCTTCCCTCCATCCTCAAGGTGCAATCGCCCTGCCAATTGAAGACCTATCCAATCCTTTCTGAGTGTTTGTGTGTGAGGCACTGTGTGTTTGAATATATATATATATATATACACTTATGTGTATGAGAATAGATGACCATAGAGGTGTGAGCGTGTTACAGAGAGAGACGTGAGATCTGAGAGGTTAATGCAGTTAGGCTTATTTCACAGTCCATTAAGGAGCTTATGTTGACCTTCTGAACCTAAAGCCAACAACATGGAATCCATTATCATGACAATATAACTGTGCACACACATCGGTGTGCGACTGTGACGTGGCTGGAAAAAATATCATCAGAAGCGTGAAAAGCAGGATGGACAACATCTTATTGTTGATTTGATTTAAGAGGGTTTGGTGAGTTCATTCTGAACTGTTTAGTAATTTGTACCATTATTGTTAGTCTGTAGAGAGGAGCATGAAGGACAATCTATGGTCATGCAAAACGGAAGAGAAAATGCTGACACCTACACTTTTTCTTTTTTTTTTTGAGGGTGGTGGAGAATTTGATTCAATTATATAAAGAGCAAGGCCTGGTACTTCCTGTATGTGCTGGAGCGAGTGTGTATGTTTGTGCTCTCACTATAGGAAAAAGCGAAATGCAGAGATATAACTTCTTGATAGAAGTAAAATTAAGTAAATGGGTATACCGTTTTCTCTTGATTTAACCTAGTGTCTGTATTAAATGTGCAGTTTTGTTTTGCTATTTACCAGACAGTTAAAATTAGCCAATATTGAAATTTTGTTTTCAAATTATGTTTTATTTACATTTGCTCACTTAAAGCAAATTCTAATTCTAGAATTCATTCATTCATTCTAGTTCTAGAATTGCGCCGCTCAAGGTGGCTGCATGTTGGAGAAGCTCTGTTACTTTCATTCTGAGATTTTGCTTTTGGAAACTTTAATTCCTCTTTTTCTGGATGTAAATCTCATTTTTTTGGATGACTGTTTCCTCTGGTATCGGATGCTGTGCAGCTGGAAGGATTTTTACTGAAACTTTTTTAGTTTTGGACATTTGTTATGATGCGTAACCATGGCAACAAGGCAGTTTTCTACAAACAACAACAGTTGAATAACATCTCAAAAGCTCAAATAATATCTCAACTACAGCACCAAATCTCAAATGAGTTGAAAAGGATGTTCTGTGGGCGCATTGTCATCTACCTGCCAGCTGTGCTCGAGTGCATGACCACTGAGATCCTGGAACTAGCAGGGAACACAGCTCATGACAGCGGATGGACAGAATCGTCCCTCAGCACATACAGTTGGCTGTCTGCAGCGACGAGGAGCTCGGCAGATTGCTGAGAGGAGTGGTCATTGCTCTGGGAGAAGTTCTGCCCACCATTCGGGCGGTCCTACAGCCCGGGGGAACCGAGAGGCCAGTCGAGTCTGGGTGGACTGATCGGACGGCATCTGCAGCCAGTTTCTTAGGATCCACTGTGGGATGGACCTTTACAAGAGATCCTTCCTGTCTACAGCCATCAGCATCTATAACATCTCTTAATGAAATGAGGATAACGAGTTACAACAACAAATAATTTCCCTTTGGGATTAATAAAGTATTTTTGAATTTGAATTGAATTTGAATTTGAATTAAAGTAATCCTAAAAACATGCATTTTTTAATATAATCCTATATTTGAAATATATAATGAAAATGATCATTACACATTTTTTTGTATCATGTTAGACCTAAAAAATGCAGAAATCAAATTATTATTTCAGTCATTGTGTACCAATTTATTCTTTTTTTTTTTTTTCCAATCTTATCACAAAAAAAAAAAGACAAAACACATTTCTAACATGCTCTCTCAAAAGCTCCATCCTTTGACTGATGATTGTTTGGCTTTAATTAATTTTCTTTCACGTGTCATGCTTTTTCTCTCCTATGTTTATCCACTTATATTCCAAGCACTGGGAGCAGAACCCTGCCCCTCTCCATGCACACCTCTGGGTTAGTTATTGATCCACATGCACGTGAACCGTGGCCTGGCTGCTGCACTCATAGCTAATAAGACCGACACATCTGGTGTACATCTTGATGGGTTACAGTGTGAGGAATTATAACAATGCCTGAAGGAACCACAAGATACAGTGGTTTAATTTTTTTGTCTAAAAAATTATTTTTATAGGAAAATTGTAAACATACTTAAGAATGGCTGGAAAAACGCATTTTGCAGATGAAAGTAAAGATAAAAACACAAAAGACAATAAAGTTTAATCAAATAAGAACAATGCTCCTCACTTGTTTCATTTATATAATGTTAGTGAGAAACAGTGAGTACAGTGAGGAAAAAAGTAGAAACATTTTTTTACTTCTTGGTTCTATGTGCTTGGCCTTTTCCTTCACCCCAGTATCTTTTAGCAGATATTTCTGAATTGAGTGTGTTTGACGTTTGCGACATAAAATCACTCCCTACTGTAGATGTTGTACCCTGCAAAGTTTCCCACATTGGGTAATTGACAGCGACAATGTTATTCCATGAGACAGTTGAAAATTGATATCCCTGGTTGTTTCTTAGTGTCCCAGGCAATATGTTACCTGTTCAGGGACTTATCAAACTGATGGATGGGAGGGGGGCAGATCTCTTGTGGCCCATGCCTTAATCAACCATACTTTCATCACACACACATGCACGCACGCACACACAAACACACACACACACCCCCCAACAATTTGAGGATTAACAGCATGAGGTTAAAGAAAATTAGTTTTTTGTGTGTTTATGTGCTCAGAAACAAACGTCTTAAAAATGTGCATATTTTTAAGAGGAGCATGCAAACCTTAATGCAACATCTACCATAACAAGCAAAGTGCAAACAAACAGATCAACATATATAAAAAAGAATGAGCTGAGTCAACGTATATACACACAAGCAGGGTTTTTTTTAAGTGCATGTGTCACTAACATATAATTATCATATTTGATAATTTTTTTTTTACTTACTGAAACAAAACATTTCAAATTGATGTCTACTGGAAAAATATTTTAAAATTTAAATTGTTTGACAAAATATTTCACATTATTTAAACAAAGACGTCTCTCTCTGTCATATAATATAGGATAAAAGTTCTGAATCATTTCAAATGATTTTCTTAAATTCCTAAAAAGACAAATCACTGCAATGACACTTTAATTGGACATTTAACACTTTATCCTGTTTTTTTTACCTATAAGTTGCTATATTCATAATCATCTGCTAACAACTGACTTTTGTTCAGGTTGCGTTTTACTACACCTTATTTATATTAGATATTAGATCCTTGTATACTGTTATTTTTTTATTTATACTTTATATATACCGGTCTAGCTTTATTGGGTGTAACTAGGACCTTGAATACACACTTTCGTTCCACCTCATGTGCCACATGTTATGCAGATGACAATAAAGTCTCCTTGAATCTTGAAATGTATAGATTCAGTAATTTATCACAAACTGGACACACAAAAAACTGTAGTGAAGCTTTACATCAAGCCAGAATTTTTAATATTTGTTTGTATAGTTTCACGTATCCAAAGCAAAATAGGTTTGTGTGTTCGTGCAGGCCAAAGTGTGCACTTACTAAATCTGTTTTAATGACTCAGGAAGCTGTTTATCATTGAAGGGTATACAAAGGCCCGGTGTCAGTTATGTCCAAAAAGCACTCTATAGGACAAAGAACGCACACTCTCTCACATATAGATGATGGCACTCTGTAAATTGTCCTTCACACAGCTCTCCCTGTATATTGACTGTATGTCCTTTTTCTCAAGCTGACGTTATTGTCAAATTGTTTCTCAAACGGGACACAATTGAAAAAGCAGACAGTTGTTCAATGGCTCGAGTTTGACCATTGATTCCCAATAGGGCCGTCTATTCGTCTGCCGGCTGGAGGAACAGAGAGAAACTGTGCTGCACCGTCCTGCCACTGCTCACATAGTATTTTAAGATGCATACTCTTGCTCTCTCTCTCTCTCTCTCTCCCTCACACACACACACACACACACACACGAAGGTGGATGCTTAACTTTTATTTAAATGTTGCCCCTGTCCCAGAGAATTTTGTTAGTTGATACAGTGTGATAGTCACAAATCAATGAGAGCCAAGGAGACACCACACACACACACACACACACACACCGCTGCTCACACATCAGCCTGTGTGTAGCCCACAGGCAGACAGTATCAGGAGTGGAAGCTTGTTATTCTCAACAACTCTGATATGGAAATCCTGAGCACAAAAAACAACAAACACACACACACACACACACACACACACACACGCACACACGCACGCACGCACACACACGCACGCACGCACACACACACACACACACACACATCAAGACTCCTGAAGCATTTTTGCAGGACCAAACTTTACCACTGTTATCATTAGTGCAGGTTTGTGTGGGGTTTTACACTCTAGCATATTGCTGTTAAGTCACTAAATAACAATGTTGCAGCTGCAAACAACAAATGTAAAAACTGTTCATGAAAAGCTGTAATTTACTTTTTTTTTTCTTTTTAATGAACAGCTGAATATAAAAGAGAAACTATCCACCCGATATTTTCATGAAACAGAAATGACCATTTTCAGCAAAAATAAATAAATAAAATAAAATTTCACAGCATGAGAAAAAAATAGCCTTTTTTTTTTGGTATGACAGGATTATGTAATGTTAGTTTAAAACAGAGTTAAATAAATAATACCTTATAAGGACTTTAGCTGAGCCCTCAGATTCATAAAAAACCTTCTGAAAACATCAAGATTCACCAGCAACGTGCTTTCTGTTTTAAGTACTGCAAGAGGATATTTGTTATTGTCTATTATTAGTCTCTTTATGTGATTTGTGTGCGTTTGGGTTAAAGACTACTCTTTATGTTTGGTCTGTTTAACTGGTAAGAACAAAATGTTGTCAAATTTTAGGCAGCATTGCTGCAAAATGAATTTCATTCAGCAGGACAATGCCACTGAGTATTTTTGAATTGGTCATTGGTCTTGGTGAAACGATATGTGGTCTACAACATGCACTTTGTGTCTGCAGAAGTGACACTAAAGGACTGATCAAATTGACATGAGCAGCTGAGATTAAAATTAAGACTTTTTCTTTGTCCTTTTCTCCTTGGTGGCTTTTTCCAACAGTAAATAAATTAAAAGTAAGTGTGCATATGTGTGTGCTTGAACATAGGCATGGTTTTGTGTATGTGTGAGTGAGAAAAGAAATGGAGAAAGAGATTGAGGGAAGAAAAAAAAAAAAGCAGCATCTTGAAGGCCTATGGTGTACATAGGTATTTGTTTGTACTTGTAAAAAAAACTGTACTGCTCTGTGCTGCTCCTTCCTCTCACTTTATGTGTGTGTGTGAGAGAGAGAGGGAGGGAGAGAGAGGGAGACAGTATCTGAGGGAGCGCACAGGTCTAGATTGATGTGTACCGCCGGCATGGCCGTTTCTACTGAGAACGGCCCCACTCCTCTGCCTAATGATGCCACATCCATCCTGGAGCGCATAGTACTGCACGGCTTAAGCATGTGTGCAGTGTGTGAGTCCACAAGGCGTCTATCCTGGGGGCAACAACGCAGCACCTTCCACAGCCTCTGATCACCTTTTATTTGGCACCAAGCATGTGTGTGTGTGTGGGTGTGTGCATTTGTGTGTATGTGTTTGAGAGTGAAGGGTCCTATGTGCCCATTAATATTAAATATAGATACCCTTGTCAGTGAATTACATCCTCTGATCCCTTATCCTCCTCTCAGGGAGGAGAGGTGAGGAGGGAGAAGTCATAGGAGGTGAAGAAAGGGAGAGAGAAGAGGAGAGGAGTGAAAGGGAAAGGAAAAAAGTTGAAGGTATGGAAAAGGAGAGGGCTGATGAGAGGCAAGAAAGCAAGAAGCGAGAAAACTGATGGAGAGAAGGTGGAGAAAAGAAGGAAGAACATGCAAAATGAGGTGCTTTAAATGTGCCAAGAATAACTGGGGGACAAGTAGAAGAGAAGATATGATGAAGAAGAAAGGAAAATGAAAGGAAAGATCCAGTCTACTGGCTTCTTAGATAACTCGCATATGTCTTGGATAATGGCAAATTTTCTGAATCTGAATGTTTTAAATTGTTGTGCAATTACATTGATTAGAATGAATGAATGAATGAATGAATGAATGAAATGAATTAAATTTGTAATTTGATGTGAATATGACTTTACTTTTTTTGTTTAGTTGTCTGAAATTACTGTATATATAAATAAATCAAACAAATTTGAACGAAATAAAAAGTTAGGGAAAGACAACTTGGACTTATTGCTATTGACAACTCATAAATGCACAATTTATAAAATACAAAAAGCAACTTTTTTAAATTAAATATAATAAATAAGGAGAAAAGGAAAGGAAACGTAATCAGACGAGGCCAGAAAAGGCAGGCAGAGAACAGTAGGGAGGAAAGAAGGAGGATGAAATCTGTAGAAAGAGGGATGACAGAAGGGATCGAGGGGTTTTGGGATGTATGGATGGAGGGAGGAGGTGCCAGCTGATTGATTGTGCAGAGTGCTGGAGACTTGTGGAAAGAGGGATGAGGAGAAGCAAGGGGAAAAAAAGGAAAAGAAAACAGAGGACTAAATCTATCACACTGAGGAGGCAAAGGAGAAGAAGGCACTGCCATGAAAACAGGTAGAGATCAAAAAGGAGGGAGGAGTATGGAGTGTAACAAAACATGCCGGTGAGATACAAAGTTCAGCAAAAGAGAAAAAGTCAGGACAGGCGTAGGTAAAGAAAGAGCTTGGCAGACATTGAGATTTATGGTCCCAAAACATCAGAAAGCAAGAAGTGATAGAGCAATGATGAGTAGAAGCAAAACAATGGAGTGAACAGTAGCAGCTTTGACCTGTCATCTGTCTGTAATAAAAGGGAGAAGGAAGGAAGAGAGGAAAAGAGGAGTGACAGTTTTATTTTCCTAGCCAGGCGTTCATTCCCATATTCCCTGGCAAGCTCTCACCTGATGGAAAGATGGCAGAAAATCAATAGTCCATGTGCGTAATGGAGTAATGACTCTGAGTGTATGTGTATGTGTGGATAATGATAAGTATGTGTGTATCTGCCCGATCCCTAAGCAATCACACACAGCTTAAGCCAGTCCCATGGGAAGAGGGGCACTTTAACTAACAACTTCATTACTGCAGCCACACACACAAACTCACAAACTCACATACACAAACACTGTTGATCATCAAGCACAGACTTTTCACAGCCACAAAACATTACAATGTCATTCATCTAGCAACAGTTTTATTTTGAAATGCTTCTTACCCATATGTTGTGTAAAATGTTATGGACACCCAATGACAACGCAGAAAGGTCTATTCTGCTAATAAGACAAATACTTTAAACTTTTTATTTTCTTTCAAAAGATTAGAAATATGCCTAAATGTACTAGCTCGATGTGCCATAGGTCTGTTTATCCACACATCTCTCAAAGTGTTCCCAGGCACTGCCAAGTTGTTCCGAGGCTGTGAAAACATTCCCAGTGCTGGGATCATGGAGGCCCTGGCACACACACGCACACACACACGCACGCACGCACGCACACACACACACACACACACACACACGCACACACACACACACACACACACACGAAGAGAGAAAGATGCACTGCAATCTATCAGTTAGGTCATCAAGGGGATCTTTCCTCACAAAGAAAGGCCCACTGCCTGCTCAAATGATGGGATGCTAGCAAACCTCTGTCTCCAAAATCAAATAACCCTTACACATAGTACGCACACATCTTCTCAGAGTCACACACACACTAACCCCATGGACATGCAAATGGCCACATCCACAAATCACACACACAACTTGCCCCCAACTCATTAGGGGTCCACTGATCATAAAGAATGATGCTCGGTTTAACTATCTACCAGAGGAGGACGGTGGGAAAAGAGGAATTTGGACAAAGGGTGGCCCGTTGCGACTCAGCATCGGCACGGACCAGCAGCTCATGGTGGCAGCCCCCTCTGTTTACTAGCGGCTAATTAATTCGCCACATATGCTGAGAACATCTGTCGCTAGTGACCTGCCGGGAGAGCAGAGGACGCACTGCTGCGACAGCCCGCTTCCCCCCACTCTCATTAGCACACACACACACATGCATGCACGCACACACGCACACAGTCAGACAATTATATACAGGAACATGAGCGATACACACACGGATGGATGTGTGCAGACACACGCACCTTCAAACGTCAAAATGTAACTACACATACAGTGCGTTGAAACAGACACAAACTTTGATCCACCTTCAGATCAAGACTTGATCCCTCTGCAGGGGTCACTACAGTGAGCGGACTCGCACAAGAGACTTGGTAATTGTTTTATGCTGGATGGCCTTCCTGTGGCAATCTGGGCTCGAACCTGCAGCTTCAGGATTACAGGACCACAGCCCTGACCCCCAAGCTACCACGGCCTCAAAGAAAAACATAAATGTAATAATCTAAAATTTTGCAACCTCTTTTGTACAACTTTGTCCTTCATGCTGCACTGTGTCAGAGCTAAACTTGGTGAAAAAAAAAAAAAAAAAGTGAAGCTCTGTGAAAGTGCAAACCGCAGCACCAGCAGAAAAACTCCCACTAGCCAATCAGATTCATTAACCTCCACCATTCCAAAATCCCTAAGGGGGGGACTCACAGAGACAAAGACAAACTCTCTTCCCCGGTGTGTGTCCTGTGTCTCCCCTTGTTTCTACCACTTTTTGCTCCTTCTGGACCCCATTACACTGATCCAGCCCTCCCCACCTCCCCCAACCTACGCCCACTGCCCATGAATCAGGTCTCAACACAAGAGTCGTTAAACACAATCGAGTTTGATACTCTGACTTCCTGCTGCAATATATAATAGAAAAAAGACAAAATTATGGACATTTTAAAACGCATGAAATTACACAGGTAAGCTGAAGCTTTGTCAATGGCTTTTAGATGAGTTGATGCATTATTTTGTCTTATTTTCAAGAAAATATTAGGCTGGTGCACATCTATATAAAAAAAAAGTTTATTCACTGAACCATTTAACGTGTTATTTATATAATTTTATATCCTCCCACATCACGCTGTCAGTGCAGTTACAGCGTGCGCTTTCAGGTTTTCATTACCTTCAGTGTTCTCTTAATGTGGGCTGAACTCGACCAAAAGGCCTTTTCTTACTCCGCTGCTGTAACCCGGAACACCTTGCAACAAGATCTGAAGCTCTCCGCTTTGATTTAAGGGATTTTCAACATTTGATAAGGTCATTAGAAAAATATAAGCAAATATGTTCTTGTTTTTAGTACTTTACCTTGTTTTATATCATACATTGATTTGATCGTCATTATAACTACTTTTTATTTTAATTGCTATTTCTTGTTTTATATTGTTGTCTGTACTTTATATGTTGTCTGTGTAAGGTAAAAATGAGTCCTCGTGACTCAATGGGACTAACCTGTATAAATAAAGGTTGAATGACAATTTTACACTGATCAATTTTTCTAGCGACATGTTCAATTAATAATTTGTATGACTCTGTTTTGTCTGGTTAAGTTCAAATAATGTGTGAGTATATGCACCATGGTTTTAAATTTTTAGTTTCAGACAATCTGCCTCAACAGAGCTTTGAGTTATTGATAAACAAAATGGCCTTTTTTTTAGCTTTCACCTGCTGGTCTCTGTAGATTTTAACGATCAACTGGGTCACAATAATTACAGAAACATGCAACCATGATAAAATGCTTGTTTTCCATTTTGTTTTGTTTTTATTTCAATTCAGTTTATTTATATAGCGCCAAGTCATAGCAAAAGTCATCTCAGGGCTCTGAACAGAAACATTCATATTTAAAAATAATAATTTAACATTATTTGTCTGAGGAGCAGACTGCTTTGAGTTTAACTCCATCACAGAACTCTCATCTTGAGCAAACATGAAGGCGACAGTGGAAAGGAAAAACTCTCTCATGAGAAAGAAACCTTTAGTAGAACCAGGCTCAGGACAAGTGTCCATCTGCTTTGACCGGCTGGGTTTGAGAGGAACAGATACACAATGGCAGGTCAAGAATCACATGTTAAGCTATAAATAGTATCAAATGAAAACTATTCAGTTTTAACAATTTGTTTAAGGAAATTAGGCCAATTTTTCTTCTGGTAGTCTAAGTTTAAGGCAGAATAACAAGCCAACACAAATTAGAAGATGCATCAAAAAGGAAAGTCTTAAGCACAGTCTTCAGACTGGACAATGATAAAGCCTTACGGACAGAAACCGGAAGTTGGTTCCACAAGAGAGGAGCCTGATAACTGAAAGATCTTCCTCCCATTCTGCTTTTGGAAACTCTAGGAACCGCAAGTAAGCCTGCAATCTGAGAGCGAAGTGCTCTGTATGGAAAATATGGAACAATAAGATCTCAAATATAAGATGGAGCTAGGTTGTTGAGAGCTTTTTAGGTTAGAAGTAACATTGTGGATTCTGGACTTGACAGGGAGCCAATGGAGAGAAGCTAAAACTGGAGAGATATGATCTCTCCTACTAACTCTAGTTAAGACTCTGGCAGCAGCATTTTGGATTAACTGAAGACTTTTAGTGTATTTCATTTGGGAAGATTGATTGATTGTTTTCCCCCTTTTCAAAAAAAGTTAAATTTTTACCAAACATGCAACCTTAAAAACAAGCACTGCTTTCAAGTAAAACCATCAGACTCAGACAGTTAGGACCGAGTCTGTCTGCTGCTCGTCCTTGTCAATCCTCTGAGGAGTCAAAGTGTTAAAGAGTTTACCAAGTTCTTCTCACCTTCAGCTCCACTTACGGCCTCTAAAGTATCCAGTAGACTAATCACTCAGTCAACGTTTCTTGCCATAACTCAGTCAACCAACCAACAAACAAGTCAACAAGTCAGCCGCTCTGTGAAGCATCCGACCGCGCATCCAGTCAATGGAGCAACCACCCAGCCACCGGACCCCCACCCCCCACCTGTCCCTGCTAATTTGGTGAGGAATCAATTAAGGCTGTGTTTGCTGAGTTCTCCTTGCCTTCAGCTCATCTGCTCCTCTCTAATGCAATTGTCCTGTGTGCTGCGTGCGGCGCGGCATAATAAAGTGATAAGGCTAATCAGGTTGGCTGCTCCTCTTCTCTCCCCGTACGCACACTACACTTATTCTATTAGATGTGTAATGAGATTCTGCACTCCATCAACACGATACTGCTATGTGCGTGAGAGAATGAGAGTGTGTCTTTAAGTGTGTGTTTGTGCCTGTGTCTGTGTGTTGGTATGTAAGTGTGTGTGTTTGGCCAAGAGAGAGCTTCTGCTCTTGCAAAGGAAATTTGCTCCATTTACATTCTATCATTAGCTTGAAACAAATGTGCCCTTGAGCTTAGTGCCCCTGTCTCTGTCGGCTGCAAACACTTTACTTTGGCAGGCGATCATAGTAACATGCACACACACTCACACAGACACACACTCTTGAGTAAGACACTTGAGCGTACAATCAAACAGCATAGATGCTCACTTAAACATAACTAACCGCACAAAGTATTATTCAGATGTACATTTAATGCTACACATGCTAGTGAAATAATCAGCTTACGGATCATCTTACTTTTCATTATGCGAACAAGCATGTAAGCAAATGCACTCACACACACACCTACACACCACATACATTACAGCACTTAACCAGACAAGCAAAGAGAGTGATGGTTGAGTAGATGTAGAGGACACTGGGCTCTATGATGTGTAGAACAGTTCTGGTCAATGGGGCAGATAATGAGTTACCATAAACAGCAGCAGTCTTGCACTGTCCAGCTCAGCTCATTAACATGGCTGGCATATGTAATCAGAGTGTTGCTGGGGCGTGTCTTGATGTACTCTGCTATTTCTCAAAGACAGGGCTGGGCCCATGGGGTGGGTCATGAGAAGGTAAGAATGGATCACTAGATAATTTTCAGGAAATATTGGTTATTCACAAATTAATGCAGTTTATATGCAGAAGGCAGTAAGGTAAGAGGCTAACATTAACTTGTTGAATGTTGTCAGCCAATCAGGAAATAGCATAACATCCACTCAGCAGTAACAAAAAAAAAACATTCTGGTAAGTCCAGATGGAAGGCATGGCTCTTATGTTTTAAAGTGGGGTTCTGTGAACAGTTAATAGCCAACCTGTTATAGGTATCAGTGTTGCATTATTTCAGTAGAAATATGATGTTCCTGCAGGAAGTGCTCTAGGTTTTATCAGGAATGCTACAGCTAGCTGCTATTGCTGCTATTTGTGTATGCAAAAAAAACATACAATTATATGTAAAGTAACTGTGCTATGCAAAACTGACAACAATGTAGTTTATAAAACAGCTTTATAAAAACCTTTAGTACAAATATTGCTATTACAGCTGTTTTAAAGTGATATTAATCCACTTTAGTTTTTAGCCTACCTGTAGCGATTAGCTCGTCAATCTGGTCAGAATAAAATAATTCACAAACCTCAGGTGATGTAAGCAGCTGTCTACATCAGGTAAGGTATTTAGTGTACCGGTATTTATCCTTTCCACGGAACCCCACTTTAAATATTTTGAACAGATTTTAAGGGAGCAAATGCTTTGCACTGTAATTTACAGTATTTATTTTTATTATACAAAGTTATAATAAAAAAAAAATGATGGCTCATAAAATCATTGTAAAGTCACCTAGTCACTTAGGTAGTGGTTAGAAAACATTTTAAAGTAGTTTACTGGTCATATTTTTGTTACAGAACCGTTTATTAAAATAAATTCATTTCTACAGTATAATTAAACTTGTCCTCATTCAAATATATATCAATAATAATAAAAGTAAAAACAAAAAAAAATTGTGTTACGTATTCTAAAATTTCCTTTGTTATTAAATATAAAATAAAAATCTTTAAGCAACTTGGATTTTTCACACACTGGTCAAAAAATAATTTAAAACACAAGTCCTTTTACCAAACAACAACATACATTTTAAATTATTGTGAAGCAGCAACATAGTTAAGTACAACATGGCTGCATCTTTTTAATCTTAAACATCGCAGAAAGCATGAGATTAAAATGCTTATTTCTTCTTTTGTCATTTTCTCCATCAACATGAAACAACGGGAAAACAAAACAGCCGAGGGTATAAAGTATATTGGTACTTTGGAGGCCAGAAAGCTGCCACAGAGACGTAATTAGAAATCACACAGGCACTCTCACACACATACAAACACAATATCAAGCTGTGCACATCCTCATTAACTCCATGAGTGTGATAAAATATGATTCTCTCTCATCCCACCCAAGATTTCATAAAGAGGAGATAGTATTTCAAGCTGCAGACACCAAATCTCTAATTATAACTTTATTTGAAGAAAACAAGGGAGCACTTAATAAGCAAATGAAAGTGATAATAACTTGGAATATGGATTGGACCTAACAGACTAGATTACAGGGGTGAACCCCCGCCGAGAGCGGGAGACAAAGTATAAGAGAAAGGAAGGAGTTATAAATAATGTGACAAAATGAGTAAATTACAAAGCTAAATACTCAAAGCTGTAATTATGTCTGCCTTTGAATGGACAGAGATGAGTGGATGTGCAGATGATCGAATGGAAAGAAGTTAACTGCTTTTCTACTTTTTTCCTTCACTCTCTTCTTCTCTCACATTCACTCAGTCACTCTTTCTGCTTCTGTTGTTCTTTTTACTGTTCAGATGGTCAAAGTTTTTTTTTTCTTTTCCAAAGTACATTCAACAGTTAGATGATAAGCACAAACAAGTTCATCAATGTAGTAAAAGTGATTAGTTTATATGTCAGACTGAAAATGCTAACTTGCTTTTTAAGAAATCTACATGATGCCTAATGTGACTCTTGAGGAGCTTGAAACACAAGGGAAAAAAAGATGATTTTAAATAATTGCTCTTGAATGAAAACTAAAAAAAAAAAAATCCCTAAAATGGTTAATGTAGAGGGCAGCAAAGTGGTGCAGTTGGCAGAGCTGCTGCCTCTCAGCAAGAAGGTTGCTGGGTCGAATCCCAGTTAGGTGGAGTTTGCATGTTCTCTCTGTGCGTGTGTGGGTTTTTTCCAGGTATTCTGGTTTCCTCAGACAAAAACATGCATGTTAGTCTGATTGGTAACTCTAAATTGTCCCTAGGTGTGAGTGAGAGAGTGAATGGTTGTCTCTGTGATGGACTTGTGACGTGTCCAGGGTGTCCCCCGCCTCTCGCACAGTGACTGCTCGATATGGGTGACCCCTGTGACCCTAAAAGAAAAAAGCAGGTAAAAGATAATGGATGGATGGATGATTAACATAGAGTTTGAAAAACATAAAACTGAGGCTGTTAAACTGTAACATCAACTGTCTGAGATTTCATGTACTGTATTTAGACCTTGTCAGGATCTGTGTCTTTTTTGTTCATTTATTTTATTAACATTTTTCTATATTTCAGTGTTGTTGTTTGTTTCAGTTTTCCTCTGTGCAATCAGCCACTTTTAAAACAGTTTCAGTATCTGTTCCTCCTCTCCTGCTCGGCCCACTCTCACCTGTTCCAGGTTGTCATTTTGTCCGAGTCTCTTCACTCCTTTCGTCACCCCTGTCTATACATGCTCTCTGCTTCCCCTTCACCTGTAGTTTTGCTTTATGTGCTCACCATGTCCAGTTCTTCATGTTTCCTTGAGTTTCTCTTTTGTAAATAGTTGTTGCCACATAATCCTGTTCATTTTGGGAATTAAACAAACTTAATTTTGCTCGTGCTCCTTGTCTGTATTTCTGAGTCCACGCCTACAAGCTGTGACGGTGTGTTTAGTTCAGAAAAGTTTTGAACTAACACTAAAGTGTGCAAGTTTGTACTTATGAACAGCAGATGCCAACATATTGTCAAACTGAACTTGATAACTTGTGTGTTAAATATAATAGAATGTGTAACTGCAGTTTTTATGTTTGTTTTTTCCTCAGCCGAGAACCCAGATGTTTGTAGCACTCTGACAACTTAAAGTGAGTTTATACATGATTTTTCAGATACAGATAATGTAACGTAATATGTTTTTTTTTGTAGTAAAATGAGTCTAGATTTTATTTCTTTTTCTTTCGGCTGCTCTCGTCTTCAGGGGATTGCCACAGCGAGAAAACACACATGAAGATTTGGCATTTGTTTTATGCTGGATGCGCTTCCTGACACAACCACTGAGCACAGAACAGCTGCAGCCCACAAGTGTGGAGCTGAGGGCACTTAAATGAGTTTTCATTGTAGTGTTAAACTCACTATTAGTTGTTTATAGCATCAAAATGTGAAGACTTGGTTATCAATAGAAGCAAATTGGTCCATTCATATAATTTGCCATTTGACGTAAAGAAGGTTGTATGAATGCATCTGCTATTAAATCCAATCAAGTACAATATAACCATTTTTTTTATCCATTTTGAATAAATTCACAATTGTGTGAAGCAGTTGGGTGTACAAATGGTACCCAAATGTTTTTGGATTTGTTTGGTCAAAATATTAAGTACAAGTGCATATAAAACATTTAAATATTGTGAAAAGGTTCAATTGTTGTTGTTTTTTGTCAATTGTTTCAAAAAGTGAAACTCACATTTTATATAGATTCAATACACAGAGTGAAATATTTCAAGACTTTATTTTTTGTCATTTTGATGATTATGGCTAAATAATGATAAAACAAAATTCAGTGTCTCAAAAAATTTGAATATTGTGAAGAGTTTCAATATTGTACACTTCTGGTGTCACTGTAATCAGCTGATTAACTCCTAGCTACAAATGTCTCATTCCTCAAGTCAAGCCACTCCTGAACCAGAGACAACAGCAGCATCTTACCTGCTGAGAAGAAAAAGAACTGGACTGTTGCTCAATGGTCCGATGTCCTCTTTTCAAATGAAAGTAAATGTTTAATGTCATTTGGAAATCAAAGACCCAAAGTCTGGAGGAAGAGTGGAGAGTCTCAGAATCCATGTTGCTTGAAGTCCAGAGTGAAGTTTCCACAGTCAGTGATGGTTTGGTGTCATGTCCTCTGCTGGTGTTGGTCCATTGTGTTTTCTGGAGTTCACAGTCAACGCAGCATCTACCAGGACATTTTAGAGACTTCATGCTTCCTTCTGCTGATGAGCTTTACGGAGCCGCTGATTTCATTTTCAAGCAGGACTTGGCTCCGGCCCACACTGCCAAAGGTACCAAAAGCTGGCTGTGGAATATTCTAATTTTATGAGACACTGAATTTTGTTTTTTCATTATCTGGAAGACATAAAGGCTCAATGGGATTAACCTGTCTAAATAAAGGTTGAATTAAAAAATAAATAAAAAAATCATCAAAATTACAAGAAATAAAGGCTTGAAATATTTCACTCTGTGAGTAATGATGCGTGTGTAATGGAATGTAATTCTATGTGTACATTTGAATACTATTTTTGCAGAATATCAGTCAGGCTTTAGAAAAAGATCATAGAATTACAGCTGCAATGAAGGTGGTAAACGACATTCTTATTGCGCTTGATAAGAAACATTGTGCACCACTTTTCATACATTTGTCTAAAGCCTTTGATACTAATGATCATGACATTTTAAAACTTAGACTTCTGCTTTTAGGACTTCCAGAAAAAGCAATTGCTTGATTCACAAATTACCTCAGTAATAGAACTCGGGGCATCAAATGTGATCGTCTGTGTTCTGAATTTGTTACTGTCCAAAAGGGAGTGCCACAGGGTTCAGTACTTGGTCCCCTCTTATTCATTATCTATATAAAAGACCAGAGTTTGAATATGTCATATGCACATTTACATCTTTGTGCTAATGACACAGTTATTTACTGTTGTGCATCCATACATGCTCAGGCAATTGATTCTTTGCAGAATGTTTTGACGTAATACAGAACTCTTCATTGCAAGTGAAGCTCGTTCTTAATGCAGATAAGACTAAATTTATGCTGTTTTCTAAATCCAGAAATCAATTGCAAACAATCCACTCAGTGACCATCTTGGAGGGAAATTAAATAAAAATGGTTCACAAGTATAAATGCCTTGGCGTCTTGATTGATGACCCTCTCACTTTTAACTCTAGAGAAGCTTGTAGCTGCAACATTTTTAACTATACAGTGTTGGATTAGATTATGGAGATCGGTCATATTTGAATGCCTCTGCTCACCATGTTCATATGGTTGATACTGCCTATCATGTTGCTCTTAGGTTCATCACTAACTGTAAAGCATTGACACATCACTGTGAGTTATACTCATGTGGGATGGCCTGTTCTGGCCACTAGAAGGGACAGCAATTGGCTTGTTTTAACATGTAAGGCAATATTTGGACTTCTACCTTTGTACATATGTAATTTAATTGTACAGAAAAGTGCTTTTCATACTCTTTCAGTTCCATTTGCTCGTACAGATAAAAAGGCTTTTGTTTATTCTGCACCTTTTGCATGTTGCACGATGACTCGAAATTAACAGACTTAATATACTGTATCTGAGTTTTTAAATTGATACAGAGATTTCTGTTTATTTCGATTACATGTAACATGTTCAGTGGTGAGGTTGGACCCAGGCGCAGACAGAACTCGGGAAGCTCCAAGTATAAAAATAAAAAAAGTATGTTAAATAATAAATACAAACGCTGACGTGGCAGCAAAACTTACACTTCTTAAGACAGGAGACACGGAGGGAGAACAGAACCTGATGCCACAAGGGATACTTCATGGACAGTGGAACAACAAGGAAACACACAATATATAGAGAGACTAACAAGAGGACAAACACGAACTTCTGGGGAAAGACAACAGGTGGAAGAGGCAGGAGCTGATTACAAGAGGGAGAAACACTGAGAAGCAGGACAGATGACACAGGAAGTCACAAAAACACACACAGATCCTCTCAACGTACAAATTATTTTTAGTTTGAAGTAATGTATAGTGATGTATTTCATATTCTCATGGTTGTAATTTCCTTTTGTAATTTAATGTGCAACTCTGTACTTTAATGGTATTTGCTGCTGCCTATCTTGGCCAGGACTCTGTTGCAAAATAAGTTTTTAATTTCAATGGGATTTTTTAATGGTAAAAATAAAGGTTTAGTAATAAATAAATTAATATATGTAATATATGAGTTTCACTAGTTTAAATTATTGACAAACATATTAAACTTCATACAGAATGACTGAAACACTGTCAGATTTTTTTTCTAAAGCAACATTAAAACGCTCCCAACAACTCTGTGCTTTTACCTTGTTAATTGATATTTTGAGTACAGTTTTCCTGTGGGCTGCAAAAATCAGTTCAGTTGTGTAGGTACAAATTAAACATCATAATTAATAGTTGGATAGCATATTTGCTCTGTGTTTAAATGCAATGCCTTTTTCTTTAAGACAGGTGACATAGCAGAGCACAGGATGGAGGGGGTGAAGGCCAATGTTCATGTTGCCTTTTGAGTCCAGCTTTGTTTATAAAAACTTTGAAAAGCACCAATTAACACTAACTGAATAAAATGAATATAGAAATGTAGCATTAAACCATTTCAAATGTCATTCATGCTGAGCTAAGCAAAGCCATTGCTGAGTTCACTTGCAAACCAAACCAAGTCAAGCATGCCATGTAAAAACCAATTGATATATAGGTTTTATAATCTAATAAAAGGCAAAAAAAACTCATGCTTTCAACATTATTTAGTGATACCATCTGTCTTAACTCACAGAAAACCCACGACATAAAAAACTATTTTGTCTAATCTTCTGAAAACGTTATGCTTTTGTATGAATCAGTGGTTCTGTTAAGATTTTTAACCTCAGTTTAAAGCACAGCCCCAGCTCCCATCATGCATTTTTCTCTATCACGCTATTTCTGTTTCCTAATTTTCTTTTTTTAACCCTTTTTCATTCCCCACCATCTTCTGTCTAGTTCTACACTATTCCCCAGATCTCTTTAGGTTTGTCTTGAGCTACAGGAGATGAAATTGACTTGTAAAGAGGAGACAAGTATTCACAGAGGATTTTACCATTCAAGGTTGATTTCATTTTATTTGCTATCAGGGCTGTCTGTCTCTTTGCATGTTAAAGATATGAGGTGGGTGTGCACATGTGCATGTATGTGTGTTGCTCTATGCTTTGTATCTGCCATTCAGGCAGCTGTACAGATGTCACACAATCTCACTTTCTTTACATGGTTATATTTGACATATGCTTAACGGGGTCCAAAGGGATCGCTTGTAGCATTGTGCACTTAGGTAGATGTGTGTG
>NC_056499.1:19763160-19778868 GCF_014905685.2 Nematolebias whitei | reverse complement strand
CATACCATACCATACCATACCATACCATACCATACCATACCATACCACTTTATTTATAGAGCATTTAAAACAGCAACAAGGTCAACCAAAGTGCTGTACAGCAGAAACAAACAAGCAAAGCACACAGCAAAAAAATAAAATAAAGGAAAAATGAAAATACAGTAGATCCAAATGTAAAAAGATGGAACCTAAATTTAACACTGTAGAATATAGTAATGAGAACATTTGTTAAGAACAAATCATGTGGTGTCAAAAGCCAGGGAAGAAAAGTGAGTTTTTAAGCAAGACTTGAAAACAGTGAGAGAGGGGACCTGTCTGACGTGTAGTGGTAACTCATTCCACAGTCTTGGACCTACAACAGAGAAGGTCCTGTCACCTCTGAGCTTAAAACGAGTGTCTGGAACCAATAGAAGCATCTGGTCTGCTGACCTCAGAGAGCGCTGTGGGACATATGGCTGCAGCAGATCAGCGAGATAAAATGGGGAAGAACTGTTCAGAGATTTAAAAACTTAAAGAAGGATTTTGAACTGAATTCAAAAGTGAACCGAGAGTCAGTGCAGGGAGGCCAAAACTGGTGTAATGTGCTCTCTTTTGCCTGTACTGGTTAAAAGTCAGGCTGCAGCATTTTGAACCAGTTGTAATCGTGCAATGGAGGTCTGACTGATTCCAAACAGGAGTACATTGTCGTAATCAAGCCTGGATGTTATGAACACATGCATTACAGTCTCAAGGTTATTTATGGACAGTATGGGTTTCAGTTTAGACAGTTGCCTCATCTGAACAAAACAAACAAACAAACAAACAAACAAACAAAAACAGGATTATGGGATTAACCTGTATGAATAAAAATTGAATGAAAAAAATGTTTTGTTTGTCTTTTTCTCTCCACATTTCTATCATCTGAATCAAAAAAAAAGTATTATATCACCTTTATGGACTTCCAGGTCTTCCACAGAGAATCATCTCACATAAAGAAAGAGAATTGGAAGATTATATTAAATGTATTTTTCTCCTTTGGTTCCCTGTGATAATAATGTTAGTCATCAAATACAGTATAAAGCCTCAGCACAGCATGTTGGTGATTACACCTCACTCAAGTATGACATGCCTTGAATAAGATGATTAAGACAACTAAAATGATGTTGACCAAATAACAACTTTATATAAATTTAATTAAATGTGCAACGCCTCAATCATTATTGACAATGTGTTGACACCAGATGGATTGGAGGTAGCGAAGAAAGGATCAGTAACACAAAATCAAAACCAAAAAAAATAAATAATGTGAAACAACTTTAAGACATTGTTGTTTGATTCTCAACCAAACCAAAGTCACTAGAGGGTTTGTTTAAAACCTGTATGATTCTTAAATTTTCTGTTTTTTTGTATTTCGCATCTTGATAGATACACAGTAATTACTGAGATGTGATAAACCCCAAAAGATAAGAAAAAATACAAACCAAAACAGATGGATATAATGACACAAACTGCAAGGAGACATTCCTCAGCTTTACGCACATGGCGTCCATCCGTATAAGAAATGTGATTACAAATGAGAGTGTGAATGAGAGTACGGAGCGTCACAGCTGGCACAGCATCTGGCTTGGCATATCGTTGCCCGGCCTCGCCCACTGCCTGTGTGCTCTAATGTGGCTGTCGACAAGCCCATTAAGAAGCCATTACTAAATGCTCTGTCTCAGCTCCTCTGTACAGCACAGGCCCAGGGGAATGACAGCAACGTAAAAGAGAAGTGAAGAAAGTAGGGAGAACAGTTGCACCAAAGCAGAGAGAAGAATGATCAGTTAGTGTTGAAACTTTCCTGCTAGATTTAATGAAAAAGAAAATGTCACATTTGTGACAGAGACAGGTTCTGAGCACATTTCATATTTCTCTCTCAGAAAAGACTTGTGAGGGAGCGTTGCCTCAGGGCACAGGACGGCCTGACATGAAGTTATCACTTCCTGTAAAAGTTCAGGACTGGTGCAAAAAAAAAGAAAAAAAAAGCTTAACTCTTACAGGAGGTACAACTGTAACTAAAAACTTTTACCCTTCAAATATGTTTTAAACAAGTTTTTTCTTTTTCTTTATGGAAACAAATGCTTGGCTTATAATACATGATCAACTGAAGGATGGTGCATCTCTCGGTCCTTGTCTCAAGTATTTGGTGAATCTTTTCTTTATTATTTTTAAAGACATGACTTTTAGATAGTGTTCGTCTTCTGATTGTCTTATAAACATCCTAATTCATGCTCAGTAATCCAGGTAGAAAATCCAACAAAGTTAAGTCAGTTCCTCTGGATGGTTTATTTTTGTTGAAACATTTTGTCTTTCATCCAAAAGACTTTATCATTCAGAGGAGCCACAGGCGTTCATAGCCACTTTGGCCATGGCTGCCTCAAACGAGTCGGTGGGGGAGAGGGCGGACTCCAGAAACCATCTTATCATCAGTAAACAAGTTGATCCACTATGTGAAGGTGCCATTTATAAAACTGAGTTTGTTGTGGCTCCTTGGACTGATGAAGCCTTTTGGATGAAAGACGAAACGTTTCAACAAAAATAAATCGTCCAGAGGACCTGACTTAACTTTGCTAAATAGTTTTATAAACCTGATAACTCTTCTTCTGTCTTCCACATGTTCATTTCCCTCCTTTATTTTGTGCATGCTATGCTGTCATGGTCAGGTAGAAGGATAAATTGAAAACGAGTGAAGAGTAGGGAGAATTTTGGATGCTACAAGAATGCCAATTATATAAAAAAAATGGATAAAGTTGTTAGCTCCACAAAACAGAGAATTTTACATAACACATCAAGGCTTGCAAATATATTGTGTTGTACATCATATTCTCGAAATGCATCATAAATCCAATTAGGACCAGTATACCAGGTCAGAACACTGTATGTCACTGACTGTATGAATGAGTCACATGACTGTGCCACATATTTCTAGAAATGACACATTTAGCTGTACAACACTACATACTGTAATGTGCTTTTATTAAAACACCTTAAAAATAAAACAACAAATCTGTGAATTCAGGTTGTTTTAGTGAGAGGCAAGAGTGGAATTCGATCTAATTTATATGTAGATAAGCCATAAATGTATACCAGTTATCATATGGATGTTAAAAATGGAAAGCGTCTTTTCATCAACTTACATTTGTTTCTAAGACAGTATCACATTGTTCATTTATTAGAGTAAAATTCAAGATGTAAAGTACATTTTCAGAACATTTCTTCATGAACATGAAGAGGAAACAAATACTTTAAAGTAACATCCATTAAAGAAGGCCAATGAATGAAATATAGTATTTATTTTGCCTGCCTTTCATAAATTGGGATGAAGGTTAATATATTTATAGTATTCCACAAAATACACTCACTAACACTGTATGATTACTGCGTGAGCTTGTGTGTCTGTGTGTGTGGGTGGGGTGTATGTCACAAAGAGTGTGTGTGTAGAGTGGTGAATTGCTCTTTTCATGAGTGACTCTGACAGGTTTCTCATCGGGCCCTGAAGCCTTGTCTCAGTTGGACATCATAAACAACACAATCGCCAACACTACAAGACACCCCCCGCCCCCCAACACACACACTATGTATGCTTTACTGACAGAAAGTAGAGTTTTCTGTAAAACTTCAGTTTTACTGGAGCAGTACTTGGAACCACACATGTGCACGTGTTTGTGCGTCTGCACCGGCTGCTGGAACTAAGCGGGGCTCTTAATCATGGCTGTAACGGGCAACATTACCGGCAGCAACAGCAGGCTAATGATGAATGCTCGAGCCACTGTGAAAACCCTGACCTCCTTTTCTGCTGCGATGCACAAAAAGCTCTTGTTCTTTCACCAAAAGGCACAAATACACATGCATTAACGCACACAAACGCACACACAGGTATAAGTCTGCAAGAACAGAAGAATCTTAATGAAAGCGCTACAGAGTCAAAGAGACATAGATTAAGGGGGAAAATGCTTGCACCTACATGTGCACCCACACACAAACCCACCTTGCTCATACCTCTGTTTTGCAGCTGGCCTAGTTGTTAGGAAAGTTTCATCTGCGGCTGTGACTGTGTAACATGACCTGCTCTTCAACTTTCCCACTTATACACTTAAGTGGATTACCATGAAAGTTGTGAAATGACAAAAAAAGAGTCTAAAACATTAATCTTGGACTTGAAGCAGGCAGCAGGATATTCACTGATGGATAAATACAAAAAACAATGACATCCAGATAAGGGGCCTTAGTGTGATGTAAATGGGCAAGAATGAGATGAAAAGATAAAAATGAAAGGAAGGGGAAAGATCCATACGACAGAGAGACATGAGACAGATGGTTAAAAAACACAAGCGAAAAATAATTTCTAAAAGAGGTAGTGAATAGTTATAAACGAGAATAAAGTTTTGATGAAGGACAAACTAATGTCAGGGACTGGGGCGGTTTGAGCTTCCTGCTCCGCGGCTACCACATGTGATCCTTCCTGTCACTCACACTCCATCGCCATGACAATCATCATAATGCTGATGCCTGGAGGTGCGGACAAGCCTGTCCTTGTAACAAACAGAAGCCTTCCTCGATCTGACACTAACAACTCCTGAGAAAATCTCCCACAGACACACAAACACACATGCTGACTATCATGCAGCCAAGACAGAAATAAAAGCTCTGGCACAGGAAAATCAAAGCATGCTTCAGCCTAGATTCAATATGAAAGTACCATTTATCGGCAACAATGATTTGAAGTGATATGCTACTGCCACTGTTTGAGAGCACAGTGAATGCTCTGTCAAACACATTTACTGTACAATATGCAGCATGTGGCTGTCTGCACGTGTGGACCTGTATTTGTGTGAGTGGGTGCATACAAATCCACTTCATCTGTACAATCCAATAATATATACTCACATATGAAATGTATGTGATGGAAAAATGATAGAAAGACAGAGAGACGCCGCGTGTGTGGATGTGTGTTTGCACTGGCCACAGGGAAGAGAGCAGGGACTTGTCAAACCGACAAAGACATGGCAAAGTGGATGGTGATGCCAGCCGTGTGTGACAGCTCATTCACATACAAGCTGTAGCCCCCCCAAACCTGCCCTGGCCTGCGCTCTACAGCTGTGAAATTTGGGATGCGGAGAGAAAACGAGACTGGTGGAACCCCTTTTTAACTGGAGGCTGACTGGTGTGTGTGTAGGGGCTGGGGTGGGGGTGATTGCAGTGAAGTGGGGTTCAGAGTGTCACATCAATTTGTGGCTGTGCTGTTTCTGGAAGAGGCTAACCCCACTGCCACTTAGGCTAAGCCCAACAGTGAACAACACACAAACAGACAGGACACATACATTTGTGTGTGTGTATGCACATGCACAAGCATGCACGCACACACACAACACACACGTTTGTCTTTCTATCTTTACGTGGACTTTGCATTGACTTCCATTCATTTTTCATTCATTTCTATAGCCTAACCCACTAACGGCACTTCTTCTTATAGGGCCCTGGCTTTGGGCCCCATAAGGAGCAGCTGGTCCTCACATCGTAGTATGTGTTGTAAAAATGGGTCTTACAAGGTAACAGACACACACACGCACACGTGCGCATGCATGCACACATACTTAAATCTGCAGACATGCTCAGCTCTACCACCGAGAAGATGGGTTATTAATTCCTTATGATTATAGCAATACTAGAAATAAAATAATAAATATTTTCAGACAAATGGGAGATATGCAAAAACTAAAATTAGATTTGACTTGATAAGTTTCCACAATATCTAAATTCAAATTTTTCACATATTATTTTTTCATTCAACCTTTATTTAGACAGGTAATCCCATTGAGCCTCGAGGACTCGTTTACAAGAGAGACCTGCTATTATCTGTGTAACTTTGAGCTACTATTGCAAAACCTTTTTATACCAAAGAAAGAAATTTAATAACTGTTCACCGCTACATGTCAAAATGTGCGGACAACACAAATTGGGATTTTGTGTTAATCAAACCAAACATGAAATGCAGCAAATTATTAACGTAAAAAAAGGCCTTAATGCCTGCATCTCACTGCAACACTTGAATATGCACAACAATAAGGTGAAGATAGATTTAATTTTCAAAACTATCAAGCATTTGCCTGGAATGGTATTTTTGGGATTCCTTATGAGGTATCTGAGTGTGACCAGTCAGATGAGGCTGTGTTGCTAGTTGTACACCCCCAGGGGTGACCTGACCAAGGCCCCAGCCCACTTTAACCACTCGTCTCCATTAACAGGCTACCAGATATTATTACGCTCCCTTGGGACCAGGCGTGCTCTAACCAACCATTTACCCTCTCCCTCTCTTATGTATTTCTTTCCCACATGTCTGCCTCTCTCTGCCATGATGTTACTCTATGAAAAAAGACAGCAGAGAGAAAAATATGAGATTGATTTATTTGCTTCGATGTTCGTTGCAATGAAGTCCTCACCCACTCTTTCTCCTGCTTTCTTTCTCTTTCTCCGCAAATTGAAACCAATTAGCGGGCAGAGCACTTGTAGTGGGGAATGTAGGGCAAGCGAGGAGTAATAAAAAAGTATTGACTTTTCTGTGACTGTATGCTGCGTGAAAGGGGTACCGCGGCCTTGTCCGACATGAAAGGAGCTCCATTAATTTCACTTATTTCACCCAGGCCCCTGTCAGAAGGCCCTAATGCATCCCAGGCACACTTCTCACATGCAGGCACTCAGACAGCAAACACCACTCCTGCCTGGTTACCAAATGAGTTTATATTATATATCAAAGTGACAGAGAGAGAGAGAAAGAGAGGGACAGAGAGAGAGAGAGAAACAATTAACTTCTAATTCTTTGATGAGACAGCAAGCAACTCTTTTCTTATGTAGCTAAATGTGCCCAAACCTTACATTTTTATTACAATCCCATTTCTTTTTCACTTATTTGTTCTGCATTGAACATTCACAGTTTTAGAAATTGTTATAGAGTATCAGAAAGTACCACACAAAACATCTCACCTCTAAAGATTCATAAAGAAATTGTAGAAATTACTGAAAACATGAAAACCTTGTTTTTAAGTGCACTGTTTTTTCCTTCTATAAGATTTTATACATCGTACTTCCAAATATATATATAAAACAGGCAAAACTAATGTAGACTGTGCTAAATTTGCCATATTTAATAAGGCAATAAATATGTCTTCTGTTCAGGACATGCAGTCAAGCACGTCATTAATTTCACTACTGCAAGTCTTTAACACAAAATATCTATGCATTAGAAAAAGTGTATGCAAATTTGTTAGTTTAATAAATTTTCAAGTAAATGTGTGCATTTGAAAAAAACAAAACAAAAAAAAATCAGTCAACTTTTGCTAATAAAATAAAAAAAAAAAAAAAACAGTAAGCATGAAATTGTAATTTTACTATGGGGTGATTTTAAGGTTTGTGCAGACAGGTAGATACAAGTTTGTTCCGTCATCTGCCACAATATTCACAATGTTATGTGAAAACCTCAGTATGTTGGCAAAATTCCAATACTGATTTCAAGTTTTAGATCACTTTTCTGTAAAATTTATTTCAGCTTATAAATATACAAAAACCATCAAACACAGGCTTAGAAAACTTTGATTCAAAACGTCATTCTTGTAGTTGATTGTGTCCGTGTGGATTTCTTGTCAGCATTAAATGTGTTCCGGTGTTTAAGATTGTGTTTTCATGTAAATCCATGCATATGTACGATAGAGACCAGAACTTTCTAAGAGTCTGTGCATGAGTGTGTGTGTGTGTGTGTGTGTGTGAGAAAGAGCGAAGAGTGAGAGGCTATCTGCAGACAGAAACTAATCAGTGTGTGTGAGATAAGAAAGCAGCCTTTATGGTGTATGGTAATCAGCCCCCCCTTGGCCTGCCACCACCAGGCATAATCACCACGACTTATTCACATGATTGATGAAATATGCATCTGTGAAATCTGAGCCACGTTTATTATCATCCTGTTTTTCCATTCCCTTCTCCCTCCATCCTTTTTTTTCCTCCCGCAATCTTTTTTGTCTAATTCAACCTCTCTGCCACTCTCTGTGTCTCCTCCGTTCTGCAGTGGCCTAAGATGTTTGGAACCGTGTACAAACAAAAGATTACACACACAGCATGAGCTCTCGCTGATACACGCACACACAAACACGCACACACACACAACTGCGCTCACTCTGTGTCTGTCTCATAAAGAATTAATATGATTCATGGAAGATGCATAAAAAACATTATCATCTGAAGAAGAATGTGAAGAAAAAGGAAAGGAGAGATGAAAAAAAAACTCCAAGAGACCAAGAAGATGCATTAATTGCTCTGTCCTGCAGTGAGAAGTGTTTGCTGAATTAAAACACGCTGAGAAGATGAAGAGATGATGTGATGGATGGAATTAGATAGACAAAAGCTTTTTGTCACTGAGACTCAAACGTTGTAATTAAGGAGCAAACACCGAATTCACAACTAGGGTCTGAAATTGTGTTGTAAACAAGGAAAGCAGTTACCTGTAATTCAATTCAGTTCAGTTTATTTATATAGGACCAAGTCACATCAGAAGTCATCTCAGGGCACTGAACAGAAACATTCATATATATAAAAAATAAGTTAACATTATTTATCTGAGGAGCAGACTGCTTTGAATTTAACTTCATCGCAGAACTCTCATCTTGAGCAAGCATGAAGGCAACAGTGGAAAGGAAAAACTCCCTCATGAACAATGAAAACTCCAGCAGATCAGACACACGGGACAAGCGGCCATCTGCTTCGACTGGCTGGGTTTGAGAGGAACAGGAAGACGAACCAGACACACAATGACAGATAAAGATTAGCACAACAATACAGCCACCAGGTCCATTACCTATTCACTTCTGATGATCCAAACTATGAGACATAAGCTCACAAATTAAAAATTTCTAAATAATGTATTTTTTGTTTAAATTCTTACAACAAACGCAGCTCTTTGTGACGCATTAATATTGAGTTGGTTTTACGTTGAAGCCAAAAGCTGAGATGGCAAATTTCACCTCAAATTGTGTTTTAATAAAATAAAAATACCAAGAACCTAGAAGATGTAGTTTAAACTGTGTGTAGTGGCCCCCACACACAGTACAAACTAGTTTGTATTTTTCACATATTTGTTAGACTGTCAGAGTCAGAGATTCTTTATTGTCATTCGCACCTCATGTGGTACATGTGATGGAGCGAAATTATGTACACAGGGTCCCAGTTACATCCAACAATAAAATGTAAAAGAAGAACAATGATAACATCTAAGATATGAACTCAGAAAAACATCAACTAAATATACACTAAGCACTAATAGCATAAAAACATTACGTCGAACATCAGCACAAACCTGAACATGAGTCTGTGTAAGCAGATGAGCACGCATGAACACATCAACATGAAACAGATCAGCAGCAACATGATGTGATTTTTTCACAGTGATTATTACGGTTAGAGATTCATGAGTCTAACAGCCTCAGGGTAGAAGCTGTTCCTCAGTCTAGTGGTTCTACACTTAATGCTCCTCAACCTCCTTCCTGAGGGGAGCGGGGAAAAAAGTGTGTGTGCTGGGTGAGTGAGATCCTTCATGATGCAGGTGGCTCTCTTCCTGCATCTGGAGACTGTATGAGACTGGAGACTGTACAAGACAAGAGACCATTGTTCATGTCATGTCCATTTTTTTTCCAACAGTGTCAAGACTTTTATATTGTACAAGTTGCTACACATTAAAAGTAACTGAACTGTGTCTGCTTGTAGTTACACTGTCAAACAAGGGTTACAATAAATATGATGTTTGAGAATTCAACAGTAAAATTGACACCCTGAGTCATAAAACAAGGAGGAATTACACACAGGAGACAGAGAGTGAAAAAAGTGTTTCAAAAGGACTTGTATTTGAGCTGAAAGAATATGGTGAGTAGGTGGGGGCTGAGACTGAGGGTAAGATTAAGACTGCAGCAGCGACTGGTGAATTAAGGCCCGCAGCCTCGGGGTGCTATTACACATCCATAATGAGAAACGGAGAAGAGGGAGGCTTGTCTTTGCACTTCGACACACCTCAGATTAAATATGCACAATTCCCATGCAAAACGGGCTGCGAACAGCCAGGACCAGCGCTGCTGTCTAATCCCCTGTGCTGGAGTTGTTTCAGCCAGGGTTAACAGGCTCATCAGTCAACACAGGCTGCTTTGAACAGAACATCAAGGCCATTTGCAGGTTTAAGTGTTTGTGACTGCTTCCTTTTCCAGGACCCTTCGCCAAACTACAAGACACCAACCTCTCTCATACAGCCCCCATGGTGGTCCCTGGACATACGAGCCCCTATTAAGACACGTATAGGCATACACATGTATCAACCATTGCAGAGATAAAAGTAGCATAGCATAGCAAAGATAAAAGTGTGACTTTCACATACACATCAAGCATCTTATCAAGTGCAAAACCAAGGATACAAATGATGCACTGAACAAACAAGCCTTGTGCAGTGACACCTGCTTTCACATACACAAAGCTGGAAACACCAAGACACAGACGTACAGATTAAAAACACACCCGACATTTGCATTTAAAAGATGTTTTAGGCATGGTTTTGACTGCAAAAATCTCATGTAAGTCCACAAAATGTATCCTGTCTGCAGTATCCTTGGTGTCCATCTACGCCGTAGCTTTAACACAAACCATTTGCATTTCACAGCCGGGTTTGACTTCTATCACCAACACACTGCTGTATGAGAGGGCTGTCATGTTTCTCAAGTATGTATGCCCGTGCGTGTACTGCACGCAGCTATTTGATAGGCGCGCGCGTGTGTGTGTGTGTGTGTGTGTGTGTGTGTGGGGGGGGGGGTTGCAAGTAGGTATTGCAGATGAAGCAAACAGAACTAGTGTGCAAATAAACAAGGCAGAAAAGCAACGAAAGAGTAATGACAGGAGAATGAGATAGAAAGTGATTATACCACACTACATGCAGTATGCTTCAGTGGAGCATATCTGCACAGGGACAGACTGTCCATTAAAGTACAGACATTGCTATCCTGCTTGTCTGCCTGCTTCCTCTTACATCCATGTATGGAGTGGAAGCTATCTGCATAGTCTCAAAAACACTTTTCTAGTTTGATTACATGCTACAGATATTTTTTATAGCTAATACTGCCAAAGCAGATTTATAGTGTGTTTTATTTTCTATCTCCCAAAAACAACATTTAATTAGGTTAAATTATTAGACTAATGTGACTCAAGACATTTTGGACAATTATGGTTTAATTGTTTTGTGCAACATAAAATATAAAGTAATTTACTTATTTAAGTCACCAAATCATGACTGCAAATTATTTGATGGAAGTTGTCCATTTAGTACCATACAGTGTGCACTTGTTGCTCATTGTGACAATCTTTGAAGGCCTCATGATGCACAATGCCACCATAATGGAAACAAAGTGTAGGGTTAATTGATAAAGCTAGGATCCTGAGGGGGAAAGAGAGTGGTGGTGGGATTTTATGGCTGTACAAATGAAGGGGCAGCTGAGTTTTACACATGTTGTAAAAATGTTATGGGGAATTAGAGCTCCTATTTCTCACTACAGTAACAGGGCATTAATGCAGCTGAGCTGGAAGGATGGCTGGACCTAATGTGTAAAAAGTACATTCAGCCCATACACATGTAAAGGCTAAAAACAGAATTGTGTTGATTTGCTGCCACACCTGATCCTATTGCCCCAATTTGTGGCCTACTTCAGTTACAAAGATAATTGCTACTGAAAACTGTTTTCATTAAATCCAACAATTTTCAGTCAGGTCATCTGGACAGTTTCTTATTTTTGTTGCTGAAACGTTTCACCTTCCATCCAGAAGGCTTCATCAGTCAAGGAAACACACAACACAAAACTGATTCTTCCCCCAAATGGCTTACTCCAAAGTGGAACAAACCAGTTATGTTGTTGCTAAGATGACCTGACTGAAAATTGTTGGATTGTATACCTGGATTGTTGAGCATGGACTGTTTTGGTTTTGAACCAGTTTGACATGACTGCCGACGAGGAAGAGGGCCGGCTCCAAAGGAGAGGGCAAGCCAAAGACACCATCTTTGTCACATTTCTGTGCCCAGCTGCCATGTTTTTCACAGTCCTCAGTGCCAGATTATTGAAAACCTTGAGTGAGTAAATGACCAGCATCCATGCCAAAGCCTTGCCTGCCTTTCATGTTCTGACCCCATGCCTGTCTTCTGGATTCTTCATCTTGCCTTGCCCTTGCCTGTTCTGGACTCTGAAATCTGACCATAGCACTGACCCAGCTTCTGATTATTTTGACTACGTCTCCTGGATTATTCTCTGGATTTGGTTTTTGATCTCTGACCAACGGTTTTCGACCCAAGCCTGTTCCACTGAACCTTCTCTCAGGATTTTCCCTAAAGCTGCACTCAGTGTACTCATTCTCTGCTGCTGCCAACTCCAGTGGTGGAGAAAGTGCTCAAACACTGTACTTAAGTACAAGTACAAATAAACAGACAAAAATGTACTCAAGTAAAATTGTTAATGTGGTACTTCTACGTTTACTAAAATAAAAGTAAATAAGTACTTGCTTTTAAAATACTTAAAGTATTAAAAGTAAAAGTACTTATCTGTTGGACTCCTGGCAGGGACCAATGCAGACATGTTCCTGCTTTTAGTTTTCTACATTCGCCTTAGAATCTAGCTGTTTTTTTGTTACCTTATTTCTTCTAGCCATCCTATTTGTAAAAAAAAAAAAAAAGAAAAAAAACTGCAGTATGACTTTTTATAATTGTTTATTGTTGTTGCTGTTGTCCATTGTTGTCATCTTTCTTTGTTGAAATCAGGTCTCTCTTGTAAATGAGCCCTCGAGGCTCAATGGGATTAACCTGTCTAAATAAAAGTTGAAAAATTACATAATGCAATGGTCTACATATCTTTAAGTGTGCGTATATTTTCTGTAATACATTAATAGTGTTGAACCATTTTAATGAACAATGCTGCAGATAAAACATGTTTTTATTGTGTTTACTCTGTGACACAGTTCTCACAGTTCAGTTTTTATTTAAGATTATACCTTTGAAAATTTTTATTTAAGATTATACCTTTGAAAGTTTTTATTTAACACAAAGTAAAACCAATGTGTCATTTTAACTGCAGTAAAAACATTTAAGTCAAAGCTGTCTGCCTGAACAAAAGGGGCATTAGACACAACTAACAAACAAATAGACTCTGATAATTTCCACTGACTCCAGTTTGTCATCAACTCTAGTTAAATACTGTCTATTCAACCGTGTAATGGGTCAATATTGAACAATATTTTAACTTTCTGACACCATTTTTAAAACTTGGACCCGGGTGTCGAGCCATTTGGAGACATCTCTTGTCTCCTAATATCCCATGAACTGACACAAGAATTTCTTGTTCAAGTTCAGAAGAAATTGGTTTTCAAAGATTTTTTAGTTCAATCTCGCTCTTTTGGGAGAGAGAAGATGTCCTGTTGTACTGAGCAGTCTCTCAATAAGGCCATGGGTGTCTTCTGGCTGTCTCTCTTGCGGTGGAATACATTTTGGGTGTGTTAGTGGTGCTGCGGGTGCACCCAGCTCAGTGACACATATACTAGAATATATGTCACTGGTCCAGCTCTTCTTGAAGGCGGGCCTAACGTTACCTGCCCACTTTGCAGTGATTCAATGGACCAGCCCCTTTCTCACCATTAGTTACTTTCAAAGTAACAAACAAATCAAAAAGCCTCAACATGAATGTAATTTGTAATGCAACACATTATAGAAATGTAGTGCAGTAGAAAGTACATATACTTGATGTAAAATGTAGTGGAGTAAAAGTACAAAGTACCCACATTTAACTCTACTTAAGTAAAGTACAGATACATGAAAAATGTACTTAAGTACAGTAACAAAGTATTTGTACTTAGTTACATCCCACCACTGGCCAACTCACAGTTCTTGACGTCATTCTTCAGAACCAGCAGAAGGACTACACTTTGCTCTTAACTGTGAAGGTTAGTGACGCAGACTATTATTATTCCTTGAACCTTCACAGTCTTGCCCAGATCACTAACTCCCGTATCTCTACAGATCGGACCTGGGCCTAGAACCAGACCTCCACCAGTGGCAATTTATTAATAAATCTTTTTAACCATCCCTGGTTTGTTGTGTCGTGCACAAATCCTAAAACCCACTCTTGTCAATCTTAGCACTTAACTGTTTTTTTCCACTTTGGAGTAAGCTATTTGGGGGAAAAAATCAGTTTTGTGCTGTGTTTCCTTGACTGATGAAGCCTTCTGGATGGAAGGTGAAAAGTTTCAGCGACAAAAATAAGAAACTGTCCAGATGACCTGACTGAAAATTGTTGGATTGTATACCTGGATTATTGAGCATGGACTGTTTTTGTTTTCATTAAAGACAGCCTTCATAGATCAGATCATGGTGGTCCATCACATATGGCCAATAATAGCAGGACACTTTGGAAGTGTATTTGTGCAGGTACCTTCTTTCCCTGTTGCCTGAAGCTTCACATTTGCAATACAATAATAAAACCACCCCAAAACTGAGTACAAATGGGAAGAGGCATTTACATTATTTCTGTGGAGGGTAAGATGTGTGTTTGACTGAGTTAGTGCAAGGAGGTAACAAAGACATCATTAGAGCAGCATTACACAATATACACTGTATGCTCTCTAGCTGCACTGTAGGCAACGGTTTCTGTGTATGCATTTATTTATCTGTGTGCATGTTAATCTGTCTGTGCATGCTTTTAAGAAAGACTGGATGCTTTAACTATGGTGTGTTGTGTTTAAAAAGTATATATACTGTATATATTTATATATATCTATATATATCTATATATAGATATATATAAAATATTATATATATATCTATAGATCTCTATATCTAGATATAGATATAGAGATAGATATATATATATAGATAGATATAGACAGATAGAGATAGATATAGATATATATAGATAGATGTAGATAGAGATAGATATAGATAGATAGAGATAGAGATATAGATAGATAGAGATAGATATAGATATAGATAGATAGAGATAGATATATTAGGGGTGTAACGGTACACGTGGGTGTACTGAACCGTTTCGGTACGGCACGTTCGGTCCACGAGCGTTCCGTTTCAGTTATTTTTTCACTCATTAAATTTAATTAACAGGGAGCAGGTCCAAGAAGAGGTTGTGCGTGATGAGGCCAAATACTGCAAAATTAGCAAAGCTCTACCTCTATTCCCGCTACCTGTTGTTAGTGAGTGGTTTTCTCCACCGCTGGAGATATTCACTGCAACTAGATTTGTACTTTTGGCAGAAAATGTGGACAAGTTGGTCTTTTTTGCCAAAAACTTAAAACTTGATTAGTTAGATTGTAAACAGTCTGTTGCTGCTTATTGTTCTTGTTCTGACTGTTGTTGTATTTATTAGGATTTTTATTATTGTTAGTATAGTTTATTTATTGTAAAGAGTGCCATTTATTTAAAATATCATCCAAATGGGTCGCTTTTATTTATTTTTATACAAACACATTTTTTACTTTGCATATTTTCAAAATAAACATTTTGTAAGTCTTCATTTTGTCCTTTTTTCGTACCAAAAATTTGCCAAACCGAGCCCTCCTTGAAATTGAACCGAACTGAAATGTGATTTTAGCGTACCGTTACACCCCTAATATATATATATATATATA
>NC_056499.1:19761573-19763060 GCF_014905685.2 Nematolebias whitei | reverse complement strand
TATATATATATATATATATATATATATATATATATAGTTTATTTTTTATTTTTGATAGTCTGATGTGAAGAGAAGGAAAGGCTTGGAGCACATACAGACACAGAATGACCACTCAGTTCAGTACTTGATTACCACATAGGCTGCTAATTAGACATTTTTTTGTGGTTACAGGCAGATCCGCTAGCGACATGGTTAATAACACAACCCCAACATTAGCATAAACAGGGAGGGCTTTCCATGTCTGCATTTGAAATTAGTCAGAAGTAGGGATAGTCCGATCAAGTTTTTGTCTGCTGATCACTGATACCGATCATGCATGGTGCTGATCACTGATATGAATCACATGAATTGGCTGAAAAGTTTTTGATTTAGTTAAGATGAGTTTTCAATTCAATTCAGTTTATTTATGTAGCACCAAGTTACAACAAAAGTCATCTCAGGGCACTGAACAGAAACATTCATACATGATAATGATAAATAAAAATAATTTAACACTATATATCTGAGGAGCAGACTGCTTTGAATTTAACTCCATCACAGAACTCTCATCTTGAGCAAGCATGAAGGTGACTGTGGAAAGGAAAAACTCCCTCATGAGAAAGAAACCTTTAGCAGAACCAGACTCAGGACAAGCGACCATCTGCTTCAACCAGCTGGGTTTGAGAGGAAAAGATACACAATGGCAGGTCAAGAATCACATGTTAATATAGAAATAGTATCAAAGGAAAACTTCAATTTTAACAATTCATTTAAGGAAATTAGGTCCATTTGTCCTCCAGTAGTCTAAGCTTAAGGCAGCATAACAAGCCAACCGTAATTATAGGATTTATCAAAAAGGAAATTCTTAAGCCCAGTCTTAAAACTGGACAATGTGTCAGCCTCACGGACAGAAACTGGAAGTTGTTTCCACAAGAGAGGAGCCTGATAACTGAAATATCTTCCTCCCATTCTGCTTTTGAAAACTCTAGGGACCACGAAATATCCTGCAGTCTGAGATTGAAGTGCTCTGTTAGGAAAATATGGAACAACAAGATCTTGAATATAAGATGGAGTTAGGTTGTTGAGAGCTTTTGTAGGTTAGAAGTAAGATTTTGAATTCAATTCTGGACTTCACAGGGAGCCAGTGGAGAGAAGATAAAACTGGAGAGATAAGATCTCTCCTACTAACTCCAGTTAAGACTGTCAGCAGCATTTTGGATTAACTGAAAACTTTTATGAGTGCTACTTGCTATGTGATCTGGAAAATAGGAACCATAAAATCACCTTAATTTGGACAAAAACATGTTTTTATTTACTTTTTCAAGACAAAAAACAAACAAAAAAACTTGCAGACACAATGAAGCAACGATTCAGTCAAAAGGACAACTGAAAAACATTTAAATTTACCTGCTATCAGTAACACAATCTTTAACAGATTGAAAACATTAAGGCTCTCAACAGGATAAAATAGTGCAGAAAGTCAAATAAATCTCAAATCATTGCTTTAT
>NC_056499.1:19723609-19761173 GCF_014905685.2 Nematolebias whitei | reverse complement strand
TTATTTATTTTAACTTGCGTTTATAAACATGAAGGAGAACAAGTAATTTGTTGTTTCCAAGACATGGCAGCAAAACGAATCTTCAGTTTAAGAAAATTTGGTCATTCGCATACAACCCAATTGAATTGACCATGTCTGGAATTGTTGTGTACAAATCAAATAAGCCTGGTGATGCTGAACCAGTAAAGCAACACCAGGGACATTGGTAACAGTGGAGCTATACTTATTTCACCTCTCATTTGACACAAATCTACCAGCTTGGCTTTGTGACTACATCCCTTCCTGGCTCAGAGAACTAACTGGCAGATCCATTTTAACCTGTTCCACCTCAGTCAATTCATACAACATTGAGGCAGGAATAAGCCATATCTGGCCCAGCCTGAAAGTGTTGTGTGAAAAGGATTTTAATGAGTCTAATAATCTGTGATTTACAATTATTAAAAAGAGCTTAGATGTTCAAGATGTGTTTATAAACACTGTTTCAAGTAAGCAAGAAAAAAAAAATTATTCAGACAAGTCAAATTTACTTGTAAAACACTTTTCAAATTGCAATTATAAAATCAAAATCCTTGAATAAAACAAACAAACAAAAAAAAAAGATAAGCCTGAAAGGGAATTGGCGATGTACTGTTACTCTTTGAGAGCAGTATGGGTGCAAGTGTAAGAGCAGAGGTCAAAAATAGGTCACCTTTGCACCTTAATCCTTTCCCCAATAAAGAGCACTAATTGTCTTATACATGACCATGTATGAATGAATGTGTGAATTTTGAGCCAACTGGGTTGCATATAGCCTAACTGTGACCTAGTTGGCTAAGGTATACAAAGGTCCAAGAGTCACAGGCTATTTCTAGTGCATGGTTTGGACTGGGGGTCTGTGTACATTCTGCCAAGAGTTGTGACGGTCAAGCCACATTCTGGAAAAAATGGCTATGTTAATGATGAGGCTTCAGGCTGTGTAGAGGGGCTGAAGCAAAGCTTAGGGGGATGATTACAAACAGTGCTACGTATGGTGGCAGAGGCTGGGTGAGAGGGCTATGGTTGGGGTTGGAAAATAATTAGGAGAATGGCTGAATAGCATAGCAAGATAAAGTGGCTGGGGGGAGGAAGGCGAGGCACAGCATGAAGATGATGAGTACCAGGGTTGAGCTGTCCACTCTAGTGGCCCTATGAGCTGTGACACAAAGCTCTGCTGGCTTCTGTTGTAGCTGGGGGTGATGCCAATGATAGGACTAACGCACTAATTACTACAGAGTGAGAGAAGAGAGCGAGAGTAAACAGAAATAGAGCGATCCAGAAAGATAGAGCTTCAAACAGCAGGATGAAAGGGGGAAAGCTGGGGTTAGATGAGATACGAGTGACTGCAATGTGACAGGTCTGGGCATTAGTACAGCCTTTATCTTCTTTTTCAACCATCATAAAGACAGGTGTCATACAGGGCAAGAAAAAAAAATCTTTACCAAGATTTTCACCAAAAATATATATCTCAAAGTTCACATTCATATTCACAAAATTACACTAAGCTTTGATATGACAGCTAGACAGTGTTGCACCTTTGAAAAAGCAATATACAACATGTGAAAATCAACCTAACAAAATCTCTACCAATGCTTTCTGGGTGATACACAGAGGTTGAAGTGAAGGAACAGTTACACTTCAAGCTTGGTCCTCTGTAAGTGTTCTACTGTGTTAAATTTTAAAATAAAGTTTTAGAAAATACTACAAAACTTCATTGAAAGACTAATACTACTTTATATTTTTACATAATCCTTACAAAGGGTGCAACAATTTTCAGTCAGGTCATCTGGACATTTCATTTTTTTGTGCTGAAACGTTTCACCTTCCATCCAGAAGGCTTCATCAGTCAAGGAAACAACGCAAAACTGATTCTTCCCCCAACAGCTTACTCCAAAGTGTAACAAATAAGTTATGTTGGTGTTAAGATGGTCTCTTTGGCATGCCCCCTCCTCTAGTGCCGGCCCTCTCCCTCGTCAACAGTCATGTCAAAATGATTCAAAACCAACAAAGTCCATGCTCAATAATCCAGGTATACAATCCAACAATTTTCATTCAGGTCATCTGGACATTTCATTTTGTAGTGCTGAAACGTTTCACCTTCCATCCAGAAGGCTTCATCAGCTTTGTTAGCTTACAAAGGGTGGTATTTATGCATAAAAAGACTGCAGATGGTATCCATGCCAGTTCCACAGCAGAAAACACGGCACAATGAAATGATGCATTTAAGTATGTAAAACATAATTAGTTTATCAGAATCAGTCCTATCAAAAAGCAAGTAAGACAAAGAATGGTGCGTGAGATCAACCGACAAATTGGTGCATCTTTCAACGTATTGCGAACTCTGTGCTGGTCCATTGTGGTGAAGATGGAGCTGAGCTGCAAGGCAAAACTCTGTTTGCCCATGGGTCTACATTTTTACCATCACCTATGGTCATGAACCTTTGATAATGACTGAAAGAACAAGGTTGCAGATACAAGCAGTCAAAATGAGGGTACACAAGGTACTGGACTCACTCTTAGAAATACGGTGAGTTCAGCAATCTGAGAGGGACGCAGAGTAAAGCAGCAGCTCCTTCACATTGAGAGGAGCCAGTTGAGGTGGTTTGGGCATCTTTCCTAACAGAGCACTTCACTTTCTAAGAGCAGGTTTACTTGTGGTTCCTAGAGTTTCCAAAAGTAGAATGGGAGGCAGAGCTTTCGGTTATCAGGCCCCTCTCTTGTGGACCTAACTTCCAGTTTCTGTCCATGAGGCTGACACATTATCTACTTTTAAGACTAGGCTCAAGACTTTCCTTTTTTGATATATCTTATACTGTTGTTAGTTAGGGTCTGCTTGGGTTTCAAACCAGACACTAGAGAGCACAAGCCAATGTATCTCTTGTGCTGGTCCCAAGATCGAGTAAATGGTGAGAGTCATGTCAGGAAGGGCATCCAATGTATAACAATTTTGCCAAAACTATACTGTGTGGTCATCTAAGCAACACTATACCAGATCAGTCGAGGTCTGGGTTAACAAGGACCGCCAGCAGTGCTGTTGACAAACAGGGTGCTGGCAGAAAATGTGCTACTATTAGTCAAAAACCACGAGGAGGAAAACATGTCAGGAGACAGAGGGAGAAGAGGAAAGTCAAAACTGTAGGACTGAGGGTGACAACTCTAAATGTGGGGATAATGACCAGCAAAAGTAGAGAGCTGACTGACATGATGCAGCGAAGGAAGGCATGTTAAGATAGTTTTATGTGTCTAAGATGTCAAGTGGAATGGCAGCAAGGCTTGTAGCATTGGAGCAGGGTTTAAATTGTTTTACTATGGTGTGGATAGAAAGAGAAATGGAGTAGGGGTGTTCCTGAAGGAGGAGCTAGCAAAAGAGATATGTAATCTCAATGGGATTTTCCTGGTTAAATAAAAGTTAATAAAATAAGAGTGTCAGATAGGGTGGTGTGTTTGAAGGTAGAAGTAGAAGGTCTGATTCTAAATGTTGTCAGTGGGTATGCTCCACAGGTTGGGTGTGACATAGAGGGGAAAGATAAATTTAGGAAGGATCTGGATGAAGTGATAAAGAGTATTGCCAGGAAGGAGAGAGTGGTGATTGGATCAGACCTGAATGGACATGTTGGTGAAGGAAACAGAGGGGATGAGGAAGTGATGAGTAGGTTTGGTGTCAAGGAAAGAACCTAGGAAGGACAGATGGTGATGGATTTTAAAAAAAAAATAATATATATATATATATATATATATATATATATATATATATATATATATATATATCCAAGATATATACCACTACATACACCACTCGCTCCCCATGAGATTGGATGCTTCTCTCCCTCCCTCTCTGCTTTGCTGCTCTGTCTGTCTGTGAAATTGCTGTGAGACTCTCTTGCAATTCTTCCGAACCATAATTATGGACTTGTTTTGACCAGTTGGTCCCTCATCTCAATTTACAACATTTCTTCGAAGAGAAGACAGGCTTTGGGCGAGCCGATTTACCCTGTTGGCACGTACGCAGCTGGATATCTCATCGACTGGAAAACTTGATGATGTGTCTATCTCTGCTGCCATCTGTGGATTTTAAGGACGCATATTTAATTGGATTTTCGATAACTGGTTCCTGCTTTTTGGATTCAGCTGGTGCTGGTTTTATCTACAATCAAGGAAGTCGTCAGCAGCAAATTTGGACCCAATCACGCTGCTTGCCTTTATGATGGCTTGGTTCATGTCTGGAGTACCCTGACTCAAATGCTTTGGGCTGAATGGATCAGATCTTGGGGATTTTTACTCAGACACGTTCCATTTGGTGTGGCCATGTTAATTTGGACATTTCGGAACCGAGTGGACCAACACAGACTCAAGGTTGATGTCATTAAGTTCTGCCTGTCCCCAAAACAACTGTGTGTTTATCTAAATTTTGGTCGCCTTGGTTGTCTTGAAGGCCATCTTATTTAAAGTCGCCTGGAGAAAATGTGATCCGACACTCACCACCCCCTCCCTGAGGAATTTCCAACTGATAACCAGATGAAACCCTGCTGAAAAAACTTTGTGTCATCATGTCAGGACTCTGGATTCTTATAGAGGTTATCTTTGGCCATTTCTCGACATACCTCGAGAATGTTTATGGATCTCACCGGAGGACATTGACTGATTACAGTGACCTTGAGAGCATCTGTAGGCATTGTTGACCGGTCTCGTCTCTTCCTGCTCTGCTCTGCAGAATGTCTACGTAAATATGTGCTCGTTTGTGCAAAGTGTTTTTTTCAATATTAGGGGTTTTTCTCAGCCAAGAAAAAAGTCTGATAGGAATTTTTTCGCCTCCAATTCCTACATGTGTCCAGTTAACCACTGTTTTTTGTCTGTCCAAACAGGTCTCACTTGTAAATGAGTCTTCGAGGCTCAATGTGATTTATCTGTTTAAATAAAGGTTGAATGAATAATGGAAATGGCTGTAGTCAACACTTATTTCCAAAAGAATGAGGAACATAGAGTGACCTATAAGTGGAGGCAGGAGTATGCAGATAGAATACATTCTGTGTAGAAGAAGAAACCTGAGGGAAATTAGAGACTGTAAGGTTGTGACAGGGGAGAGAGTGGCCAGACAGCATTGGATGGTTGTGTGTAGAATGGCTGTTGTGAAAAAGAGATAAAGAGAGAAAAAAAAGAGGAAAATCAAAGAGGATAACCAATTGGTGGAAGCTGAAGAAGTAAAAATGTTGTGCAAAATTCAGAGAGGAGCTGTTAAAGGCTTTGGATGGTGAAAAAGAGCTTCCAGATGACTGGGCTACAACATCTATCAATCCATCCAATATCTTCTGCTTGTTCTGAATTTGGGTCGCGGGGGCAACAACTTGAGCAGGGAGGCCTAGACCTTGCTTTCCACAGCCACCTATTCCAGCTCTTCTGGGAGGACCCCAAGGCATTCCCAGGCCAACCAAGATATGTAGTCTCTCCAGTGTGCCTGGATCTTTCCCTGGGTCTCCTTCCGGTCAGACATGCCTAAAGCACCTCTCCTCATTGAATTGCCAACTTATTGTGATGGAGGAGTTTGTGCACCTGAATGATTCTAGGAGCTATGCTGTCTGGGACTATTGTAATTGCCCCCAGTAGGGTTTCCCAAGGTAGATTGGTTCTAGTTGATAGGCCATACAAAGAACGACCCAGAAGAATTATATGGACAGGAGAAAACAAGGAGCTCAGTGTCCCTTGCCCAAACATGGGTTACTGGGGCCCCACCCTGGAACTAGGCCTGGGGGAGGGGCTTGTCAGCGAGTGACTGGTAACTGAATCTCTACCCATGGGGACTGATCAGGCTCAGCCCAAAGGAGCAACATGAGTTTGCCTTCCTGTGGGCCCACCACCTACAGGATGGGCCATACAATTTGGGTACATGATGCCATAGGCAGTGGCCAAAGATGGGGGCCTTGGCGCTCTGACACTGGCTTACCAAAGCTGGGCTACTACAGCAACTGTGATTAGAGACAAGTGACAAATAGCTTCAAGGTGGAGGTGGGATTGCATCAAGGTTCGGCTCTGAGTGAGCCCCTTCTTGTTTGCTCTAGTGATGGACCGACTAACAGAAGAGGTCAGGCAGGAATTCCTGTGAACTCTGATGTCTGAAGATGACATGATCTGTGATGAGAACAGAGAACAGGTAGAAGATTACTCAGAGATGTAGAGGTATACACTTGTAAGAGGAATGGAAGTCAGCCATAGGAAGGCAGTGTACATGTGGGTGAATGAGTGGGAGACTCGTTGGAACAGTAAGGCTACAAGGATCAGAGTTGACAAATGTGCAGGACTTCAAGTACTTAGGGTCCACTCCATCCATCCATCCATTATCTTTACATGCTTCTTCCATTTTTGGGTCACGGGGGTCGCCGGTGCCCATGTCCAACAATCACTGTGCGAGGGGCGGGGTACACACTGGATGGGTCGCAAGTCCATCACAGGGCCACATAGAGACAAACGAGACAAACAACCATTCACTCTCTCACTCACACCTAGGGACAATTTAGAGCTACCAATCAGCCTAACATGCACGTTTTTGGTCTGTGGGAGGAAACCGGAGTACACGGAGAAAACCCATGCATGCACGGAGAGAACATGCAAACTCCACCCAGAAAGGACCTTGGGCCGGGGTTTGAACCAAGGACCTGCTCGCTGAGATGCAGCAGCTCTACCAATTGTGCCACCGTGCTGCACGTAGGGTTCACTGTCCAGGAAAATGGGGAGTGTGGAAAAAAGGTGAAAGAGTCCAGACAAGCTGGAGTGGATGGAGAAACGTTTCAGAAGTGATTTGTGACAAAGGGTGGCAGCAAAGGTCAAAAGAAAAGTTTACAAGACGGTTGTGAGACCAGCTGTGTTGTATGGTCTGGAGACAGTGGCATCGGCAAAAAGACACAAGAAAGAACTGGAAGTAGCAGAACTGAAGATGTTCAGGTTCTCCATAGTAGTGGCAAGGATGGCTAAGATTAAAAATGAGATCATCAGAGGTACAGCACAGGTTGATCAACTGGGAGATAAAGTTAGAGAGGCCAGACGGAGATGGTTTGGACATGTCCAGAAGAGGGACAGTGGGGATATTGGTAGAAGGATGTTGGAAATGCATATTCCAGGAAAAAGACAAAGAGGAGAAATGTGGATGCTGTTAGAGCAGGATGGAGGTAGTTGGAGTGAAGACAGAGGATGCAAAGGACAGAGTGAGATGGAGGAGGATGACTCTCTATGACGACCTCTGAAGAGGGAAAAGCTGGAAAAAGAAGAACTTGCTCTACTCATTTGCATTTGTAATTATTTCTATACTTAACATGTGTTTTGTTATCTTTCTTCCAATAGAAAGTGTACCTGGACCTGTCATTCCATGTTTGTTTGTTTCTCCTTCCTGTCCTCTCAAACCCCAGCCAGTTGAAGCAGATGACCGCTCGTCCCCAGCCTGGTTCTGCTGGAGGTTTCTTCCTCTTGAAAGGAAGTTTTTTCTTTCCTCTGTTTCCAGTGTGCTTGCTCAGGATGGGAGACTATGATGAAGTGAAGATTCAATGCAATCTGCTGGCTTCCTTAGATAGATAACCTTTACTAATTGGCTTTTGTAATTTATATGAATGTTATTGTGCAGTGCCCTGAGATTACTTATTTTGTGACTTGGCATTACACAAATAAACTGAAATGAAAATACAAAATAAATAAATTAAAATAATAATAATATACACAATAAATACAAATAAACACAATTAAAATAAGGCATTTCTAAATTGCACCAATAGAACATTTAAGAAAGTTTGTGTACTACAATTGCAATTTTATCACTTTTTGCACAATTGTCAATGAAGGTTTGAACCTTTTCTAAATAAGACAGTTTACATTATTGAACTTCAAGAAACACAAATTAAATAGCACAACTCTCATGTAAAGTCTTAATCTTCTATCAGTAAGTGATTCTACAATATTGCTTTCAAACCATAAAGATTAAACTGCACAACTGAAAACTTGTTCAATTTTTTTTTTGCAAAATGTTATGCAACAGATTCATTTTTTGTATTGTTTTTTCAGCAGTTTCACACAAATAAGCTGTGAATTATTGTCTATATTCACAATATTATGAATGGAATTTGCTTTGTTTGGGAGCAATCAATGGTGGGATTTACTTAAACTAATTGTATTAGGTGTTTTATTAGATGCATCCATGGCTCAGCAAGGGAGACAAGATTCCCCCGCCCCCTCCCCATACTCTTTTTTTTTCACAACCTGTGTGACAGACCTCAGCAGAAGCTACAAGCCCTGCACCTGGCAGAAGGTGCCCACTCCTCACAATTGGGGGACGGGAAACTGATACATAGGCTAAACAAGTTATATGAAATTATACAGGGTTTTTTAAGGGAGAGGATGGGGACAGGTGCTCGTTCCACCCTTGACGAGATGCCGCCCTGGGTAGTTGCCCATATCAGAAATTGCCACTGGATGGATAGATGGTTGGACGGATGGAAATACTAAATTACATTTGTGTTTGTTTAAACCAGGTTTATGGTTTTGCAGCAGTAGTTTGCAACATAATGTAACTGCTCAGAGCAAAATCACAACAAACACTTCAATAGACACAAGAAAAGTTGAAATCACAAGCGCAGTATGTCTGAATCAACATTGACAACATCCAGTTAGATCAAGCAATGCAGCTAAGGATGGAATATTACCATGTAAAATCTTTATCGCTATGTTGATCTAGATTGGCCACTACACAGCCACAGTTACCATGAGTAACTATGAATGTTAGTACAGTGCAATTATTTAGGTTAATGCTATGTTCACATTTTTTATTTGAATAATGAACTACAATATTCTTAAAAGTGCCATTTATTGGGCATTTTAAATTTATTTACAAACATGCAGAGCTACACAACTTAGTCATTAAGACTGCATTTTACAAATACTTCATGATGCAGATGGTTCACCAAGCTCTTAGGAGCAGGATCTTACTCTGTCAATCTATGTTGTCAGCTGGAGGAGACTTCATCCACCTGCCATCATACTTATTTATCGACACGTCCTGGAGCCGTTTGAGTTTGTCCCATTGTGGCTGTTCTCTTCTTCCCTTGCTCCTCTCACTCTCTCTTGTTTCACTCCTCTTTTCTGGGCAATTGGCTCCGGGTGCTGAAGGTGGGGAGTAAGAGGATGGGGTGGAGCTGCTGGGAACTTTGTTCGTGTGTGTGTGAGTGTGTGTGCTGGGAAGTGAGCTAATAAAGGACGGTGATCCATGAAAGGCCTTGAGCAAAGACACAGTCAATTACCTAATGCCTGGACCTGACTGCAGGGCCCCATGCTCACACGTTCTCTCACTAACAATCGTGTACACACACACACACTCATGCATACACCTCATTTACGTATACATGTAGATCGAGCAGTGGAGGGCATAGCTCAAGATTGGGTGTATCTGAGTGGGTGGGTGTACATATGCGTGTGATGGAGAGCGATGATTTATTAAATTGCTGTCACTTTTGACAAATTTGTACAACCAGAGTTGATGGTTCGGGCTCTACTTTTTCACCTTTTTTTTTGAGGAGAGGACTGATCATTTGTGACCAAATCCAGGAACCATTTTAAACCAATGTATGCCATCAGTTTGACTGTGATGAATTTGAAGTAGCTTCATGACCAAACGTTACAAAGTTGGGATTACTATTCAACACTAATTAAAACTAACAGTTGATTTACTTTAAAACTTCACAGTATAAGAAAACAGCATCCCTACCCTTTCAAATGATTAATTTATGTACTGTATTCCATTATAATTTCAATATTTAACTGCAGCCTAAAATACCGTAAGTCCATCCATCATCTTTTACCTGCTTCTTCCTTTTCGGGTTGTGGACGGGGGTCACTAGTGTCCATATCTCAGCCATCACTGTGTGAGAGGTGGGGGACACTCTGGACAAGTCACAAGTCCATTACAGGGAAAATACTGTAAGTCATATGGAGCAATTGTTTATTTGATGGAAAAAAAGAGAAGAGTGATTTTTTTGCCAGAAATGTGATGCAACTTTTATGTCCTTTAGTCGTTATTTTTATTCATTATTTTTATCAATAATATAATAATAGCAGTTTCGATACACAGCGTTTCCTCAGAACAAGCATCCTTGTCTTACACTTGCACTGCTATGGTTTGCTAGGTTGATAGGATATGGTTTGATGCTAGGTTTTCTTTGTCTGTTGTGTATGACACCACCTTTAAAATGGTGGTATGACTCTCAGTGCCAACAGTTCTCATGGTCATGAAATGCTGGCTTGGAAGGAGCTAGCAGATGTTTGTGTAGGAATAAACCAAAACAAAATTATGTTGCACAATGGACAGTCAAACAGATCATCAACCAAAAATTAGGCTTTAAGAGTTAGTTACATATTCAGTAAATTTCAGTGGGAATAGCAAAACACCATTATGCAGATCAATAATGTTTTTAAATTTTTATTTGAATTTTCATGCCTCCAGAAATCAGAAATCTGGACTGGCACAATTTCAGAACAAAGATACTGTATATTCATGAATGACTGTCACCTCTTTTTTTACTTTTGATAATTCTGTTGTCTAGCTTATGCATTTTATTTTGTATTTCATACCCTTGCCTTAATGTCTTTTGTCTTTCAAACTGTTTTTAATGTAACTGCAACACCCATCTGAAGACAGACATTACAAATTAGCTATAAACACTACAAATTATGACATTTGTTATTGTAATAACAGTTAACCTTTTGCAGAAAAACAAACAAAGAAGAAGAAGAGAAGCTATAGGGCCAAGGGGCAAGTATTGCAGACTCAGGTGACAAACAATTACAAACTGGTGACTTTAGATAGGCTGAGCCCACTGAGCAAATCTTGACATTAGCTTCTCATTTCATTGGCTCATGTAGTTTCACTGGTTCCTCACAGCAGATACAAATAAGCTAGAGAGCCCACTTTGTAAATATTCAGGAATATTTTCACAGAGTCTGGGATATAAAGGTTGTCTGTCATCTTTCTTTCATGTTGTTTCACAGATTTAAAGCAGAATTTGTCAACTGTATGGCTGATTGGGTTAGTTGTTATCTGTAATGATGTTGAGTAACTTTTATTTGTATTTACCTAATATTTTATTTTATTTATCTTTTATTTTATTTGTGTTTTAGTTTAACATCTCATGCCTTGATTTTATTTTGTAGTGTTGCAAGGAGGACCTAAGGACGAACATAGCTTGCTGTCCTAAATAGCATAGAGATGTAAAATAAATACCAATAAATAAATAATGTGTATATATTTATGTGTCTATGTGTATTTTTGATAATGTCTCCTCTAAAAGCTTATAAAGAATTTATGAAATCAAGTGACAAAACGAAAGATGTCTGTCTTGAACAAGACAAAAATGTTTAAAAAAACGACAGAAAAAGAAAATCTGGTGCTGGGTGGTCCTTATTAGTGTAGTCAGGAAAATTTATGCGAGTCAAATCAAACCGAGGGTTAATAACAGCACTACCCCCCCCCCCCCACACACACACACACACACACACACAAACACACAGAGAACTCAGTAGATTAGCCTGAGTGATAATGAGATTACAGTCAAGTGTTTCAACAAAGACACACACATCAAACTTTTGCTCAATTCCCAATTAAAACTCTAGGCTTTGAATTTAGGTAATTATACAGAAACACTGTCCAGTGCGAATCTTGTTCATTCTTAAAGTATTACCTAATTCTAAACTTACAAACCAGAAAATATATATATTTTTTAAATTCAGTGTTTTATGAATAAGAAACTCTAGCTGATCCACTAAAAATGCATTTATTTTTAAAAACATCCAGTGGCGTAAAAGTGATATTATAAGGCTTGTGAGGTTAACTTTTTGCACTGACAATTAACTTAAATTGCTTTGTGCTGCTTGAGGTGACCTTCAGTTGTTGTTTGGTGTTAAAAAAAAAAAAGGAGGGAGCATAACAGGGAGCGATAGAGGAAGGGACAGAGACCCCGTCCTTGCTCCTATCGCTACAGGATCAGTGGCCTGGCCTGACCACTTCCACAGCCAGCACCTCAACCTTATCCATCACCACTAGATAGTTATCACACCAGGGATGGAAGACATGTGAGGTGTAGGGGTGATTGCAACAGAAAAGGGGACTTCCTGTCCTGAAAACACACCCTAAACCAAACAAACAAACAAAAGACAGGAAGGCAAAGACAAACATCTATATTTAAGGATACACAATGAATCTTTCTGTCAGTACATGAGCCCTTAATGGCACAACTAATGGCCTCAATCACTCTACAGCCATCTGGACTGTGTGCTACTAAATGTGGTAAGTGCATTTAATAAAATAACATTATGGCTCATTTCTGCTTGCTTATGTTTTATTATATTAAAAAAACCAACATTCAGAGCGCTTTGCCACTCTGAAAATTGGTAAAGGGCATACAAAACACAATGTGAAAAGACCAAATCCAATATGACGTCACACTATGGTCACAAATGCAAAACTAGACTAAAACGTATACTCTTCATGGCCTCCTCAAACGCCTGCATTTTGACTTCTGCAACTGCTGTAGCCGCTGCTCTTTTCGCCACTTAACTGCACCAGGAAACTCTAAGAACAGTCGAGCCTAATGACAGTGTCCACCAATTCTCTGGAGAGTCAAGAATATTTTTCTGGCCACAAGTCCTTAAAATGCATTCTGCAACTGCTTCAAAAGTGTTTTAAACGATGCCTGTTATGTTCCATGTCATAGCATGGAAAAGTGTTTGTACGACTACAAACTTGTACAAATGTGCAACCTTAGAACTATTCAATATTTTTAACATGGGGCTGTAACGTGGAACATCCAACTGTTTTCTATACCTGCTTGTTCCTCTTCTGGCTCACAGGAAGTTGGTGTCTAGCTCAAGTTGTTACTGGTTAGGTTGCCAGTCTATCACAAACACAGAAATAAAAAAGGCAAAAATAACCATTCATACTTTGACCTTGAGCAATATAGAATGTTCAGTTAACCAAGACTGTGAGTGAGAGGAACCTTGAATACCCACGCAATATTTATTTCATCTAGTCAACATATAAAAATATGTACAAGAACTACAAAAAAATAAGTTTAAACAAGAAATTTTGATTTAATTTTTCAATTTAATCAGTGTCTGTTTTAACTCAGATTGTACTGGTGCGTAATGTCAATGGTAAATTAGCACAGAACCTATTTAAAAAAAAAAAAAAACACGTTGTGGAACACAAACAAACATATATGAATATTAAATGTTACATATATGTCAAAGTTTGTGGGGGCGAAAAAAAAAGCCACACAACACTGTGTGACTCCAAAAGAATGCTGTCTACAAATGTTTAATGTTTCATTCTAGTCTAAAATGATTTTAAGGGCTGTTAGTATCAACAGTCAAATGCTATGGGCAACACAGATTTTTATTAGTATGACACAACTAATACTGAGTTGGACCTCTTGCATACTTAAATTTTTTTGTGTTTAATTCAAATGTCTCCCACATCTGTTACAATCCTAGCTTTGACCATCTTCACCTGCTGTTTCTTGCTGGTAATGGGAGGTAGCTTGGGCCTTAAGTCGCAGGCTCTAGTGGATTTGATCCATAGGGGTTCAGAAGTCCCAGAGAAACTAGGTCTTGCTCGGTCAGACATGTCCCTGAAACAACCTCGATGTCTAGAGGCCAGACTAGTGGGGGTCTGATACTTGACCTCCCTCAACAGTAGCTCCATCTCATGAGGGCCTGGCCTAAATGGAGAGTTGAAAACTCCTGGGGACTGAAAAAGAAGGGACAGAGAAAGAGGTTAGCACAAGATTAATCTTAGACACAGGTCATTGTTAAAAACCGTGCGCTGTAACAGAATGCATATATATTATATTTGGGGCAAAAAAACTTTATTTTACCATGACAAATTATGATTTTAAGTGATTTTTTTTTAAGGAATTCATTACTAATTTAATTTAATGCTTATTTATTTAGAAATGTTGATTTCTATATTTGGCTATGAGCTAAGTTACAATGATTTAATTTTGTTTGATGTTAGATGCTGACGCAAATATTCGCCCTTTATTTAGCTTTGGTAAAAAGTCTGTACTTACATAGATTATTTCTAGGCAACCAGGTGGCTCAAAGTGGTTTACAAAACAATTTCTGTAACACAAAGTCAAACACATCCAAACACACATTCATACAACACAATACAGCATCTCTACAAAGTTAATCTGAATAAATCATTCTACAGAGACTAATCAGTCCTTTGGATTGCAATCATGCACTGATGGGGCTCACAACAGAGACAATGGGGGTGTTCAGTGTCTTGCCCAGGCACATTTTGACACATGACTGCATACTGATGGAATCAAACCTCACTCTCTCGTTAAAGGACGACTGCTTTAACAGCTGAACCACAGCCGAACCAGGAACAACTTCATATTTATTCTCACACCTGGATAAACTCTAGAGTAAAGTGACTGAGAATAGCCACGACTAAACAGATCAACATTAAAAATCTTCAGGGTATAAAACAAATTTCCTTGATCCTTTTTCCTATCCTATTTCATATTGGACAATCAAATTATTGTTCACTTGATGCTAAAACAGTCTATGTTTACATGGAACATTTAACAACAGCACACTTTACTCTCACTTACAGTTAAAGGGACAACAGGTATCAGCACTACCTCGCCACAACAGTAATACTGTTTTTGAATTTCACCCAGTTTGTGATGCAAATATTTGCAAAAGCACATTTATGTAGTCTTGTGTCATTACTGTACTTTTGTGCTGCTGCTTGCACACATGCCCTTTGTAAGTATTGTGAAACTGATATTTTTTATGCAGCCCCTAGGTCAGGGAGGAACACTGTTCATTTCACTGGGTGCTATGCATGCTATATGGTTGAAATGGCAATAAATAAGCTTAAACTTTAACTTGAATCCTTTGGCCATGTTTGCTGTCAGTAAATAAGATTGAGTATCACTACTCGTATAATTACTGATAAGTATTCTATCATAACTATATATATTTATAAAATGAAAGAAATTTGAAAACCTTTGGCACCAAAAAACCCCATTAGCAAATCAAGCATCAACTAAACTCTACAAATATGGCATTTAAGCATGATGTCACAAAAGCACCACTTGTTAATATCCAGATGCAAGAAGAGGGCTACCTGCATCATGAAGGACCCCACTCACCCAGCACACACACCTTTTGCCTCACTCCCCTCAGGCAGTAAGTTGCAGAGCATTAAGTGTAGAACCACTAGACTGAGGAACAGCTTCTACTCTAGACTCATGAATCCCTAACCAAGAAAATCACTGTAATACCACTTTAATTGGAGAGTTGACACTTTATCTGTGCTGCTGATTTCTTGCACATAAGCTGCTATATTCAAACCCATCTGCTCACAACAGACTCATGTTCAGGCTGCTGTTTAATACACCGTGTAGTGAAATCCTTTAAACCTTTAAAATCCATTTTAACTGTCCAAAATCCCATTTTTGGATCATTAAAAGCAGCTAAGCTGAGAACCTAAGCTATGAGCTAAGCTAACAGGCCGACCTTGGGGAAAAAAACCTCCGTCTTGTCAAAGCTCCAAAATTCACAGTTGAAACCTGTGCCTTTGTGTAAAAAGTAGTTTTTCTCTGCAAAAAGAAGCTGAGAACGTGTTTACTGATTTTTTATTAAAAGCTTTGTTTGACAAATGTTATGCTAAAGAGATCGAACCACAATAAGCATCCTCCATTTTGAGAACCAAAGAGAGACCACCCATGTCATGTCAAGAGGCCTCCCTCCCATTTTTCTTAAAGAAAAGCTGCACACTCCCTCACTATCCATTCCAATTTGACGATAATTACAATTATCGTCAAATTTCAAACATTATTATTGTTTATCGCAATAATTTCTGAGACAATTAATCGCCCAGCAAAATTTGTTATTGTGACAGTTCTAGGTATTATACTATATTACTATTGTTTAGCATACATCTTAGATCCTTGTATATTGTTTATTTTTTATAGTTATATTTTTGCTATTTTTGGGTGTAACTGAGACCTCGAGTACACAACTTTCTTCCACTTCACGTGATGCGAATAACAAGGTCACCCTGAACCTTGACATTTGAATTATGACAAATTTAAGATTTTAAGTTATTTTTTATTGTGGCTGTGGTGCAGTGGTAGGGAAGCCAACTTGGGACCAGAATGTCCAGAGGACCAGATTGAACTTTTTTGGATTATTCTACCTGGATTATTGAGCATGCATCAGGATAAAACTTTAATGCTTTATTACTGAGCTGTTTTGATTAGAATGAATTCAATAGAACAAAATTTTACTTGACTGAATTTAATTTGGAACTTTATTTATTTCTGTAGTATCCAAAATTAGCCAAATAAAATATCACAACATAATACAATACCTGTCAGGAAGACAGCACACTGCTTCAAACTGACAGCTTCTAAAACTTTGTGTACCACAGACAAGACACTGGTTACTTCCTGCTGACTAACTGACTGAATGAATGAATGAGTGAATGAATGAGTGAATGAGTGAAAAACTAACAATCTTCACATGCAAATGTGACAAATTCTAAATCTTTACTGTGTAAATGCATTTAAACATAAACAAAACTTTGCCTCATCATTTTTAAATTTGGTAGAGATAAGCTGCAGACAATAATTATTCAAATCACAGTGATCTGTCTGCCCGTGCGTTAATTACCAGAACAAAGCTTTAAGTCGGAGGGACTCTTTATCTACTTTATATGCTAATAACACTGCTTGCTATTTAAGCTACTCTAAAGGACTTGAACAATAAGAGAGTATTGTACTAACTACATTAACTAAAGCATTAATACTTGAAAATATATAGCTAATCTAGTTAATAAGTAAATGTTTCATTAGGCGATAAAATAACTTTTGATGAAATGCCATGTTGCCAAAAGAGAAGAAAGAATTTGTAGCTGCAACTGGGAAAAAACACGTTTCTTACCACCCAGTCATAGTGCAAATATACAAAACATGTGAATAAAATCCCTTAAAGAAAGGGGTAAATTATCTTTAAGACCAAACTGAACAAAGCCTCAACACCTATATTTTACTCAACCAAGATTCAGCTTAATCTCCTTATCCACATAAAGCAACTCTTGTCTCTGAACAGGCTCAGGCAGTAACAAACAAAAGCTGAACTCGAGGCTTCAAGATGGCAGTTCAGAAACTGACAGATGCTTTATTCATATTGACACATATTAACACTAATTATGAGGCAGCTGCAATAACACTATTCAAACACTGGTGACATACAAACAACAAACATATTCACACATAAATTGCACAACTTTAAAACACGCACACAAACGCACACACACGTATCAGGCAAGCTATGAGAAGAGCAATGATGTTGACCCCAAGAACACAGCAACTCCGTCTCTGTCAGAGGGACTTGGGGCCTTTTGGTAAGTTGTGTGCGACTATTGGTGTGTGTGTGGTGTGTGTGTGTGTGTGTGTGTGTGTGTGTGTGTGCGTGCGTGTGTGTGGACCTAGGGTTCTAAATGTGTGGAAGGATGAACTGTGTGGGAGAGCCATCTATTCACAGCTGACAAGGTCAGAGCTACTAAGGGAAAGGTACCCCTGCCATATGCAGAGAAAGAGAGAGGGTATACAACCCATATACTGTAAATAAATATAAAATTAAACACACAACTCCACGCATCCTTAAATAGTTCAAATATCTTTCCTATCTTAAATTTATTAAAATTAAGGGTTTGTAATAACGAGATTAAGAAAACCATGCAGGACATAGTAATTTAGATGATGACAATGCAGGTTGTAAAAACATGAAGGAAAGAGAGAAAGAAAGACACAGAAAAAGTGAGAGGAGTCGTGGTGCTGAATCAACAGTGACCAGTGTGCTTTGTCTTCATTATGATCCCAGAGGGGAGTCAAGAGATTTGTAGACGCCACACACACACATAGACACGTGCACCTGTGCCCAGGGAAGCAGTAAAATACTCCCCTCAGCACATCAGAAGAACCACGAGGACACACTCAACTCCACACAGCCACTTTGTTGACAAAATAAAAGGAGGAAGTCTTTTTTCCCCCTCACTGTAGCCAGTCTCTTGAGGACATCCCCAATACTTATTGCTTGTCTACAGTCATGTGATTCCCAGAACATTTGACTTTCAGGCACATATGAGGGCATGAGTGAAAAGGTGAAATATTTATACTATCAAATTGTCACTTTAACGTAATTTTCAGCGCATGCTTAGTGTTATTAACCAATAAATAGACTGTTTCCTTGTTTTTTTTTTAAAGCCAAATAATTTGTCAACATTTCTTTACACTTAATTAGCTGCTGTTACACCTTACAATAAATGAAAACGTGTAATAACAGTTTGCAGATTAAAGTGTTGCAACCAAAGAAAAATAAAAGTTGTAAACTACAACATTTCTGTGAATGCAACTATAAAATAAACACAATCATATGAGGAGGATTTTTATTTTATTTTTTACATAAAATGCACAGATGTTTTAATCGTTATTATATGTGACCAGTTATGGAAAAACAAGTTGGAATGTGCATAAGTAGCATTAAAAAAGGTGAACAGTGATTTTTTTATTTTTTTTTTACATAATTGAGATTACCATAAAATTGAGTTCATAAAGACACCATCCAGTGATCCCAGTATGTGTATACCATATTTTCTTTCTAATCTGCCTTTAAAACAGTTTTCTAATAGGCATATCTTATTCTAATCTGCATCTAGTGCACATTCCAACTCATATTTATATATAGATATTATGTCAAATTAATTAAATGATCACTTATTGACTATTTCTCCTTATAAAATGTTAACTTTTCCACATATTTCTAGTCATAAATGAATTTCATTATAGTTTTGAACATAGACCAATGCAAAACATGATTAAACACATCTTTCATTGTTTCTTTACACCAACCTGCTTTGTGCTGATGAGGTGATGTAACCGATGAGCTTGGTAGACTTCGGCTGTCTGCTCTTTTACCATCTTCAGATATTCTCTCTCTCTTCTTTGGAGTTCCTGGATTTCATCAAGCTCCCTCCTACAGAAAATACAAAACATTCACAAAAACTGTAAATTTAGGTAACCTTCTTCTATTTGATACATGTTTTGAAGTATAAGGGAAAAGTAAAAAAAAAAAAATTTATTTAAAAATTTAATAGCGCTTATTGTAGTAATGATGTTACAATATATCTAAAATCTATGCTTACTCTGTCAATAGAAATATATTTAAGGTTCTACATCCATTTAGTTTATATTCTAATACATAAAATACTAAATTGAGATAACAATGTGATAAATAAAATCAAAACAAAATCTGCTGGTCATCTTTATAATGTACATCATTTAAAAGCCAATTTATCACATTTGCAAGGTGTCAGATTTTACATGAAAAATAGTTTACTTTATTCATAAATTTATTTACAACAAGTTCGCTATATGACAACAATTTATGTGTTATATTTTTTCAGAGCAAACTGACAGGTTACATTACAAGGGATTTGGTTGATTTGTACACAATGTAAACTCAATTTAAAAATATTTGTGCATGTCTGATAATTCCCCAAAGTGTCCTTCAAAGTAAAAAATAAACACAAAAACCAAAAAAAACTGGGGGAAAAAAAAGGCAAAATCACACTTGCAGACATGAAAAGGCAAATAAACTGGGAGGATAAAAACAAGGAAATGAGACCGCTTGGCAGGACCCCCCCCCCCCCCCCAAAAAAAAAAATGAAAGCACGAGAGGATAGAAGTGGGAGGATGATGGATATATTTCATCACCACAGCCAGGACAAGCATGTCTGTGACATCTGTTTAGCGAAGCTGTCTAAATGGGACGCATTAAAACCCCATACATTGTTATTTCATCCCACAATCACACAGCCTTATTGTTACAAGAGTAATAATTTAAAAGGGCATTTGGAAACGATTACTAAAACACACACACCATGATAATTTGAAGAGACGCTCACAAAGTTAAGAGTAAAACCAATCTATTTCCACAAGCACAATACCAGTAAGAATTTAGACATAGATCATCAACAATCCTGCATCTTTTTCCCTCTTTTTCTATCTCTTCCTTTTTTCTCTAATTCATTTGTGCTTTCTTTCCTAACCCAACTTCTGTTTTCAATTACAAGCTTCCACACCAGAATCAGGATATTCAAAGTGTGTCTGTAATGTGAGGTTAACACATTCTGCTGCTGCTGACATTTAAAAAGGAATTACAATGCGGTCCCATTGCCTTCGCATTCTCATTCCTTCCAGAGCACCAGATTAAATTACAAAATAAATGAAATATGCAGAGCTCTGTGTGTGCAGGTGTGCAGTAAGAGGAGCAAGTCTGAAGGTATTTATATGTAATATTAAGCACAACAATTTAATACAGTAGAGTTCTATGTGAGAGTATAAATATTGAGGTTACCTGGCCTCTATTTGTTTACCAAGCTAACACGGATATTACTTATTAATGTAAAATATAAACTTGTGATTTACTGTGAGACCCATCGGTGCACAAACCAACTGGTGCATGTGTGTATGTGTACTTCTGTTCATGTATGCATTAATATTTCCTCACAGAACACCAATGTGTCATACTGAATGTTTGTACATATATCTGTCTCTGTGTATGTGTGTTTGTTGTTGGTCCAGCTGAAAAGGGTGACCTTTGCATCCCTGCCCCCACTCCTAGTGTTATTAATTGCAGTGTAGTGGACAAAAGCCAAACAGATTTGTAACGGCTGAAGGCACCTCGATCTGTGTCGACCCAACCAGCCGCCACAACATACAACCCTCATTAGCCCTTTTTGGCAAGCGGCACATGTCCTGTGAGTGTGTGTGTGTGGGGGGGGGGGGGGGGGGGGGGAGTATGTCACTAACTTAATTTTTGGTTTGTAATATCTCTCAGTTATAATGTGCTTATCAATGTTATTATAATCAATCAGAAACACGGTTTGAAACACTTCCTTGGGTTGTTTTGATTCAATATTTAAGTAAATACTAACTAAATTCAAAATATGAAAAACATTTTTTAATCAGCTTTTCATCTATCCGTTCATTTTCTACTGCTTAGTTGAGGTTGCTGTGTATGATGTCTCTTGCCCAGTGGAGATAGGCATCAGCCTACCATTCCCGTGAACCTGCACATAAAGTGAGCAAAGAAGATGGCTGGATGGGTGGATGTGTCGCAGAAGCTGCAGCTCAAAAAGAGAGGATCTCTCTCTCCAACAACATTCTCCAGTTCAACTGGGGGGGATGCCAAGGTATTTCCAAATCAGACAGGATCCCTTCAATGGGTTCTGGGTCTGCCCCAGCATCTCATATTGGAAGGGTGTGCCTAAAATACCTCCCAGGAGAGGTGATCCAGATGCTTCCTGATTAGCTAATTTTTTTTATAGCTTTTATTTCTCGTGAAGCAAAATGTTTAGAAGTAAAATGCAAAGTCTAGATTTGGTGTCACTGGAAACAAATACATTACATTTCCAAAAGTATTCACTCACCTGCACTGACTCTAAATATGAGCTTAAGTGACATCCCATTCCTAATCTATAGGGTTCAATATGACGTTGGTCCACCCTTTGCAGCTAAAACAGCTTCAACTCTTCTGGGAAGGCTGTCCACAAGGTTTAGGAGTGTGTTTATGGAGATTTTGGACCATTCTTCCAAAAGCACATTTGTGAGGTCACATACTGATGTTGGATGAGAAGGCCTGGCTCTCAGTCTCCACTCTAATTGATCCCAAAGGTGTTCTATCAGGTTGAGGTCAGAACTCTGTGCAGGCCAGTCAAGTTCATCCACACCAGACTCTGCATCCATGTCTTTATGGACCTTGCTTTGTGCACTGGTGCACAGTCATGTTGGAAGAGGAAGGGGCCAGCTTCAAACTGTTCCCACAAAGTTGGAAGCATGGAATTGTCCAAAATGTCTTGGTATGCTGAAGCAGTCAGAGTTCCTTTCACTGGAACTAAGGGGCCAAGCCCAGCTCCTGAAAAACAACCCCACACCATAATCTCCCCTCCACCAAACTTTACACTTGGCACAATGCAGCCAGACAAGTACCGTTCTCCTGGCAAATACCAAACCCAGACTCATCCATCAGATTGCCAAATGGAGAAGCGCGATTCGTCACTCAAGAGATCGTGCTCCACTGCTCTAGAGTCCAGTGGCGGTGTGTTTTACCCCACTGCATCCGATGCTTTGCATTGCACTTGGTGATGTATGGCTTGGATGCAGCTGCTCGACCATGGAAACCCATTCCATGAAGCTCTCTGCGCACTGTTCTTGAGCTAATATGAAGGTCACATGAAGTTCGGAGGTCTGTAGTGACTGACTCTGCAGAAAGTTGGCGACTTCTTTGCACTATGCACTTCAGCATCCGTTGACCCCGCTCCGTCAGTTTACGTGGCCTACCACTTGGTGGCTGAGTTGCTGTCATTCCCAAACACTTCCATTTTCTTATAATACAGCTGACAGTTGACTGTGGAATATTTAGGAGCAAGGAAATTTGACAAATGGATTTGTTGCATAGGTGGCATCCTATCAGCTCTACGCTAGAATTCACTGAGCTCCCGAGAGCGACCCATTCTTTCACAAATGTTTGTTAAAACAGTCTGCATGCCTAGGTGCTTCATTTTATACACCTGTAGCCATGGAAGTGATTGGAACACCTGATTCCGATAATTTGGATGGGTGAGCAAATACTTTTGGCAATGTAGTGTACGTGCTATACTGCAACCACAACATTATGACCACTTGCTTCACATTAAAAATAACATCTAGTGGTGTCTAAGGTGTCTGGTACCACAAGACTATCTATTTGAACCTTGTGAATTGTGGGCTGGGCTATTGGTGAGCTTGGCCTTACTTCCAAATTATGCCATTAAATATCATCAGAGTAGTATCTAAGGAGATTGGAGCCCAGTGAACTCTAGACATGCTGTGCTCTTTATGCCTATCCTAAACAGTACTTGCAAAAATGTTTGTGACAGTCATTATAAAAATATTAAATGATATGAAGTGTAGTAAGATTATCTTTGCACATTATAAAATACTTTTGATAATACAGGTATCATTATATTCAGACACTCATAATGTTCTTACCATGCCATAGAGGGTGATGCAAGAACTAGGACTATAAATTATTTCTCTGATGGCTGCTGGGACTGTTCAACATGATCATTTGAACTACGTTCCAATCACTGAAGCCCTCACTGACATCGTCACCCCTGACTTTTATTTTATTTAAATGGCTAATATAGTACAGCTAAATTTCCTAACTTGTTATTCAATAATTCACTCACTGGTTCATAACAGAGTGTCAAGGACTGATAGAATATCAGAGAATGAGGCACTGTAGAACAGCAGGCCACACCTTTGGTCATCCAGGCCAAGGAAAAGAGCAGCAAATTGGTCTGGAACTAAATATTTAAAGGAGGCTTGACCTGATTGGCTGATTTAATTGCTTCAATTGAATGATTTAGTAGTTGGCAAAAATGAATTTTCAGTCAGTCAATTTTAGACTGAAACACTAAACGTACTGAACCTTTAGCAGCATCAAAACAGTCTTTCTGTTTAATTGACTGAGGTGTTGGGGCAACCAACAACATTGATGAAAATTTTTATGACAATACTGCTGAAGTTTCATAACCAGCATTCACTAATGAAGTTATCCTACTTTTGTGCATTGTTTTACTCCCTCAATATGCTAACACAACCCATACTGACCAGACAAACACATTAAGAATGAAGTAATGGGCTTCTCTGCAACCAAAGTAAATCAGAAGAAGAAAACTGCAAAAAAGAAAAAAACAAAGTACTGATGCACAGAAGCACAGAGTGAACACAGGGCAGGCCTGTTCCATCTCGATCATAGCAGCTCTCCTTTCAAGAATGTCCTTGGAAGGGACACAAGTGAGAGAGGAATGAAGAAGGCTGAAGACAAAAGAAAAAAGCATGACGAAAAATAGAAATACCGCAACATCAAACAAGTAAGAAAAGTAGCAATCCATAAATTCTTCCTCATTTCTGTTTTTCTTACTTGTAGGTACAAATTAGTAGATTTTACCATGCCATTGCAACAACACAGGGATAATTATTTATCTGATTATGGCAGTAATAATTACCCAGCTGTTTGCTATAGATAGAGGAATAATTCATGCAGTCAACAGGCCGTGTTAGTAGCAGCAGCGATGACACCAAGACATTTAGTAAATATGCAAAGTGCGGTTGCTCTGCTTTCCTAGTTACCCCTATCGTCCCGCTGCATGCCCTTATTAAAGCCTGGGAACTTTGTGTCACCCTGACAAAGTGATAAATTGTTAGGGTATCAAGAAAAACTGTGGCAGAGTGGGGACTGTGCTGGGGTCTTGACTTCATTAGGGTATGCAGGAGAAAAAAGGATGAATGAAGATGGACATGGAAACACAGTGGACCTGTGGCAGCGAGAGGGGGGGAAAGATATAGAGTTAAATAGATTAAGATAGAGAGAAGAAAAGAGAGAGGTGAGATTTAGAGATTAAGGGATTGGGGGGGATGAGGCAGACGATAGAGGAGTATGGTGTAAGTGGCAGGGATTAGTTGGATGCTGTACCTAATGAAATGGCACAGATGGTTTTGTGCTGGGGAAATCTGTTTCCAGAGAAAAAAAAAAGACTGAAATGGAGACTATGAGTGTGAATGGACAAAAAAAATGGTTAGCCAGTGGATGTACTACTCTGTGTCACTGCCATGCACAATGACTCAACATTCACTCAATGGGCACCATTAATCCAGCACTCAATAATATGTTCAATGGTTTGAATATACAGACACACTTACAATGAGAGAAGACATTTCTGGTGGATTAAATAGCAGACATTTGCAGGATGAGTGATCAGATAGTGAGCAATCTCAGGGTTAAAGAGCGAGCACAGAAAGGATGTTTTAAATAAATGAAGGAACACTGTTAATTGATCATGATCCCAGCAGCACTGAATAAACATAAGATTAACTGGAGCGAAAGTGACCTGAACACCCCACAATAAACGAGAGGTTTTGTGTGTAGAAGTGTGTTTTAGTGAAACAAATCAGGGTATTGCAACATATTTTATATGCAACACATTAAAGTTATAAACCTGAACAACATCAAAGCTCAACTGATTCATTTTTTTGTACTTTTCAAACTCAGAAAAAAACCCTCAATTTTAATATAAGTTCATTAAAATGCATATAATGGGCAAAATTTGGTATCTTGGTAAAAATATAAACTTGATTATGTTCATAAGCACAGTAATGTCAGTCATTGGTCTGGAGTGCTAGAATATCTCACAGGGTAGTGTGTGTGTCTTTGTGTAATATTTGTATAATTATAAAGTAGTAATATAGTAGCATGGAGTTTAACGCCCTAGTGTCTCTTTTCTTTAAAGGAGCATGAAGAAAGGATGGAACCCTGGTGGGGAAGAAAGGAAGCGAGTCAGTGATCCAGGGAGAACTTTAACAAATTTACATTTAATTTTAGCAGAAGCCTAAAGATATATTCTGGTAAAATATATTAACAACATTAAAAATATGACTGATTAGCTAAATGTGAATTTTTTTTTTTTCAGTAAAAAATAAAATATGGCATTTTTGTGGTACTAAGCCCTGAAGCGCAGAATGTTTTATTAATGTACAAGCTGCAGTTCAGATCAGAGGCATTATTTTTTAAAATTTCGTCACATTGTTCACATCTTCCTCTTCCTTTCTTTCATACGCTACATGTCTCAGACTTTTTTTCTCATTTTTCTATTCCTGCTGCTTTGGTTATATCATATTTTATAAAACGAATACAGGTTTTCACTGCCCCTTCACTCATTAGACCAGAACTTAGGTTACAAGCTTGTCTTAGAGATGAAAAAACCTGGATGACCCTTAATTTTCTGATTTTAAACTTTGACAAGACTGAGGTTGTGATTTTTGGATCTGAGCATCTTAGGAATAAACTTTGCAGCCTTTCACTTCCTCTGGATGGCATTCATTTGGCCTCAAGTCTTAATTTAAAAAGCCTAGGTTTTTCTGATCAGGTTATGTCATTTAACCTCCAAATTAAAAAAAAAGTTACCAGCACCGCATTCCTCCATCTGCATAATATCACTACAATTAGAAACATATTGTCCCCAAATGATGCAGAAAAACTGGTCCATGCATTTTTCATATCTAGGCTGGACTATTGGAATTATTAAAATTCAAAAAAATATTTAAAAGGTCTTTAGTCCAGAAATGCTGCTGTTAGTGTTCTAATGAGAGTTCAAAGGAAAGATCATATTTCTCTAGTTTTAGAGAGCTCCATATTACATTAAGGACTCCACTGTTCCATATTTTCCAATCAGAGTACTTCACTCCCAGACTGCTTCTTAAATAGATAAATCATGTTTACTAATCAGCATTTTATGATGTATGTGAATATTTTTGTACAGTGCTCTGTGATGAGATCTGTTGTGAATTGGCTCTGTATAAACTGAATTGAATTCAATATTAAACTTATGCTACAATCGAAGAATATCAGAAACCTCATTACAATGCAGTACAATTTAAGTTTTACTGAAAACTATGTATCACATACTTTCATACAAAACAGCTGCTATTTTTATTCAATTAGGACCATATTTTCATAGATGTACCTCATAAGTTCGTTGTTTACAAGGAGTCTTTCCAAGTATTTTTTCCGTGCGTAGAAGTCATGGATGTACTTCCTGACAAAGAATCCTCTCCACCTCGCCTGAATCTGTAAAGCAGCAAAAAGGTTATTTTCATAACATTGTAAATACCAAGATCAAATTTAGATGCAGGTGGCACGGTGGCTCAGTTGGTAGAGCTGTTGCCTCTCAGTGAGAAGGTCACCAAGTCACATCCCTGCTGGGGGCCTTTCTGGGTGGATTTTGCATGTTCTCTCCATGTGTGAATGACTTTTCTCAGGGTACAGCGGTTTCCTCCCACCGACCAAAAATTTGCACATTAGGCTGATTGGTAACTCTAAATTGCCCCTAGGTGTGAGTGAGAATGTTTATCTGATTTATGTTGGTCTCGTTTGTCTCTACGTGTCCCTGTGATGGACCTGCGATCTGTCCAGCTGTCTCCCGCCTCTTGCACAGCGACTGCTGGATATAGACACCAGTGACTCCCGTGACGCGAAAAGGAAGAAGCGGGTAAAAATAATGCATGGATGAAATTTGGAAGCATAACGTATGTGTAAATTAGTATAGCCAAATACTGAAGAAACATTTTCAAACTTTTTTTATTTAGTCGTGACTCGTGACAAAAGAGCAGTCCAAGGTTGAACCAACAACAATCATGACTCTATATTTACCAGTTTTAGTCTGCACTGATTGAGGGGGCTGCAGATTAACAAGCACATACACCCCCACACACCAGTGGACCATTTTAAAGCAATGGTGGATGTCCTTCAGACTAATTAGGAGAATAAAACAATGGCAGGTAAAAGAATTATTATGCTATGAGAAGACGGAAGAGGGGAGAGACGGATGAATGGAGGATGGGGAAAAACAACAATGAGCAAAATGAGAATTAGCATTGATCTGCCAGTCAATAGATAATTTTAAATAAAGTAATTGGCGCCACCCAAGTTCTTGCTGACCTTTGTTGACTAGTGAAATCAATGCTGTTGAATCTAATACAAATCCGAGGTGCAGCATGTAAACACTGGTTTCTATTACGGCCTTAATACATTATCTTCTGTTATCTACCACACCGTGATAAAGACATGAGGAGGAGAGAGATAAAAATAGAGTCAAAATTGATTCAAAGGAAATGTTACAAGGGGATCTTAAGATTATAGTTTCTCCATTTTTTTTAAATTTAAACAATAGTTCTTCAGTAAAAAGAGTACAAACATTCATTGCTTATTAATCTTTTACATACTTACTCTGTTGGGCTCATTTTCTAGTGGCAAGAAAAATGTCCAGGGTTGGCATCATAAACAAACAACAGTTTCAGGTGCTTAAAAACCTAATTATTTATGAGATCTGTGTCTTTAAAATCTCTGTAATCAATTAAAAAAACATAGTCAGCATTTTTCTAGAGATTTGTTTGTTGGCACTATCAAAAAAGTGTTATGTCCAGGGACACACTATACTTCTCAGGTAAGTCTTGGTCAAGGGCAGTGGGCTAAAATTGGAACAACGATTAAAAAAATACAAAAATAAATCACAGTCAAAAAGAATGCACAGCACAACATCATTGGACTCATATGAGAATTAAACCAAAGCCTTTCTTGCATTGTTTCTCATATTTTTTTATTTAGTAACTGACATTGTTTCCTATCAGAAAAAAACTAAACATTATATGAATATAAAGTTTATTTGAAATGAACACTTAAAGCCTTTCCTGCAACTTCAGCATAGCTGTTTTATGAATCATAATGATGACTATAAAGTGTTATCCTGAGACCTAAAAAGTTGGGACATCTATTTTTGAATTTTATTTTTATAATAGCATTTTTTCCTGAAACATCCTGGTGGTCAATTCCATTTGTTTATGTTACAATAAAACACAAAAAAAACACAGTTTTTTTTCTCCATCAATATGAAAATACTATAATCGTTTTTGTACATTTGAACCATGCCATACCCTTAATAAACACCACTAATGGGTTGTTGCTCTTTAAAATCTTTTAATGATTCAGACTGCCTGAAAGTAAATGTTTATGGAACGGTGAGAACAAACTTCTAGGAAATGTTCTTGTGTAAAAGTGCCAAGAAATCAAAGACCACAGTGTTGTAATTTGTGAGGTAACTCAGTGACTGCTGAAAAAACTGATAAAACTTTTATTAAAACCATGTTTGGAATTCCTAAAACAAGCAAAGAGAATAGTGAATAATATTAGGTTTTATCCAGTTCTGTTCGGGGCATGATTCATATAGGGTACGGATCCCCCACGATAAACGAGGGACTTCTGTATAACATGGAAACTGAAAGAAAGAATTATATGCTATGTTATGGATATGCTGTATATGTTGTGTCATTCTTCCCTTTTCTAAAACTGATTCTGGTCTAAAGCAGCGATTATACTTTTTTCCACTTTCGTTTGTGGATGCAGCCACAGATAAGCCATAAAATAACAGATTTTAAATGGAATTTGTTTGGACTTTGATTTTGCAGTAAATGCATCAACATAAGGTTTTACTTTTTTGAGCCTGCTTCTGAAAAATGCAGTTTTGGAGACACCATTCCACAAACATGGTCCCTGAAAGAGGTTTGAAGAGGTCTTTTCATTCAACCTTTATTTAGACAGATAAGTCACATTGAGCCTCAAAGACTCATTTACAAGTGAGACCTGTTTGGACAGACAATAAAAGTGATAAACTGGACACATGTAGGAATTGGAGCCGGAAAAATTCCTATCAGACTTTTTTTTTTTCCTGCCTGAGAAGAAAAAAAACTCTGATATTAAAAAACACCTCGCACAAACAAGCATATAATGACATAGACATTCTGCAGAGAGGGGAGACGATGAGAGCGGTGAGCATGATCATAGATGCTCTCGAGATCACTGTAGGAGTTCTGATAAAGAATTAATAATCAGCCAATGTCCTCCAGTGAGATCCATAAACATTCTCGAGGTATGTCGAGGAATGGCCAAGAATAACGACAATGAAAATCCAAGAGTCCTGAAATGATGACACAAAGTTTATTCAGCTGGTTTCATCTGGTTATCAGTTGGAAATTCTTCAGGGAGGAGGTGGTGAGCGTCAAATCACATGTTCTCCAGGTGAATTCAGATAAGATGACCTTCAAGGCCAGCCAAGGGAGCCAAATTCAGATAAGCACACCGTTGTTTTGGGGATAGGCAGAACTTAATGACATCTACCTCGAGTCTGTGTTGGTCCACTCGGTTCCGAAATGTCCAAATTACATGGCCACACCGATGGAACGTAATTGAGTAAAATCCCAGAGATCTGATCCATTCTGCCCAAAGCATTTGAGTCTGGGTACTTGAGATACAAACCAAGCCATCATAAGGCAAGCAGCATGATTGGGTCCAAATTTTCTGCCAATGACTTCCTTGATTGTAGATAAAACCAGCAACCAGCCAAATCCAAAAAGCAGGAACCAGTTATAGTAAATCCAATTAAATGTGTCCTTAAAATCCACAAATGGCAGCAGAGACAGACACATCATCAAGTCGATGAGATATCCAGCCAACAGGGAAAATCGGCTTGCCTAAAGCCTGTCTTCTCTTCGAAGAAATGTTGTAAATTGAGTTGAGGGACCAACTGATCAAAACAAGTCCATAATTATGGTTCGGAAGAAATGCAAGAGAGGCTCAGAAGCAGTTTCTCAAAAACTTAGTAGGGAATCCAGTAACAAACAGGCCAAGTTGTCAGAATGTAAGCAAGAAATCTTTTCAAACTAGAACCCACAGAAGAGCTCACATAACTCCTGTTCTGGCCTCCCTGCATTGGCTCCCTGTGCATTTCAGGAGTCATTTTAAAATTCTGGTTCTAACTTTTAGGGCACTTCATGGTCAGGCTCCCAAATATTTACTGGACCTTTTGAAGCCTCTATGTCCCATCAGGACTTTGAGATCTTCAAATCAAATGTTGCTGATAGTTCCGAGAACTTATTTTAAAACACGTGGAGACAGAGCATTCCAAGTGGTGGCCCCCAGGCTTTGGAACGCTCTTCCTCTGTCACTGCGCTGCTCAGATTCCATTGACTCTTTCAAAAATGATCTTAAGACTTATTTATTCAGACTGGCTTTTATTTAAATTTTATTTACTTTTACTTTGTGAAGCACTTTGTGATGTCATTGTCTGTGAAAGGTGCTATATAAATAAATATTACTTACTTACTTACTTACTTATTGCTGCATAAACTGTTATTATGTTCAAAAATAAGAAATAAGAAAACAATATCCAAAGTGGAAAATTAGTGCAACAAAATTGTATGTCAATGTATTTTTAAAGACTGAAATTCATGGGGACACCCACTTATTGCACACACAGAACCACAGTGTCCCCCCACCAGGACACTCCATTTGCTAATACAAGACACTGTGGTGATATTTACCCTGACCGCCATCTCCTCGTAGAAATTCATCTTCATGATAAAATATGCCGCCTGTGAACACAAAGGAAAAGATGCCGTTACATCTTGTCTCCCGGCCCTCTGATCTGTCCACAGCAGGCATCAAAGATAAAGAGCTCTTTATACATAATACATTGCACAGAGACAGCCCAGATAGGGCCATCGTAAAGGAGAGGATGGGAAGGGGGGTGGAAACAGAAAGAGAGAAAGCAAGAAAGAGAACAGGAATAAGAAAAAATCAGGGGGATGGAGGGAGAGAGGGAGAGAGGAAGAGAGAAAGCGGTTAGTGGGACTTTGTATCAAGGGGAGGACAGTACTCTCTTAATACACTAACACAGACAAGGGCCAAGAAAATCTATGGTAGTCAAGCAGCGCACTAATGGAGATGTATGACGGCCAAACGTTCTCCTCTGGATTTCATAATCAATGACAGCCCTGCCACAAAAGAGACTAACAAAGGGCCAGAGAATATTCAGCGACACACTCAACAAGCCATCACGCAGACAAAACGTGCTAGTCGACCACTGGGGGCACATTTCAGAAGCAAACTGGAGTGTTGGCTATAAAAGGGATTCATATTTCAACACGTCTTTTTCAATAAAGACAAGAAAGCGAGGAAAGACAAGAAGGAAGAGAAAGACAAAGACTTGAAAGGGGATTGTAAATTCAGCTTGATGTTTTGTGAAGAAGCTTTGTGCAAGTCACGTTACACATGATAAAGTCCACGAGACAGGAGAAGACAGACAGAGAGCAATAGAGGAGGCGAAGCGTGGAATTTCTCTGAGCTAATTCAAAATACTGCTCTGTGGCAATTTTTGAGTGATTCAAATTAGCGCTCATCTGTTTTCAAATAAAACCAAACAGCCTCATTTTAACCCATATGTGTGTTGTGACACATCCTTCATTGTTTATTTTATCACCCATCGCACCCCCCACCCCCTCCTATTCATTTCTTGAACGCCTCCCAAACGACGGCTGGCAGTTATGCTTTAGCAAACAGTCAATTTACAGGCATGATAAATAGCTTGTTGTGATACGTTTACAAAACTCAATCCAGGGGAAAATTATACGTGAGGGCGCTGGGTATTGGATCCGGTATCAACAATCTGTTCAATTAAGAAGCAGTTGGAGGCAATAAGCTGAAAATGGGGACTTGTTTTACTAAAGCACACACATACACAATCATCATGTACACAACAGTTTTCTTATATCCGTTTCGCACTAGACTCTTACTAAATGCATCCCTGGTAATGCAACAGAGATGGAATTCCTTATCATATTCCATCATATTTGCTAAGTGTTCATTTCCAAATGCGTAATGAGTGAATTATATTTCTTAAGGTCAGAGGCAGGGACTTAGGAGTATGGCAATTGAATTCTAATGCATGCTATCATAACATAATCAATATATCTATAGCTTTTCCAGGCTCTAACTTACCTTCACCATTTGTCTGATGTGTGCCCTTGCAGTGAAGCCCCGCCATAGCTTCTGTATAATGACTGCTTTCTTGTGCAAATGGCTGTGGAAAAAAAAAATCAAATTGGGGAGAGGACTGGGTGTGTATTTTTATTAGTTTAATTTAAAAAAAAAAAGTGTTGACATTTTGCTTAAATATATATAGGAAAAAATAAACAACAAAAAGTATCTAAGCTCTTTTGTTTATGTTATGTAGTTATTCATTCATTCATTCATTGAAGTGCATAATTTAATTAGCTGAATCACAAATTTCTTGTGATTACAAAAAAAGCTTGTTACAGAAAATAAAATGAATTTTCTGCAGCCTTATGATGCAAAACGACTTAAGAGGTCAGACAAACATTACACTTTCAAGTAGATTCTCACAAAGACAAACATTACACTTTCAAGTAGATTCTCACAAAGACATAAACATGGAAGCCCCTTGCTTTTCCAGCCTTTTCAATCATGCCAGATGAGCCTTTCACCCCTTAGTCAGCTGTGCACATTTGTATTCATCTTCAAACATACTCTAAATGCAAGTCCACTGTGATTCCCGGCCTCCAACGAGGCCATCAATTTCCAAAAGGCCATTTATATGCCCAGAAAATCAATGCTTATAGGGGGGATAGCACAACCTCAGAGTTGCACTTAGGCAGCTAAAATTGTTGCTAATTATCCACTTAACGCTTTGATCAATTAACTAAAGTAATCTGAATTAACCTACAGTCTGGAAGTTTGTCTGCTGACCCTGCAGAATGGTGCTGGGGTCATGGTATCAGTAGAAGCACAGAAGATATAGAGACATACATTTCTCCCTGTGTGTCAAAAGAGCTCTGAGTCCGGGCTACAATTATTACTTGAGGACATTTGCAAAGCTCTGGAAGTGGGATAATTATAGGAGTGAGCCTATATCAGTGTTTCCCTTGAAATTAACTCTCAGAGCCAAAATGTTTCACAGCCTTGTGGAAGAAAGACCACATAAAAAAAAAACTTTTTAAAAAAAAAAAAAAAAAACTGTGAAAACCATAAAAACAAAAATATGTAAAAAAAACTGTGAAAAAAAAATCACTGTAATGCCACTTGATTGTTGATATGTGCTGCTGACTATCCATGATGCTGATCTCACGCTGCTGATTTATTTCACGCTGCTGTGTTCATTCAAACTCATCTGCTCACACAAACTCATGTTCGTGCTGCTGTTGTTCAGCGTATCGGTTTTGTACTATCAGTGCTTAGCGTATTCTTAGTTTAGCATATTTCTTAGTTCATATCTTAGATGTTCCATTTTCTTTTGTTGGATGTAACTGGGACCCTGTGTACACAATTTCGTTCCACCACATGTACCACATATGATGAGAATGACAAAGAAGCTTGACCTTGATCAAGGGTAACTTAGTGTGTCTGTGTATATTATTATCATTTTGTCTCGCGGTTTAACATAAACTCTCACTGCACACGTTTACCTGAGGTATGCTCGCACCTTGCAGGCTCGGAACCAGCTCTGAATTCGGATGACGGCCCGGGTCTCTCTCTGTCTGTTCTCCTCGGCTTCCCTGAAGTGCCAGGACAGAATATTAAAATATCCCAAGAAGTTTTTAGGTAAGTTATTATATCACTGTAACATTTTGTAATGTGCACCACACCACGCAAATAACTTCCGCAGTAGAAAGTAGTGCTGCTTTCCTAAACTCTTCACAGACTGTGCTCTCTTCCTGATGACTCACGATGAATTTAATGTAACCAATAAAAAAAGAAACACGACGGTGTTTGCACCGAACATGAGTTGTCTGTTGGTAAGGGCCACAACAGAAACATTTAAAAAAAATCTAACACGACGAAGCATGACTCAAACGTTAGCATGTGTCAGATAGGCTAAAATGGATGGGGGGGAAAAAACATCGACAGTTAGTCCATTTTTTTTAAGAATCTGTAAAAATATGATATACACCTGTTTCTGAAGAAGTATTCCTTTTTGAACTCTTCTTCTGCACTTTTTACTTTCCAAAGCTCCGCCATGTTTACGCAGACGTCGTTGGTTAACTGGTTGTCATGACAACACGGGTGCGTCCCGTTGCTGTGATGCGTTCACGGCTCGTAGGGGAAAAAATAACTGTGTGTCGTCATTAAACAAATGCAAATTTGCAATTAAAGCTGCGTAAAGTTTTTTTTTTTTTTAAGTGTATATGTCGTTGTTTTTTGCTACACTCTGTGGTCATAGCACCCACTTGTTTTTGATATACGTAGATTAAGTGTTCTGGTTAAAATATTCCAGTTACATTTTCAAGCAAATGTATTTTGATTCAGCACTTAAGACTTGGTCAGCAGCAGCTATAAGAACGTTACTAAAACTAATGCAGTACTCTACAAATAATAGGTAAGACAGTGAAAAATCCCAGAATAGGTTTAAAAAAATGTCAGTTCTTAAGATGCAGATTGTGAATGTGTGTATTGATCTACTTGCTGTCTCACCTCTTCCATCCATTCCTTCATTTATTTCCTTCCTTTCCTGATGTTATCATCCTCCATCAGTTATCAGTTTAAGTCTCCCCGCTCTCGCTTCCCTGCTTCCTCTCATCTTTACTCCACTTCTCCTCCGTCATATTCTCCTGTCAAAATGATCAACTCAGCAGAGTGTATGTGTGTGTCAGTAGGAGCAATTTTGTATCTCCGCAAGCAAAGATGCCTGTCTGGCCACTGGTCAGAGGTATCTCAGTATTACAGATTACTCCTTAGAGACAGGGAAATGACAAATAGTGAAAGTGAATGAGTATGTGTCTGCTTCAACGCTTTTTTTATGTCTGTATATCGACATGCCTGGTTCTCTGGCTGCAGAGCTTGTTTGAGATTCTGCTGTCTCTGTCTTTCTCTGAGGCCAATTTACTGTTCGAGGGCCACTGCAGTGGTGAAAACCAGTAGGAAGACATTCGAGGTTTAGAGTTATGGCTGCAGGGGCGAACCCATGGTTTCCCAGTTCATTCATCGAAAGGAGGTAGGTGGGCAGCCACCCTGGTAATTACTGGCGAGTTGTTGTGACAAGTGGGTATGAAATGTGTGTGTGCGTGTGTGTGTGTTTGTGTGTGTGTGTGTGGGGAGGGGAGAGAAATTTTTGGGAGTGATGTTTTAGAAAAAAACAGGATGGCTGGAAGCTATCTGTCCTGACAAAACACTGATTAGGTGTCACTGCGTGTGTGAACATGACACAAAAAAGAGAGTGGGAGCACTTTATAAATAGGCATGGGTACACACAGTTCAATAATCCACTTTTGGACCCAGTCTAACCACCTGTTCTCTAACATCATTTTCTTCACGCAGAGCAGAGAGCCAATACGTTCTTATTCAAAATTACCCACAAATCATCCCTGTTTTTCCTTCTCACTCCCATTGCTCCACGCGGGACATGTCACTTAACATGCATCGAGTCACCTCCTACAGTCAAGAAGCTCATCCAGCCCGTCGTTCTCCGTGGTCATTGTTCATAAATGAGAGCCATATGTGCTGTGGCCAGTGCTGGTCATAAAGACTCACAGCCCAGTGGCGATTCCAGCTTCTGTGAGTGTGTGAAACTCTCAGTGTTCTGCACTGTATCTTTATTTTTAATCATTACTGCATGTGCTGGTGTATGAGTGATTATACAAAAGTTGGTGTGGGTCTATGTTTTTCCAGTGTTGTGCCAAGCGTGCGTTCCCTCACAGCCACAGCTGGCACAACGAATGGAATGTGTGTTTCTCAGCAGGGCTGCTTCAGCCATTATTATTAAACATCTGTCCTCAGCACATTAATTTCCTCTCTCTGACGCATCTCTCTCTGCCCAGGGATCACCTAATTGAAATCCATAATGGCACTTTTTTTATCCTCTTTTCCACACTGGGCAAAATGAAACAGGAAAATTAAATTTAGATAAAATAGATATGTGCATTAGCTGTAGTCTGATACTTATCAGACAACAGAGTGCACAATTTGTAGGAAATGCAGAGTAAAAACACTGAGGATCGTGGCAACTTTATACAGTTATTTCAGACCTACTTTAGCACTTATTTTCAACACTTATTTGGAATTATTTGTCTGTTATAGTTAAAATGATAATATACTTTTATACTGATCAGTTTATATATATATAAAATAATAATAATAACCAATGTTTTTTTTAATTTATGGAAAAAATTCTAATGATGAAAATACATACTGTTAATTTACTTACTTTTCTTTCTGTGTAAAAAATAAAAACAGAATATTTTTTCATCTAAAAGTTTATTTGGTAATTTAATCAAACAGTTTACTGAATTAGTGCAAAAATATGAGTGTAAACAACATCTGAAGTGCACCATTTTTTTCCAAAGAGCCTACTCTCATATAAAACAAAGGCATTTAAAAATCAATATAAAAATACAATTACCTTAAACAACAACAAAATAATTATCCATGCTTTTCTAATAGAATGGAATGAATAAAAATATTTTGTTTTACTGTTTGTCAGCACTTAGTGACAAAATGTGGCACTTTTTGAAGCCACTTTAAATATTAGTAAAGTAGAAAAGCATGTTTTATTGTCAAAATGGAATCAATAATTAAATGGGGAATAAATATTATTTGTAGTTATTTGACTAGTTTTCAAACACTTATTGCTGATTGTCAAATTTAGATAGTTGCGTAACATAATGTAGATTTCTTGTCTATTAAAGGTCTCATTCTTGCATAAATCAACTGAGCTTTTTGAGTCGAATGTCTAGATTTAAAATATAAAATCTTCTGAAAGCCTCTTCACTGGTTTCATAAAAGCTTATTTGATCTACTAAACTTTTATTTGGTGTTTTCACACTTCATTCACCCCCACCCCCCAACATTAAATAGACAGGTCTATGTTCACAAAATGATTAGTGCCCCTCCAGTTAGAGCTGAAGATAGCAGAACTTGGCTCTGTTCTTCTTTTGTACAGGTATGCAAATTGCTCCTTCATGTCTTCTGCCTGGGGCTGCTGTTACTTTTTACAGTG
>NC_056499.1:19698420-19713609 GCF_014905685.2 Nematolebias whitei | reverse complement strand
ATATATATATATATATATACTAAAATAAACTACTACTTACTACTTGTGCTACTATTCCTACTTTGTGGTTTTCCCAACTTTTGTTGTACAACTTCAGCGTTTTAGGTTGTAAGACAATGTTGTTGAGCAAAATAGAGCTGAAAAGTATGCTAAAATTTGAATGTATGCTGTAAGTGTTTAATAAAGTTCAACTTGAAATCAAATAATTTATTTGGTCCAGTTTAATGATTGTACGTTGCTACATGAGAATAACTTAAGTTGGGAGGACTTAATTCTGTTTCCAGTCACAAAATGTGATGTGAGATGATGCTCTGTTGGGAACGGAGACAACATCAGATAATGTAAATAACAAATTGATATTATATATTATGATTAAAGCTGTGGTTGGTTAAGTCCACGAGGAGGTAAATGTTAGTCAATGTTTCGCCCTCTGAAGTGAGAGAACCCAAGAATGTGTGTGTGCATGTTAGTTTGAGCTGAAACCAAGCAGCCTGAGTTTGCTGTCTTTCTCAGCTCGTATGTACACATGTGTTCATGCACACATGTTTGTATGAGTGTGTGTAAGTATTAGTGTGTTGTGATGGGGCAGAAGGCTGCACTGAGCTGCATGGATTTGCTGCTAAAGTTTGAACAGTTTTAAATTAAAATGTATTGCTCATTCTCAATCTATTGATCTCAGACCCAGCTGTGTCAATACGCTGCCCCGACTATTTTTCCAATAACTTATAAAGATCTGCCAGCCAGGCATAAATTCATTACATAGCTCTGAGTATATATTCTCTCTCTCTTTTCCATCCCAGATTTGCTGCCTGTTTTTCCCATTTTTTTTTCTTGTCTTTTTAGTTATTCTCTTCGATAACCCGTTGTCTTCTGCTTACAAGTTAGCCAAATATACTGTTTGTTTGTTTTTTCAGGTATATAAAATAAAATAAAAAAACACTTCCAAAAAAAAGTTCGGAAACAATTAATTACAATAATATGTATTTAACTTTAACATCTATTGAAGGATTTGAAAATTAAAAATCTTAGATGCATTTTTTAAAAATTGTATTAATTTTTCAAATGTTTATAGGCTCTATTGTTTTATATATTATTTTTCTTCTTTTTCTTTCGGCTGCTCCCTTCTTCAAGGGTCGCCACAGTGAACTAAGTCGCATGAAGGCTTGGCAGTTATTTTTACACCGGATGTCCTTCCTGACGCAACCACAGACCTCCGAGCTACCACAGCCCTCTGTGTGGAGCAGAGAGCTGCTATCTAGGGCGCCTGAGGGAGCAGATGGTGGGGGTTAATGGCCTTGCTCAAGGGTCCAGAGTGGGGCAAATGAAGGTGGAGGCAGGTGTGGGTGCTTTGGTCGGTCCAGGGGAGTCGAACCAGCGACCTTCCGATCACAGGCCCATCTTCTCTAACCTCTGTGCCACCACTCCCCCATATATTGCCTCACTGTCATAAATTACATTTATTTTGTGGAACATACTTTGTAACAGTTAGGTTAGAAACATGTTTTTATTTTTTTTTAAAGTAGAATAAAAAAAATCTTTACTTGTCTCTGGTTTTTCATGCCATTTAACCTGCCAATGATCAGATCACTGCTTATTTCACACCTGCCTTTTCTTCAGATAACACCAATTTCTCTTCTTTTAATGTTTTTTTTCCTTTCTGCTCTCATCTCTTTCTACTGTCTTTTTCCTTTCCTTCTCCTGCCTCCTCCTCCTTCTGCTTTTTCCATTCCTACTGCTAATCTCCCTGCACCTCTCCTCATTGTCAATACCTATCTAATTCCACTTTAGCACCAGTAATTGGCTGATGGATAGAAGCTATGGATTGGCCTCTTCCTGATGACTGCATGACACTTTCCCCCCTCCTGTAGAGCTGGTAATACTAATAGAATTCCAAATCCGCAACACTGGAATCCTGTCATGAGTAGGTCAACCGTTGTGTCAAGGTCCTATTGGAAAGCTGGCATCCAACATCTTAATTTAGACTTAGCTTTTCTTTTTTACCGCTCTGCTGATCAGTGTGTTCTGCTGTCTTTCTGTTTCTGTAACTGTCAGTTGCAAATAGCGCAGTAAGCTGTGTATGTGTGTGTGTGTGTGTGTTTTCTTTTTAAGTCATTTTTTTTATTTTATTTTGAAAGCTTGCAAAAATGTTTTTTACAGCTGTGTGTTCAGCAATTGGCTCACGGTTTGATTGTGGTCAAGTCCAGTGTAAAATTAGGAGCATATTTAAGCTCACAAGCTTGTTTATACAAAGAAGGTGCATTTTATATGAACATTAAGAATAGCCTAAATAAAACTATATGGAAATGTTTCTGATATTATACATATTTGTATAATAAATAGCTAAATGATAGTGCAGTTCAGTTCAGAAAAAGAAAAAGAGGCCTCTAAACATGAAATATTGCATAATCATTGTATTGTTTTGCATTTTGCATCAAATTGGTGGATAGAAACAGAAATTTTAGGTGAATATAAACAGAAGAAAAAGCTGCCAATCCTTGAGATGTGCTTCTCTTTCAGGGTTGCATAATTTTGAAAAAAGTCTTAAAATGTTTAGTCAAATACATGCAGCAAGCCCTTTCTGATACCTTTGTGTTGTGTGGAAGCCTGGGTGTGCTTATCTGTGTGTGCATGTGATTTAGTGATGAACTGAGGGGAAAAGAGGTTGGCTAAATCGGGTTGCAATGCTAATTCAGCCAGCTGACTGCATAATGCAGTGCAGCAGGGAGATGGACTGAACTTGACCCTGTTAAACCTGACCTTGGCCTCTCTTTTTTCTCTCTCCTCTCCTCTCACTCAGTCACATATGTCAGTGTAGAGGTCCCCAAATGAAGGCAAATACATCTGTTTTGTGTATTCAGAGCTTCTTGGCTAATTTAGTGTTTTTTTTAATAGATTTACTAAACACATTTGTCACAGTTGTGTCATAGAAAATCACATACACTGCATGCCCGCAAGAGAAGTCAACCTACTTACTGCTCTGTGTTATAAACCTGGCTGCTGCATCAATAAAAGGTTTTGTGGTTTTCTTCAAATGTGTATTGAACAATACAAGCCTCAACAGGTTTTATTCAGGAAAATACCTCCCCATACAAAAACATTAGTATAAAAAAATTGAAGTTTGTGCAACAGTGGATTTCTTTTAGATGCTTCCTTATTAAAATCTCTCAGGAAATGTCAGTAGTACAGAAAGTACATGTGGGTAACTATATTTGTAAGTGCATAAAATATCCTTGTATCAAAAGGCTCTAATTTATACACCGAGGTTGATTTTTTCTATTTCCAATAAATTGTTTAGAAAATCAAAACCATTCAGGACAATAGCCTCCTTATTTAGAAATTATTAAATAATTCTTGATCGTCTCAATTTATGAGCTCTGACATGTATAGAAATAATTTTATAAATTGTATGAATATTTTACATAAATATGTATATGAAGGGAAAAATAACACACACACACACACACACACACATATATATATATATATATATATATATATATATATATATATATACTTGTGCTTTGAGTAGATTTACTTTGAGAAGTGGTTTGGTGATTTTAATGACTAAGCATTTTGTTGTGAATGCCTTTAAATCCTTTACTGCCTGACATGTTAAATGAAGCATGTTAGTGCTGTGCCATTACTATAAGTCATTAGCAGTGAAAAAGTAATTCTGTTAAACTACGGAACAAGTAAGTGCACAGTTATTGCACAATCACAAGGTTTTGGCTTTAATAAACAGTCATTTATTTTATATTGTAAAATCTTCTGTGTTTGTAAATGATCTCCTGAACAAATGCTCAGATTTTAAAGACACTCTTTGAAAGGAATCATTTCATGTCTGTTTACAGCTGTTTAACATTTGAAGTCAGTCCCTTTCAAGATGGCCACCACTGCCAACTAATTTTAGAAAGTAGAAAAAAAGCTACAATTCATTCAATTTTGCAGATTTTGATCTAAAATTATGTGGTGGTAGATGAGCCTGATCTCCAACATATTCGGTAAGTGTTAAAAAAATTGCATGGCATCATTGTTTAAGACTTTGCTACTAACTATTAGTCAAATCTGTCTGTTAACAAAACATCTTTCAAACCACCTGACCGATATTTATTAAACTATCAATAACTAATCACTTAATGTGCATCTAGAATTGATTAACTTCTGAAGTAAGCTCCATTCAGAATGACTGGAACAGACGACTCTTTGGGCACAAATTCCTGTCAGATATGGAGGATAGCGCCTGCGCAACTGAACGTGATTTTCATATATATACATATACATTGTTTTTGTTTTTGTTCCACTAAACCATAAAGTAATACCTATCTGAGCTGCAGAAGCACTTGCTATCCTCCATCTTGAAAAATGTATTACAGTAGTACCTCGCTACTTTGCGGCTCGACTTTCACGGTTATTCAACATAAGATTGTGCACGACACACAATTGTCAACTTTAATATTACTCACGTGATTGGGATGGTACAGGATAAAAAGTTAACAGAGCGGGAACCAACCAATAGGACAAAAAACAAAACAAAAAAAATACTTCGGACAGGTGCTGTCATTTTGTAGTTTTCTTTCAATAAGCCTATCCTGTAAAACAAGTCAAAAGAACTACACGGCCCAGAAAGCAACAGTGCTTCCAGCTGCTGCTTTCTGCCAAGATGGCAGCAATGAAGGGTAGTTTTGCTACGCAAAGTCAGAATTAATGATATATCTATTAAGATCACAGAACTGGCTGGAAAGTCGCAAATAATCCTGAAGCTTCCTGAAGCTCAATTATCCACGTGCACATCAACCTGGACCCGGCGCTGGGCTTCGTCGCTGCAGGTTAGGTCTGCTGAACCATAACCAAGCCCGACCGGAACAAAGCTGCTGGTCTGCAGAGCTGGTGAGGACCCATATAAAACTTTGCAGTACTGTGCAGTACATATATGTATGTTGTTAAAATTACATAGATTTAAGAATTTAGAACATTGTTAAGAACATTACAAGAGTGTGGGAAGGGTTTATAAAGCCTTAAAATATATATAAATACTAAAATAAATATAGCGTTCCTGCTTCACAGTTTTCATCTATCGCGGTGGTGTCTGGAACGTAACCCCCACGATAATCAAAGGACTACTGGACTCTGAAACAACCCGCTGCTCAGTAAAGTGCTGCCCTGACAGCCAAACCCATCTGTTCTCTGATTGGATTGTTAAATTTGTGATTGACATGACATTGACCAATCAGCAGGGAGGAAGAAACATCCGGTCTTAATTCATACTTGCAAGTTGAAACTCACACGCAAGTTAGATAACTAAAACACAGAATTTTACATGTACACCAAAGTTCATGCTCAATAATCTAGTCAGGTCATCTGGACGGTTTCTTTTTTTGCTGAGACGTTTTGTCCTTCATCCAAAGGACTTCTTCAGAATCAGAATAAGCTTTATTATGATTGTACCGAGATACAACGAGAATATGTCCGTACAATTTGAAGAACAAACAATGTCCTGACACACAATGAAGCTCACTGCGGGAGAGAAAGGAAGTCAATCTGACTTCTTCAACATGTAGTTTTATACTTTGTATTTGTAAAAAGACTTTAACAACAAATAAAACAAAAAAAAAAAACTTGTGTAATTTTATTTTTTTTTCAAATACAGTTTTTACAAGCACACATTCCTATTTACACGCTCAAAGCAGGAATTCTCAGCCATTTTTTCACAAGGTTATAAAACCTAATTCACAACTATACAGTATGATTTACAAACACAAAACATATATGACTGAAATGTGTGCAACTAACCTTTACAAACACAAAAATGTCTATAACTCAATCAATGTTACATAAGATAAGATTTGATGTGACTGTAGGTTAGTCATTTATAACATATATACTGAGTGAAATTTTGCATTATTGTGTGAGATAGCACAACTTAAGTATAATGGGGAGTGGTGGTGCAGAGGCTAGAGAAGATGAGCCTGTGATCAGAAAGTCGCAGGTTCAACTCCTGGTACCATCAACATCAAAATGGGTGGAAAAGGTGAATCACTCACACCTGCCTCCACCCTCATTCGCCCCACTCTGGACCCTTGAGCAAGGCCCTTAACCCCCACCATTTGCTCCCAAAAACAGGTCTCTCTTGAAAATGAGTTCTCTTGACTAACTGAGACTACCTGGATAAATAAATGGTAAAAATGAAAAATAACGCAAAAAGCTTAAAATAATAAAAACGATGAGAAACCAGCAGCAATATGTGTTTTTTCTAAGAATGATGGGCCTGTCATTTGTATCTGTTTTAAGCATATGCAATGTTTCTTTGCTCAGATTTTTATTCTGAAACAAATGATAAGTACTGATTTTGTTTTACATTTTCACAAAAAAAAAAAAAAAATTGTGCTTTTATCAGAATCTGTATGAACATGCCAATAAATAAATAAAAATAAATACGAATAACAGTTCTGGGTATGACCTTCCATTTAGAAACAGATTCTCCTGCTAAATATGCCATCAGTGCTGATAGGAAATAAAAAAACAATTGTCAATACAAAATAAATCATATAATAAATAAGTTAAAAATCAATAACATGAAATAAGCAAAGAGCAACAAATTGTTTAAATCAGCCATTCACCTGAAGTCAAGAGTAACGTTTGTTTATTTTAGCTCAGCGTTAGAAGGTGGGGTTACACGCCTGTGTGGAATGTCCCTTTAAATTATTCAAAGCCCAATCAGGTGTCTTTTTCTCCTCTGATCTAAAGATGGGTATCAGAGGTCAACCATTCTTCTTTCCGGGGTCACCTTTCACTCTTTTAACACCAACACCCGCACAAACTTTCCCCGCTGATCTCTTTCACTGATGCCACGTGGGTTATTGTTGGCGCTACATATGGTCAGTATAGAAACAAAGCAGATGTGTGCATATGTGTGCACACAGACAGCCTCACACCATGTTGCACACACAGTATACACACACACTCACACGCTCAGACATTGACTTGGCTTCCCTTTCTCTCCTGCAGTGAGCTCCATTGTGTGTCAGGACATTGTTTGGTCTTCTGTGTTTTCTAGTATCTGAATACCTTTTGACCTTCTCACAGGCTGCAAGGATGTGGTGCGTTATTGCTCCACGTGCAGATTGCTTTGGTGTGGTCACAATAATGGGTGGCATAAGGAGTTTGCCAACTGTGGGAGGGCAAAAGGAGAAAAAAAGCTGTGTTCTTGCATTTTTATTTTCACACATTAGAGAGCAAATTTCACTACCAGTTCATTTAACGTGATGAAAGTTACACTGGATGAAATTTTACTTTTTACAAACGGTGTTTATTGCTTCTTGAAGTGCTGCACAGAAACCAATTCCTCCAACCAGAGATGTTCACGTGCACATTTCTGATTCAGTGCTTATTTAGATGTGTGGTTTACTTTGTATTTTGCGGAGTACAACTAACTGATGCTTTAGTGAGTGTGTCCGCTTTCTATGTGTGTCTGCTTGTTCACCGCTGGGGGCTTGTTGTCAGAGCTTCTCTTGACTGGCCAATTAATTATGATGGCCTACTTATGATATGTAATAGGATGATTTATTAGTAAACACACAAACCGAGCAGGGACACAGCCAGTCAGGTAGCAGTGCAGCATTTAGTGGTCTGATCATATACTGGGGCAAGATCACCCGCCTCCTCTGGCTGTGTCCTATTGGATCAGCGTGAAGATTAGTTTATGATCTATGCATATTTAAAAAAGATGGTGGGATGCAGTTGAGGCATATGCATTATCATTGTTTTCATTTTGCTTTTTGATGAACAGCCTATAATATCAAATATATACCTAATATATCCTGATGCATGCTCAATAATCCTATATACCTAATATATCAAATATATATATATATATATATATATATATATATATCAGAGTAGTCAGGTTTTACAAATATTTAGAAGACTTTTCTCAAGTTATTTTTAATGCAAACAGATAAATAATACCTAGATCAAAATAAAGCAAGGTCAAATTTTAATATATGTGTCAATTCAGCCTTATTGTTCTTGACTCTATCATGTCTTGTTTTTCTGCATCGTCATTGCTCTTTTTATTCACAGTTATGTTTTACGTCACCTTTGTCTTCGTCCTTGAGTTAATTTGACCTAAAATGTCAGGAACAGCTTGCGTGCGCATCCTGCAACCGTTTAGATGTTCAAAACTTTAAAACACTCACCCTTCAAAGTATGTTCAGTGAAGTTTGTGTCTATGTTGCAGCAGCGTGTGCACATGTACAAGAAGTGTGTGTGTGTGTGTGTGTGTGTGTGTGCGTGTGAGCGGCATTACGTGTGGCAGCTATAGGTGAAGCAGGTCTGTCCTGGTGGTGAGGCGAGCTATTTGTTTCCTCGGCTAGCTGTCCAACTAGCTGGGTGGGTGTCCTATTTCTGGATCATACACACACACACATACACACACACACACTAAAGTCTGTGCCCCTCCACCATACGTTGTGGGACATAATTTATGATGGCTCTGTAACATGTGGACTTTTCATCACTCAGTGGCAACAATTCTCTCAGCTCAGTGTTACAGCATATTGTTTCTCTTTCTCGCCTCCTCCCATCATAGTTCACACTTTTCCTTTTTTACTTTAGCCATTATACTAACTAAAAGTTAATTTTAGACTTAGAATTATGAAGCAGGAATGCCTTTAAAAAAAGCACAATATTAGCAGCCATGCGGAACTATTTGAAAACTTATTTCATGCTTAGAGACTTTGGCCCATTTAAATAACTTTTCATCTTTTATCTTCAACTCTTGTTCTTTAACTTTGCTGCTTTTATTATGAAACACACTCATGCACGTACTACCACATTATGTTCATAAGCCAGTACACGGCCTTGCTCAAGGGTCCTCAGTGGGTTAAATGAGGGTGGAGGCAGAAATTTAGTTTAACAGTTCAGAGATTCGAACCTGCGACTTCTTCTTTAACCTCTGCACCACCACTACCCGCTTAGGGGGCGATTATTTTGCAAGTTTTAAATCTAAAAATTCAAACATTTGAAGTATGCCTTCACTAAAAACCACAGATTTAAATGCTTCTGAAATTTCTAAGTCTTTAAACACAATGAAACAAACTGAGCTTTGACTTTTCTGCATGTGTCTCGACCGTAAAAGACATTTTAAACAATGGACTTGAACTGCACACTTGTTATAATTCAGCAGATTTTACATTGCTTGATCTTTTTGAGCCTTAAAATATCTCAACTGTATGCTAATCTTTCACAATTAATTAATTTATGTTGTTAAATATCATCACAGGCTTTATGAATGCCTGCAAGTTGTAACTCACTCCCCAAAGCTTCAGAGTCCGGTTGTTGTGTCGGTCAAATAGGTAGGTCCACTGACATCTAAAAGTTTTAGGTTTACATTCACATTGACTGTCAATGACGCAAAGTCTGTAAGCATTTCTTTATTTTGCTTCATTTTTTTTTTTTTTTTTTTTACTTTTTATCTTGTTCTACACGACAAAGTCAATTTTCTCTGAAGCCCATTGGCGTTCTTGTTGAGTCTTGTTGATTTCAACTTTAAATTTAAAAGAAAATATCTTCCCTGATAACCATACTTTGCTGCACAGAAGAAAAAAAAAAAGAAAACTACTTGGGTAATGTATGCATTATATTTCACTCTAATACACTTTAAACAGATGACTCAGCTTTGATCGTTCATGTGAAATTGTTGACAATGATCTGAAAAAAAAAAAAAAAAACATCCAGTACAACAAAAGGTAGATTGTTTTAGCACAGTGGGTGATGATTAAACTCGAGTCTTCATCAAGCTTCAAAAGGTTCAGTTTGATTTCATTGTTCAACTATTGACAGAAGTATATGAATCTGTCAAATAGATGAAAATAAATCTAACAAGTCACATGGCTTGAGTCTAGAGTTGAACATGATCCTTTTCAGCAATTTATATTTCTAATATGCAAAGATAGGTATAAAAAAGTATATACTATTAAGATTCATGCTCAATAATCCAGGTAGAAAAATCCAACAAAGTTAAGTCAGGTCCTCTGGACGGTTTCTTTTTGTTGAAACGTTCAACAAAAAGAAACCGTCCAGACAGCGACTTTGAACGTTATCAGCCCATTAAATGGTCATTATTAGTTATCATCCCCATAGGTAGCATTCAGACTGTCCCTCCTACCTCCTTTAATGGTACGTTAACGGTGTAACGATGCGTTCTTATCGCTGATAACATGCAGCTTTGCACGCATCTAAAACTGTTTTTTTTTTGTTAGCTTTATTTAATCCTTTTCCTAAACCTAACCTTACACCTGACCCAGAACACTGACCCTAAAGTTAACCCCCTGACCCTTGAGCTCTAACTTAACCCCCTGACCATATTATCAGTGATAAGAACATACAAAGGGGTGTCAAACTCACTTATAAAAGGGGGACAAAATTAAAACCTTTTTCAAACTAAGGGCCAATTTCAAAAACTACATTAACTCAAATCAGATACCAAACCTCTTTTCTTGTACACCGTTTCCTCAACAAGAGTTTGATTGGTCTCATTTGATGTTCTCTGTTGTGCTTTCAGAGTTAGAGTTTCTTTATTTGTTGTTCGCACCACATGTGGTACATGTGATGGAACGACATTTTGTACAAACACAGGGTCCCAGTTACATCCAACAATAAAATGTAAAAAGAAAAACAGTAATAAGATCCAAGGTGAACAGCAGCACGAACATGAGTCTGTGTGAGCAGATGAGCACACATGAACACAGCAACATGAAACAGATCAGCAGCAACATGAAACAGATCAGCAGCAACATGAAACAGATCAGCAGCAACATGAAACAGATCAGCAGTAACATGAAACAGATCAGCAGCAACATGAAACAGATCAGCAGCAACATGATGTGATTCTTCACAGTGATTATCCTGGTTAGAGATTCATGAGTCTAACAGCTTCAGGGTAGAAGCTGTTCCTCAGTCTAGTGGTTCTACACTTAATACTCCCCATCCTTCTGCCTGAGGGGAGTGGGGCAAAAAGTGTGTGTGCTGGGTGAGTGGGGTCTTTCATGATGCAGGTGGCTCTCTTCCTGCATCTGGAGGTGTAGATGTCTGTGATGGTGGGGAGGCTGACTCCAACAGACTTCTGTGCAGTCTTCATCACTCTCTGCAAAGCTTTTCTTTCTGCAGCTGTGCAGCCTCCATGCCACACGTTGATGCTGGAGCACAGGATGATCTCCACAGCACACCTGTAGAAGGAGGTGAGGACTGAGCTTCCCAGACCAGCTCGCCTCAGCCGCCCGAGGAAGCATGGTCTCTGATGAGCTTTCTTGATCAGGCTGGTAGTGTTGTTGCTCCAGCTTTTGACATTATAATCAAAAATTACTGAAAAAAATTAAAGAGATGAAGTATTTTACGTTTCACATATCATCTTGGGGCCCGATAAGATGACAACAAGGGCCACATTTGGCCCCCGGGCCTTGAATCTGACACGTACTAGGAGGTACAGGAGGGACAGTCTGAATGCAATCTATGGTGATGATAACAACTATTAGCAGAGATATAATGGCTGATAACATTTGAAGCAGGTGGTCCAGAGGACCTGACTGTATTTTGTTGGACATGTATACTACTAACATATTAAGCTAATGGTCTAAATTAAGTTTAATAAATTTTATAAAGTAGTTTACCTTCAAGGACTGATTCAAAATGCATGACAAGAATGCTGATGTCTTTATCCACAAGCTCATCGTTTTTAGTTTATTCTGAACACAACGTTTGTTTCTATAGTGTTTTTTTTAAAGAAGAATTGACACAAGGTATGCAGAGTTCACATGTTTTTATTCCAACTAATATTTTCTATTTCTAACTACATACGTTGTAGTTCCTCACTCAATCTGTCTTGTTTTATTCTTAAGCAGAGTCCCGGCTCTCTCTGTGCAACTATTGATGCTACTTTGTCCTAGTGATGAAGCAAGTGGGCCGTTGTTGGGTCGATGTATGTCATTGTTATATTGATGCGAGGACAGACCCTTGAGGCCCGCAGCCTTCCACTCCCCTGAAAGCAATAAATCTATGGCCTACTGTCCTCAGTACATTGTACCAGTCAGAGGCTCGGCTTCCCTCTCAAACCTGCACGCACATACCAACACACACCATATTACTCTGTATACAGCAACAGCAACAATAATAATTCTAATGCAAAAATAAATGTTGCTGGCAGCATAATTTTTCATACAAACATCAAATTTGAACATGTCATAGCTGTGTGTGTTTTTCTTTTTGTAAAAGTGAAGGTGTGGTAATTAAGCTCTGCTGTTTTTTTGTGTCTATGAATCATCTTAATTCCCTTCAATCAGCCAGTAGAGGCCACTCACAGCATTCAGTACAGACAGACAGAACACACACACACACTGTCGACAGCTGTCCATTACAAGGCAGAGAAAGTAGAGCTGCAGGAAGAGCGTGAGGCGACATGAAGAGAATCAGAGAAACTCTATAAATGTAAAAAAAGAAAGTTAAAAATATGTTATATGTTAAAAATATGAATGTAAAAAAAATAAAGGATGAAGAAGACTGAACCCAAACTACATGAATGGCAAATATAAGGGACAAAAGGCAGAAGGAAAAACAGATAATGTGCTTTATTTTGTTCCTGTTCATACATATCAGCTCTGTGTTGCTCAATTCTCTGCTTTTGACTCAGGCAGTGAGAGAAATTGGTGAGAAACTGAATTGACATTCAGCAGTTTTCCCCATGTGGAGTGAAAAGTGGAGTTTAGTTTCATGCTGTTACTGTAATCATACACAACAACGCTGTAAATGTGTGTACACAGTATAGTAACACGTCTTTTTCTGTCTTTGGGAGGAAAACGTCTTGAGCAGAAAAAAACGGGAGATCAAGCAGGATACTAAGTAAATTAAAAAAAAAAAGAGGAAATGTTTGTTGAAGTCCTAGAGATGAGAATTTTTCCTACTTGTGAAAGTATGAGCTATATAAGGAATGACTAAAACAGCCTCTGAACGAACAAAGTGTTTGGACTTATTGAAAATAAATGTTTTTCTCACTTTCCTGAGACTTTAAATTAATGTCCAACAGCCCTTTTGGACAAAGTCATGAAATGGTAAATAAAAAGAAGAAAAAATGTAACAGTACATTCCAACAAAAGTACAACTATTTGAGACCAAGTTTTACTTATTATTGACATCTTTTTTTTATTTATTTCCCCTGCCTATCTCTTCTGTACTTCGACAATTATTTTATATTCAGCATGTGAAGTATAGGTGTGTGTGTGTGTGTGTGTGTGGGGGGGGGGGGGGGGGGGTTAGAGGTTAGAGAAGGCTTGTGATCGGAAGGTCGCCAGGTCAACTCCCCGTTCTGAAAACATTAAAATGTGGGTGGGAAAGGTGAAACACCCACACCTGCCTCCACCCTCATCCACCCCACCCTGGGCCCATGAGCAAGGCCCCCAACCCCTCCCCCACCATCTGCGCCTCCGGGCGCCCTAGATGGCAGCTCCCTGCTCCACACAGAGAGCTGTGGTAGCTCGGTGGTCTGACGTTGTCAGGAAGGGCATCTGGCGTAAAAAAAACAATCGCCAAGTCTTCGAGCGACTCCATTCTAGGAAGCAGCTAAAAGAAGAAAAAAATAATAATATCCATCCATCCATTATCTTTACCCGTTTATTCCATTTCGGGTCACGGGGGTCGCCAGTGCCCATGTCCAGCAATCACTGTGCGAGGGGCCGGGTACACCCTGGATGGGTCGCAAGTCCATCACAGGGACGCATGGAGACAATTGAGACAAACAACCATTCACTCTCTCACTCACACCTAGGGACAATTTAGAGTTACCAATCAGCCTAACATGCATGTTTTTGGTCTGTGGGAGGAAACCGGAGTACCCGGAGAAAACCCATGCATGCACGGAGAGAACATGCAAACTCCACCCAGAAAGGCCCCTGGACCGGGGTTTGACCCAAGGACCTGCTCGCTGAGAGGCAGCAGCTCTATCAGTTGTGCCACCGTGCTGCAAAAATAATAATAATAAAATAATAAAAAACAATAAATGTGAAGCATATGTGAAATCAACAATCCTCAGTAAAAGTAAAAGAAAAGAAACAGAAGGAAATTATTAAAAGAAAATTAAATGAGGAGCTAAAGTGAAGGATTGCTAAAAAAAACCCAGTTGCTCCTCTACTGTACAGATGTCTACGGTACACATTTGGCAGGTAAATAAAACATTTGTGCATAACGTGCATAATGCCATTATAATTAAAGCTTTACCTTACACACAGACCTAAACTTGATCTGTAAATCATGTTTCCTGGCTTTGAGAGCACACACACAAAAAGAAGAAGAAGAGTAAAGTGAATAAATGAAAAGTGAGCATGAACATTTCAAACCTGAAGATGACCTTCACGAGCCTGAAAGGACAGAGAAGTTCTGGAGGATTATGCTTCAAAATTCTTCATGTCACATTTCTGTGTAGATCAGGGAGTGAGTGGAGATGCCTCACTGTGACTAATGTGATGTTTGTTGAAGTCAAACTTTCTCCTGCTGCTCCCCCCCCCCCCCCTCCCCCCCCACACACACACTTTTCTCACATGAAGAAGTTCTAGCTCTCTTTTCATTTTGTGCTTATTGTTTTTTTGGTTTTTTATTATACTTGACTTTATTGATGGTTTTGTTTGGCCATTTATTTTATTCCTGCCACCTGCAGGTAAACAACCAATTGTATTTTTTGACCAGATTGTGTGTGTAACTCTGTGTGCGTGCATTAGTATGTCTTCAGTTCATTGCTCCTCCTGGTCCAAACTTTTGTGATCTCATAGTCATGTGTGCATGTGTATTTGTGTGAGTGTGTGCCTGTGGATGTGCTATCTGAACTCAGTAAAGATTGTAAACTAGATTAATCTGGTGTGGAAGAGCTTGTCAGCAGGACTACTGTGTGTGTGTGTTTGTTTTTAGGTGTAAATGTGTGGAAATGCTGCTCTTTTCTCAACTAGTCCATCAGGTGGATGGTTGACTCCTATAGTGTCTGTGAGTGTTTGTGTGTGTGTCTGTGTGAAGGAACGCTAGAGACAATGCTATATAAGTGAATGAGTGTGTAGGGTCCAGCACAAGATAATGTGATCATGACTCCATGTAACACAGCATGACAACAGCTTGTGTATTTGTGTGCGTGTGTGTGTGTGTGTGTGTGTGTGTGTG
>NC_056499.1:19694570-19698320 GCF_014905685.2 Nematolebias whitei | reverse complement strand
TTTTTTTAATAACACAAAGAAACGTATCGCTGGTTGAGCAGACTGGTCAAACTCTGGATTAACGTGGACATTTTTATTGCTGTTTTAAAGATGGAAATTTGAGCTTTGCTTAGCTCGTCAGGTTAGTTAAATTTTAGCTCCAAAAAATGTTGAAAGTTATTCTCACTGTGGTCGTTCTAATGTTGAAGGTTTGGCTTGGATCAGTCAGAATTGAGCCCATAGAGAATCATTGACACCCATGGCTTTTAAGGACACTTTTAAACGCTAAGCAAAGTGATTTCCTTCTTACCAAAGTTTACCTTGACATTTCAACCAGTACTTAACAGTGGACAAATAATATGTTGAAAAAGTAATTGCATTTGCCTTTAAGCTTTGATTTGCTTTCCACAACTGCCATAACACAGTGTTTTACACTTTACTAGCACACACAAGCTTGTATTCATCCTGCCTGTGGGTCAGTTGCTCCTCAGTGATGCTACACTTATTTTGACTGTTTTACACTCCAGTCCAGCAGGTGGCAATAATGCACCAATGGATCAACTATTCAGAGAAAAAATATCTGCGACTTTGCAGAATTTTGACACAACTTGTGTGTCCTTGTGGTCCCTTCCTGAGTGATAATTATATAAATGTAGATAACAAAAAAATGGCCTCTCAAAGGGCTTTCTTAAAACAAACTTTGTTGTTTTCTTTATTCTGCTGGTCGTCATATTTGTAACCTTTTTTTATTTATTTATTTCTCATTTTGTCTTTAGCCCCCTTTTTGGAATGGACTTTTATCATTATGCATGCACTGTAAGGGTATACAGTAGTGGTATGCAATACTGCAAATTTTGGTATCGATCTGATATCAAGTAAATACAGGTCCAGTATTGCCGACATTGATACCGATAAAGATACTTTTAAATGATTATGGTGAATTTTGAAGACGTTTAAGTGTTTTGTGATTTTTCCTTTGGATCATTTATTAGTTAAAACCCAGGATAGAATTAGGCAAAGTTTATAAGTAAATAAAAAATACTTTATCAAAATAAAAGTTTTTTTTTCTGAAAAATTAGAACAGTAACAAAACAATTTTCCCCATATGGATTTTTTTCTGTAAACAAATTGCACAAAATGATACTCAAGATCACTCAATAATTAAATAAAAAATATCCCTACATTGCACTACTTTTCTGGAATTTTTTCTTAAATTAACAAACTGTATAAGGTTATCACACCACAACAAATGTTATAAAACAGTATATTTAGGCTATAAAGGAATTAAACTAAATTTATCCTCTTAAGTGAAATTATTTTCTGCGTTTGAAAAAATAATTACAAATCAAAAATAATTAGTGAAAATAGAATAAATAAAGTGTAAATAACAAAACAACCTCCAAAGCCTTGAGTTCAAAGAAATATTCCCAGAAGCCTCTCTGTGGGCCCTGCCTGCCTTTGATCATCTTTGATGAAACCGCAGCAGTGCATACAGGAGAGAAACTGAAGCCCAAGTATAGATCTCGTTACACTGGTATTGATCAATATCAATACCAATGTTGTATCGATATTATCAATATTTGGATCGATCCACCCACCACTAATATAGTCATGGTGGAGACAAAATTTGTGTTACACTGGTCTAATAGTTTTGCTAGAGGTCAACTGGACAGTACAGTAGATCATAAATTGCACATTACATCGGGCTACTGAACCCAGAGTGTGGACCTTTATTATTTAGCTAGAATGTAAATGCACTTCCTGGTTTTTCACCTTGCCTTTTTAGTACTTACTCTTTGAATCCACTTTGATTGTTGTGGAAATTGTCGAGGTTCATGCTTTCTCTTCTTTCACATGCAGTTCTCTAAGGATTTGCATTTTATCAGAGATGCTAGGGGCCACCGACAGTGCAGCATAGGACTCAGTGTCGTATTCAAGGGCATTGCTGGTGAGAAGTTTAGAAGTAATACCAAAATCCTCCAGCTGCCAGCCTACAGTCAGACAACACCCCTGTCTGCGGTGGGGATCAACCTAACAACCTTTACCTTATTAGTCAGTCTCTACTTCCAGGGCGACCTAGGGAGAGGTGGTGCGTGGGTGGGTGGTACACTAGCCAAATGTGTGTGTATTTTGTTGAGTGGGTGGGGGTGTTGCTTCCCCGGTGTAAGGACTGCGCTGCATCTTCCTCGACTATGCTCTGACAAGACTACATACATCACCACCCCAACACCTCTGTTTCTCTCGCCTCTCCCTCTTCATCATCCTTATTCCCTCTTTCCCTTCCTCCATCCATCCACCTCTCCGCCTACCCTCCCTCTCACCTGCTCCAATCTCTAGAGAGTGCTGGTGTTTCTGCATTTACCTTTTCTCCCTTTTCACCTGCTCGCAGCCCCTCTTGCCAGGCCTCCCTGAGTATAATTTACATCGATGATGCCTCATCATTACCCCTGCCCTACTTTATCTATCATCCAGCAGCTCTGCTGTGAAGCCCATTTCTTCACTGGAGGCCTCATTCCTGTGGTTCACCACCATAGATCTCAACTGCTAAAATAAGGCCTGAAAAGTTAAAGTAGAATTAAGCTAGGAAGACATTAAAATGTTCAAAGGCCAAAAGTATTATTTTTACAAATAAATTTTGATAGGCTTGAATGATTGCTTGTATTTTTTTCAGGAGGATTTGAACGTTGTACACAGTTGCCTAAAAAAAGGGGAAAATGAATTGTAGTCTATGTGATGTTCTGTCCATTAGATTTACCCGCTTCTTCATTTCCAGGTCATGTGGGTCGCTTATGCTGTGTTCAGCAACCACTGTGCGAGTAAATAAAAATCATGTTGGAAAAACAAGAGTTCTAGTTAGTTAAATTACTCTTAGATAAATAATACTGAGTGGCATGGCTGCCGCCTCTAAGCAAGATGGTTGCTGGTTTAAATCCCAGACTGGGGCCTTTCTGGGTGGAGTTTTTATGTTCTTTCCGTGCATGTGTGGGTTTTCTCCGGGTATTCCAGTTTCCTCCTACAGACGAAAAACATGCATGATACCCTGATTGGTAACTCTAAATTGTCCGTAGGTGTGAGTGAGAGAGGGAATGGTTGTTTGTCTCTATGTGGCCCTGTGATGGACTGGAGACCTGTCCAGGGTGTCCCCCACCTCTCACATAGTGACTGCTGGACATGGGCACCAGTGACCTCTGCAATCTGGAAAGGAAGAAGTGAGTAAAGATAATGGATTGATTGATAGATGTCTAAAACAATAGCAGTGCCTGTGTAGCATGATCAGTCAGCATGCATTTGTTGCTGTTGGGGATCATATCATAGATTCTGCTCTTTGGAATTCTTTGTTCAGATATTCCACATTTACTAAAAAGATAAAAATTACATCTTGCTCAGATCATTATAAAAATAAAAAGATCTATTTAAGGAACAATTAGTAAATGAGTCTGAGAAAAGAGACATAATTTATTAAGCACTGTTAAAATTAAATAATCTTACTCATATATTTGAGCATAAAAGAACACTATTATTCTTAGTGAACTCTTGACGTATAGTCATATAATTACATATAGTATTTAATAAACTTCAAAGTAAACACAATGTGAATTTTGGCATGTATGTTTTTTTTTTATGTTCATTTGTATCAATTCTTTATCCAATACTTTTCAACCATTATGATGTTTCTGTTAGATAAGGACAGCTAATTTGACCATTTTTTCCTATTATATGTTTTTTTTTTTTTCCCCTGTCATGGAGCGAAAAGGAGGAATTGGAAAAAAA
>NC_056499.1:19624049-19694170 GCF_014905685.2 Nematolebias whitei | reverse complement strand
AAGAAAAAACAAAACCTACCTCTGTTCTTATACACAATGTAACTCCTACCCACTTCTAGTATTTTACTTGCATTGCTTGTTTAATTCCAGTCCAGAAGAACACTTGTCTCAAAAAGTATAAACATTCTCTTGTCAAATGCTTCAGAGATAGAGAACATTGGTGTACCGCTACATGCTTGTTTTTCATTTTTCTCACAACATATTTTTTATTCAGTAGCACATATTCATCTGTTTTCCATGTACTTTCTTGTTCTGAGTTAATTTACACTCTTCTGTTTGACATCTTTAGATGAATAATAATAATAATATATATATATAGTTTAAACATTATTACTATTTTTTCCAACATTTGCTTTTTGTACTTTTTTTTAGCATTTCTAAAAGAGATTTTTCTTGACTTTTCCGTTTAGATCCTCCCCTGAACTGGATGAGACAGGAACAAAACATATGGCAAGCAGAGATTCTCAGCCATACAGGCTTGAATCTTGGACTTTTCATTGCACATTTTCCTCATGGATCATTTGGTTTTAAGACCAGGGTAGACTTAAGGTCACATAGAGTTGGCATCAGTTCCTGCCTCCCGAGTAAATTATTTAGATTAGTTTATAATAAATGAAAATAGAATAATGAAGAGAATGTAATACTGCAATGCCAGTGGAAACTTGAACTAAATCCTGGAAGTATATATTCCAAGCAGTGAAAGGTTTATTACGCTGGACAAAATTTGCAGTACAAATATACTTTGTAATCACATTAACAGGACATGTATTGCAAACTGAACACAAGTGAGAGATGGGTCGTAAACTACTTGTTTAAACCTACATTACTGAAAGGATTAATTTGATTCAGAAAAATATGTCAGATGTTTTTGTCTTAGCTGTAAGCAAGTGAAACAACAGTAATGTGGGAATAATCAACATACGTTGACTAACATAAATAACTTCAACTTCTCACTTATAGTGACATACAAGTTTCTTTCAGCAAGATAAATAACATTACCTTGACCTTGGGTTATTGATTTTTTCCACATTTTTTCTGGTTATTAAAAGAGAAAAGGTCCCTCACACCTTTCTTACGCAAATGCAAAGTGTAGATTGTGGTGACGCTGCAGGATAACAATGCCAACACTAAACTGCACCTTCTGTTACATTCAGCTGTATATCATTGCATCTAAAACACGTACTTAAAGGGAACATGCTGTGAATACGCATCCTTTTGGTTCAAGTTACTGCACATCCATTACTGTACCGTAATGGATGATGGATGTTGGTACAGTAATGGATGTAATTTCAGCCTATGGAGTTTACCTAAGGTTGAATTTTGCCTATTTTTCAGTTTTTAAGAACAAAGTGTCCAAAAATTGCCAAAATTCTCTGCAGAATTTTGGAGCTAAACATGCTGGAAAAGTTTTGTTTTGCAACAAACTCAATTAATGCTGTATTTTATGTTTTCCCTCACTTAATTTTTTGCTTTTACCTTACTGCCTGCTTGAGTCATGGGAGATTTCAGATCATTGTGTATGAATGTAGCTTGTAGGGCTTTTAGGGTTAAGTCTCTCACTGTTGCTTTGCAGCGCTAAACCAAAGGAATCACGCATGCAAGTGCAGTAAAGGAGGACTTAATAATATGAAAGAAAATTGATTTTCTGGAACGAGATTTCTCCTTTGATAAGGTATTAGCTGGGAAGGGAAAATGTTGTGAATCTTCATTAAGAACCTCTGATATGCGATGGGATAATCGCAGGGAGACGAGTGTGAATGAAAAATGAACACAAAGGGGAAAAGGAGAGAGTCATACATTAGGGACAGAAAGAAAGAATGATGCCAAGAGTTAGAGAACCATCAGAGAAAGTGCACACATATTCACACACTTGAATCAGAGACTTAAGCAGAAGCAGGCCTCCCTTAATATGAGTTAAAATTGATTTCTTTCCTCCAGTGTAAGAGAAGAACTAAAGATGATGAAGGTTGCAGTTCTTTATAGAAAATTAGACTATGTTCAAGCTACAGCTATATCTTTAATATGTCTTCTCTGGCTTTATTGGACATTTATTTACACACCGAACAAACAGTGAATGAAGATAAGTAGAGGAACCAGACTAAAGAGGAGCGACGGTGAAAGGAATGGATCATATGTACTGTGTAGTTGAGTAAATCTCATGTAATGAGACAAGAAGACAGAGCAAGTGACATGCATCAAGAAGAAAGAAATTACAAGAATAAGAAAGAAGACAAATAGTCAGTGAAAGTGGGGAAGTGAGAAAAAGTGAAAGAGATGAAAGCAAGAGACGAACAGTTTGCCAACAGGCTCTCTCCCGCAGGAGGGAGTATTAAGCAGAGCTGAGGTGAGGATGAGGATCGAGTTAAAGAGGATAACAAGCAGATGGACTGACTGTGGAGCAGAGAATTGAATAAAAACTAATGTCAGCTAATACCTCTAAGAGAATTTTATGACAGACCAGCAGAAAACTATAAATCAGCTTCAGTATAGAAATCTTTCTGTTGAATCTGACAAATTAGACCACTGAGTTGAGAAAAACAAGCTGATCTGCCAAGGCAGAAAGGAACAGATCGAAGCACAAAAGGATTGTTAAGTATATATTTATAATGAAGAAATTAATTTAGTGCCAAATAACAGGAAATCACATTTAGTTGGTTTCTTGTAACTGATTAAATGGCTATGGTTTCGTTATCAAAGTACATTTCATTCCAAGTGTTTGTGTGTCACTGTGTGTGTAGGTGCCTGCCGTCATTATGAAATCTCTGTATGCAACGTTCAGGCTGTGATGTATCTGTTTCCCCTCTGTGTTTCAGCCTGTGGGCTGCCTGTTAATGTGTGAAAGCAGAAAGTGGAAAAGATCAAATCCAACTGACCTGCGAATGGTACTGACACCTTCTCACTTTCAGCAACACACATTTGCTTGTACAAATGTGTTCTTATTCATGAGTACACAGATGAGAAAGTAAGACAGAAAGTGCAATTACACCACAAATAATATGACACAAGTAGTTACAGCTCAATGAAAAATAAAACCAGAAACTTTACAGGTTAAAAAAAGACAGTTAATGGAAAGACAACTTGACAAAGAGCTTGAAAGTGGAAAACAGACAGAGAAATAGTGCGTAAGAGTCAGAATAAGAGAGCGAGAAAGAGACGGGGAAGGTTAGAGGTGGAGAACATTTATTATGCTGGAGCTTCATCTACAGATACAAATCACAGCCTGTTATCACACTGAAGCAAACCTTACTGGGACGCTAAACTTGGATCCATCTCCACTGCGACACTGACACACACACACACACACTCTCACCTGGTTTCTTGTTGCACTCTTCCACATCCGTATATGTGTGTGTGCGTGTGTGCGTGCGTGCGTGCGTGCGTGCGTGTGTACTGATAGGATTATAAATAGAGCCATGAACAGACTCTGTGAAAGGTGAGAACATCCAGTGGGCCTAGAATTATCAGGGAAGAGCCTTCAGGGTTTTGTGCTTTAGGGATATAGATATTTTTTAAGTAGTTTATGCACTTAAATTACTTGTTACTATACTATGTTAGTATTGAATAGTATTAAGAAGGGGAAGTACATTAGTAAGTTTTTGTGTTGTAGCACATTTAAAACTTTTCAGCACAAAATTTTAACCAGCTGCTTCATTGAATCATTTCTTGTGTTACTAATGTACTTCTGAACAACAGACCCTAAGCATAGCAATGGGCCTTTTCCATAGCTCCTCTTCAGCACAACTTCTCAGTTCGATACGGTTCCAAGCCTTTTCCCACTATCAATTTTTTGTGGAACTGGCCCCTTTTTTAGTCCCTTCTTCTCAGTGGGAACAAGTGAGCCGGGCCGGCACCAAAACGTGATGCCAGAACACTATTGGTCACTGATTGGTCAGGGGGCGGAGTCACTGGACCTGATGAGCATGGACCGGAGCAAGTCACCGGAGCCTTGGAGCTCCTCAGGTCATGCAGGGCATCATCTCCGCAGCTCTGAGCTCTGCCAGTCACCGCAGAAGATCCTCCATGCTGCCGACTCGGGACTTGGGCTCCAGATCCCGGCCTTTGCAGGCTCCAAGCTTGGCTGGTCACCATAGAGCATCATACGAGCTGCTGACTCACAGAAGTCCATTGCCCAGACTCCGGCCTCGCATGCTCATGAAGGCCGAACCCCGATCCCGGCAGACGGGCGGACCGGGACGGGTCTGGAGCAGAGGGTGGAAATGATTTTTAAAAACATTTTATTTATTAAAAAAAATATTTTTTTAAATCAGTGAAGATTAAAATTAAATAAATAAATAAACGGTGCCGGCTTTATCATGAAATCCTGTTTTCACTTTAATGACTATTAAACAATCTGTTAAAGTTAATTCAGCTGAAAAATCATAAAAAGACAAAATTATTGGACCTCTCAGGAATATTTCCCTCAAATATGTTTAAAGAAGAGCTGCGGCCTTTAGTTCAACTTTATTCTAACCCACAGATGTACAAATCACAAAACAAGAATTAAACTTTAAAGCAAAGCTAAAATGAATTTTAAAAAAATCTGTATACAAGAAACAAAACCACACTTCTAAATTGAACAATAAAAGTAGACACAATGAATGCAAACACATCAAATGATGCAAGACTGTGTGTCATTTGTATGAAACATAGATCTTAGTATTTAGTGATTACTCAAACTTTCAGCACCATGGACAGCGAACTCTTACTGCAGACTTTAGGACCAGAGACTAGCATGTAGTTCACAAGCTTGAAATCTTCATTATACAGAAATGAATGATTTTGAACAAAATGCATAAACTCTTAACAAAATATTTGTGTTTACACTTTTGGGACATGAAATCTTCAATGTTCTCTAAATGCTAATAACAGTGTAGACTTTTAATCAACCATTAAACATCAGCAACTTTTTGAAATTTGCTTGTTGCTTGCTAAAGTTTAAGTCTCATTTGCTAGCAGGGACCATTCATTCAACCTTTATTTATACAGGTTAGTCTCGTTGAGCCTCGAGGACTCATTTACAAGAGAGAGCTGTTTTAAACAAAGAACACAGATGAGGTACAGACAGCAATAGACAGTCATGTAAAAACCACATGAAATGAAAAGTAAATAGAAGAAATTATACAAAAAAATGAAACAAAAACAGCTACATTATAAAGTGGTGTAAAATACTATGCTTTGTTAAAACCATGCTATGACAATAAAGGTTTAAAGTAAAGTTTAAAGCTTGAATGAAGCAAATGATATCGACAGTGTAGGTTATGGAGATTAGATATTTGTGGCTGGCATCAGGTGTTGGCCGAGCATACCGGTAGTTGTTTTGCAACATTTGCAAAGACAATAAGGCATTGATAAACTGCAAATATCTGTAATCATTTTAAAGAAGAACTTAATGTAGACAACAAAGTCCATGCTCAATAATCCAGGTATAAAATCCAACATTTTTCAGTCAGGTCTTTCTTTTTTTGTGCTGAAACGTTTCACCTTCGATCCGGAAGTCTTCATCAGTCAAGGAAACACACAACAAAACTGATTCTTCCTCCAACAGCTTACTCCAAAGTGGAACAAACCAGTTTTGCTTGTGATTAGATGGTCTCTTTGGTACGCCCCTCCTCCATTGCTGGCCCTTAATGTAGACACACAAGTCTGGTAGTAGACATGCATATTGTAAAGACAAAATGAGCACAAGTGATAAAGTAGTGAAGAAAGTTTAAAAAGAACAGGGGAAGTTGGTGCACATCAAAATACAGTAAGTCTTGAAGCAGTTTCAGCAAGTTAGGTAGGCCAGCATATAAACATCTGGTCTGAAAATGTAGCCATTTAAAAGAGGGGGTATTTCATTCCATTAAGACAGGAAGTGCCTGCTAATAAGGCATATGTTGCGGATGGCATGATTTATGGTTGTGTGTTGCATATAAGAGTCTGACAATGGAATAACACTGGTGATGTAAGGAATATGTGAACTATAAGGAGCTGATGGGTTAATTATGCTGTTTTGGTCCAAGTATTTGTGTTTGTGGTGATGCCTGTGGTACTGGTGCATATGACTTTGCAAGACAGTTTGTTAAATAGACCTTCATGTTTGCCTTGATGGGTTTTCACCTCTAGTGAGATGCTTTGCTAATCAGTCTGTCTAGTTTGTTGGATTGTGAAGGCAAGCATTTCTTGCATGGACACTATCACAGAAGGAGGTGCATCTATAACTAAAGAGCAGTCATGGTGGTTGAAGTCGTTGCATACCAGTATGCCTCCCTGGTACCACGGTATAGTTTTCCTATGTGGACGAGCTTTAAACCACTTCTGGTGCTGGGTCTTCTGTTCTTTCTCTGAGTTTAACAAGGTGCTTTCTGTGGGTTTACCCATGGTCGGTTGGCTGCCTAACAGCAGTACTGCGGAGAGTTTTGCAGTTCCTCTTATTTTTCATGGGTTATTAAAGGTTTATCCTATTTTTATTTTTTATTATTTTGTAACAACTTGATTGTATCTGAGCATTTGAAGAGAATGTACTTGTACTTTTTCTAAAAAAGAAAAAAAAAACATGCCACCACCATCCTTTTTTATTTCATTTTTGGGTCTACATGGTTGTATATTAATTAATTTTAATTGTTTTTAAAATTTGTGTTTGTTGTATGTAATGCAACACATCTCAATCAAATCTCAATTCTAATCTAATTTCTTTTAATGTCAAAAATTTGCCCTTTTTAAATGTTTTACTGTGTTTTTATGTGTTATGCATTGTTGATTTTATATATATATATATATTAGCTCATGTAAAGTGTCTTTGAGTATTTAGAAAAGCGCTATACAAAAAAAAAAAGTATTATTATTATTATAAAATATCTGTGCGACTGAATGTTATTTGTATCATAATTGCCATTTGTAATTTTAACACGGTGAAGTACCTTTAATTAAACTCAGCACAGCGGAGCTAGTTATGATTTAAATGTTACAGACAAATGCATCATACATTGGATATTTAAAAAGTGTGCAGTTTAACCCCTCACATGATCAACTCTCAATGATAAAGCTCTCGTTTATACAGCACATTGCACATCCTGTGCTAACACACTGTGACTTTGAAATACATTGAAAAGCTGAGGCACATACTCAAGGTGATTCATTTATTCACTTACCTGTTTTTGGCCAGGGGTTCCCATCAATATATGCACACAAAGACTAACACATATTGAAAGATGACATGGAAGAGACATGTATCCACATCAAAGTCTAGTAAACCTCATTCATTCAGTCATTTTTTTTTCTTATCTTATTCAGTGTTACAGTTTAAGCAGGCTCAAAAGTATTCCACTTGTATCAAAGGACATGAATTGTAGAAGGAAGTCATAGAACACCCTTACAGAAATGATGAGAACATGCTGCGCAGAAAGGTGTGGACACCTGTGATTTTAATCAGATACCTCTTAGGTGGCAGAGTTAACCACTACACCTCCACTGGAATTTATAAACATAAATTAACACATACTTTCTAGAGCTCAGTAGAACAACAAAAGACCTTTGACCACCTTCTTTATGTATTTTTTATGAAATGTAAAGCCTCAGTTTTGCAAAACAAAGAAGCTTGACCTATTCTCACCACCAACCTGCTTCTGTATCCCTCCCACTTCACTAACAATCTCTGGTATGCAGGCCTCCTCCCCACCAGGAGCACAGCGGCTCTGGCTCTCTCTGTGAAAAAGAATAATTCATTGCCTAATAGGGAGGAAATGCAACACCTCACTTTGGGGAGAGTGTATAAGGAGAGCAGAGAGGGGTGAGAAGGAGGGCAAGACTTCACCTAGTCTGCACTTAAAGAGGTGATGCACATCAACTCGGAACCCCCCCCCCCCCCCCCCCCCCACACACACACACACACACCACTATTTTACTTCTCTGCTTTCATTGCCGTTCTCATTCACTCACTGCAGTTGTTAAAATGAAACCCGGCACATTTTCCTGCTCCCAGGCAAACGTAAGGTTAAACACCTGTGATGAACTCTAAAGCAGGTGGGAGCGGTGTGGGGGTGGTGGGGGTTCATTGACTGCTCAGAGAATTATACTTTTTTTTTCTTTTACGTTTTGACATTGAGATTGACAAACAAAATAAACAGGAAAAAATGAAGTGAAACAATAAAGATAGCCTTTCATCTTCTACAATATGCTGGCAAATGTTGTAGAGGTAACTGATTTCAACAAGTTGTTAAAAAAAAGTGTGTTTTTGTCATTTTCTTTCAGCTGCTCTCTTCTACAAGGGGTGTCACTGTGAGAAACTTGCATAAACATCTGGCAGTTGTTTTAATTCAGATTCCCTTCCTGATGAAACTTGGGCTCAAACCATCAGCCTTGGGATTTCTAAACTGGGACACTGACCAACGAGCTATCGCTGCTCATCAGTATACCAGAGTTCATGCTCAATAATCCAGGTACAAAAATTATTGAGCATGAACTTTGATGTTTTAAACCACTTTGGCATGACTGCCCCAGAGGAGTTGATGGGAGAGAAGAAAACCATCTTATCACCACCAAGCTCATCAATATGCTTCTGTAATTTTATTATATTTTTTATGTCGTACTGCAAAGTTATGTGAGGGTATTGTTGAGTTGGTTAAAATAAAACTAAGTTTCGTAGTAGAGTGAATCCCAACAAATACTTTGAGCACAACAGATCAGGCATCATCTTCATTTAAAACCCTGGCATACAAAGCAGCAGCTTACTTGTACTGTAATCCTTCCAGAAATTTACTTTTATTAAAAGTATTTGCATTTATCTGATTTGTAACAAAAGTACATGCACAATACATTTTACTTAGTTGAGTTTTTAAGATGCCTTTAAAGCAATGTCTAAAAAAAGTGATAAGCCCTTTTTATATATTTTTATGTTGAAATGTTGATATAAAAGTCCAAAAGTATTTATATATATATCATGGTAAGAAAGTTAGGATGAAATAAAGACACGAATCGCATTAAATTATACAATGAGTAAAATATGTAGTCAGTTCAGACCAGGTTTTAAAGAGGAGCTTTAAACACATTTTGTTGTTCTATAAAACACATGGTTTAAGGTGTGAATATGTCTTTTATTATGGCACTTTGTTGGACTATAAGAGGTCAGGAGCATATTAGCTGAAATATATCTACTTTCAGAATATGAGAGAAGGAAGAAGAGAGAGAGGGAGAGAGAGAGAGAGAGAGAGAGAGAGAGAGAGAGAGAGAGAGAGAGAGGCCCTCGCTGGCAGCAGTGCTGTCTTTTCACCACTAATTTTTTCCACCTTGTTAGGCACTCAGCCGTGGGCCAGGCAAATATAAACACCCTGGCAGGATAGACAAGGATGGAGGCAGAAATGAAGAGGGAGTAAAATGTATGTAATGAAAATGGGGAGGGGAAAACGAAAACGATTCTGAGAAAGTTACAGGAAAAATGTTATAAGATTAAAGGAAGAAAGTGGATTGGAGTATGAAATTATCTTTAAAGAAAATCCAGGCTTGTTGGCAGATCTATGTAGAGAAAAGTCTTGTTAACCCTGTAGACCAATGTTTCAATGTTCATTCTCATGAGAAAATGCTTTTGAAAGTCTGTGTTTTAGTCTACCTGGTTAAGTTCAACAGACTGCAGCTGAGGCTATTGTCCACTGAAAGACGGGCGATGATGTTGGCAACAGCCGTGTCTCTCTGTTGACAAAAATATCTCATGAATCACTCAAAATATTTTATGGAAACACCCAGAACATAATCAGAGACTGTACATCTACAGCTAATTTGTGTTTAAAGTCCATTCAATCCACTGCCACAGTTCATTAACCTAATCCAACACAACAATAACACATACTCTGCCAGTGCTGCAGATTCTGAGCATTTGGTGTGGTCATAGTTATGAGTTATTCTCAACACATACTTGGGGTGCTAAAAACTTCTATTAAATCTTGCTATGCCATGTGAGATTACATATAGTGTTGTTTTCAAGATTTGACCAAAATGGCTGTAATAAAAAAATAAAAAATAAATAAAAAAAAAGTCTGAAAAGATGAAAAGATGGAATTTTAGACTTTTGATATAAATTGTATGAAAAGTCAAATTCTGGTGAAGGTAATCAGTTTGCAACTTTTGTCCCTAGTTTGCACTAGGGACAAAAGGGCCTTTTCTTACTCCGTTCCTGTTTCCTGGAATATCTTTCAAAACATCTGAAGCTCTGGACCTTGACCTCTGAGTGGCTTCAAACATCTGTTAAGTTCCTGGGAAAAACCAATGCAGACATGTTCCTGTTTTTAACAACAAAGTTCATGCTCAAACTTGTTTTTAGTTTTCACCGCCCTAGAACCCAGCTGTTTTTTTTTTTTTGTTACTTTTCCTTTTAAATACCGTTTTATTTTCACTTGTTAAAAAAAATAAAACATACAATAAAATTCTCAATTTGTATGCATCCTTTATGATTGTCTATTATTGTCTTTGTTGTGTACTGTTGCCATCACAATCAGGTCTCTCTTGTAAATGAGTCCCCGAGGCTCAAAGAGATTAACCTGTATAAATAAAGGATGAATGAATTAAAATTTAAAATTAAACCCAAAAAAATAAATAAAACTTGAACTGCAATAAAATATTTGAAGTCCAACTTAGCTATAGTTTCTCTTCAGTAGTCCATATTCCAACTCTAAGCTTCCCTTTGATTTGCTCATTTGTCAAAATGCCTCAAAAGCTTTCCAGACTGGGATTGTGTCGACCGTTGTCTAATTAGAAGTAAGATTTTAACATTTTACAGTACATTATATCACCCCACTAGGATGAAATGCAAATAATGATAAAATAAAAGTAAAAATCTTTCAATTTGAGGCGTTCCCAGGAAAAGAAATTACCAAAAAATAAATAATAACTTGGATGCTGGTACGCTTTAGGCTACCTGTGAATACAAGAGTGGTAGTTTTCACATGAAGAGAAACTACATGTGTTCTCTTGGCAGCACGCAGCCAAGCTGAATTAGGCCTATAAATGAACTTTGAGCTTGTTAAATGTCTTATCTGTAACCAACTATCTCTTCCAACTGCTTTATTTTATTCTTTGCTGTGCCACCCGTCGTTGCCCTGTGGCCATGTGTTGGTTGTCTAGCAGACTTTGGCAGTATTGCCGTAGCGACAGAGACAGGAGCAGATGTGACTCTGGTTGCCGGGCGTTTGGCAGGAGCACTCATCGTCATGGTGACGAAGATGCAGCAGGACGGCACATCATCTGAAGCTTTGTGAGGAGATGGGTGTATGTATTTTTTTTTTTAGAATATATGTATGTGTGAGTTTGTGCGTATGTGTGTGTGTTTGTATCATTGGGTAATTGAGGGGGTGGATGAGGTTGTGGGGTTGGCATTGGGTGAACTCCCCTCACCCACTAGCACACACACATATATACACACACTCATAGAGAGTGACCCCACACAGCCTAAAGGGACTGCAAGTGCACAGCCAGTAACCAGACAAGATGATGTGTGTGTGTATACATGGAAGGGGGTTGTGTGTGTGTGGTCTAACCAGGCAGCAAAAAGTGCTGTCAAACAAGATGCTTTATTTTTCCTCTCTCTGTTTCTTGTTTCTTCGGGTATTTTCTTCTATTTCGGTCTGTCTGTCTGGTAAGTTGGAGACAAATGGCTGTTTGGGGGCTAAATGTTTGAACTTGAACAAGGAGAACCAAATTGACACACTTAAGGAAAACTGAGTCCTGAGGATAGCAGGGAGAGAAAGAGAGAGAGAGATGGAGGAAAAGAGAGATTACAGATGGAGGCATTACTCAAGACATCTGTAATGTGTACACGCCACCAAGGAAAACAAACAGAGGAACTGGCCAGTGGACATAAACTGCTGCTGTGCTCATCGCTCCCTGAACCTCCTTTTTGATTCCCGTGCTTGTATTTTTGTTGACAGGTTTTTTTTTTAAACACTAATGCCAAAACTAAATTAAATAACTTGAAATTCTAAAATGATGCTTCCATAACAAACCTTCTAATTTGGTTATAAAACAGTTTGGTTCAATTATATGAACTGAAAGAACAAAACCAGATCCAACTGCTGGCCTGTGAGTAAAATATGCAAGTATTTTTTAAAACTCTGTAACATAGTTGTTCTTGTACATGAATCTTTGTCCACAGTGTGTTATTCTTTTGTGTGTGTGTGTGTGTGTGTGTGCCTGTCAGTGTTGTGCAGGGCAGTGGTTTGGCAGTGGTCTGACATTTCCTGCTCTGACATCTTGTCTCAGTTCATCTCCCCCGCCAGTGAATGGACAGAAGCCCTGGAGGGACACACTAGCACCAGCGATGCAAACTTGTCTTTTTGTCAGTATCCGTGAAGAGCTCTCCAGTACATTAGTCACAGCCACACATACACACAAACAGCACACATACATATATTTTTTATATTTTCTCTTTTTATAATCTTCATATTTAATGTGAAATGACAGTGACTGTGAAGTGCAGAATGTCAGCTTTTATTTGCAACATTTTTATATTTAAATGTGTTGAACAGCTTAAGAACTAATGCAGTTGTTTTAAATAAATATCTTACAAAAGGAAGCTCTGACTCTAAAGTTAAAATTTGTTTCTGCTTATAATCCTTGAAGGTTTTCTTGTGTGAGTTGCTGAGTTCAAAAGGTACTGATAAAATTCAAGTAAATAAAGTGTACATGTGAATACATATTTACAAAGGAGGCAAAAAGTTTGTGTAAAGCTTATTAAACATCCCGTTTGTTTTTCAGCACGTGACTCGTTCAGCATGTTTTCTATAATTCATATCAAAAATCAAAACACTCATTCAGGACATTCCTGCTGTGGCTTTTGATATTTGCTTTATTAGCTTTTTCGGACACATTTTTTCAGACATAGCCTCATTGAAAAATAATGGAGCTCTTCACATCCTTCCAACCCTTTGTGCTATTTTCAATCATTACTGCTCATTTCAGCTTTTGTTCTCGTTCAGTTTATTTATTTATTTATTTATTTATTGTGCTAATATCAGCTTCTTTTTGTGAATTTCAGCTTTTTTCAGCTATTTTTCTTCCAAATTAAGTTTTCTTGTTCTTTTTTTTTTCAGTTTATTTCTGCCATTTTTATGTTTTTCTTCTCTTTTCAGGTACATCAATTCATCCATCCATCTATTATCTTTACCAACTTGTTCCTTTTTGGGTCACGGGGGTCACTGGTGCCCATGTCCAGCAGTCACTGTGCGAGAGGCGGGGGACACCCAGGACAGTCCATCACAGGGACACGGAGACAAACGAGACAAACAATCATTCCCACTCTCACACCTAGAGACAATTTAGAGTAACCGGAATACCCGGTGGACAGCACGGTGGCGCAACTGGTAGAGCTGCTGCCTCTCAGCGAGCAGGTCCTTGGTTCAAACCCCGGTCCAGGGGCTTTCTGGGTGGAGTTTGCATGTTCTCTCCGTGCATGCGTGGGTTTTCTCCGGGTGCTCCGGTTTCCTCCCACAGATCAAAAACATGCATGTTAGGCTGATTGGTAACTCTAAATTGTCCCTAGGTGTGAGTGAGAGAGTGAATGCTTGTTTGTCTCGTTTGTCTCTATGTGTCCCTGTGATGGACTTGCGACCCATCCAGGGTGTACCCCGCCCCTCGCACAGTGATTGCTGGACATGGGCACCGGCGACCCCCATGACCCAAAATGGAAGAAGCGGGTAAAGATAATGGATGGATGGATGGATGGATGGATGGATGGATGGATGGATGGATGGATGGATGGAATACCCAGAGAAAACCCACGCATGCATGGAGAGAACATGCAAACTCCACCCAGAAAGGTCCCCGCTGGGATTTGATCCAGTGACTTTCTCTCTGAGAGGCAGCAGCTCTACCGACTGTGCCACCGCCCTCCTTTCAGCTTCTTTCTGCTAAATTCTGCTTTTTTTCTAATTATTTCAGGGATTTTTTTTCAGATTTTTATTCTTTTTTTAATCTGTGCACAGAGATGCGTAGCTGGATGGGCACCGGGTAAAGATAATTGATGGATGGATGTTCAGCGTCTCGCTGCCTATTCTGCTCATTTTTGCTATATTTTGGCTCCATTCAACTTTTTCTACATTATTCTGCTGTTTTTCCACTGCTTTCCTCTTTTAGTTTCCTGCTTTCAGCAAATGTCAGCTGTTCAAATTCAACTTGCATAAACATTTTTTTTTTACATTTTCTTTTTTTTTTTCATTTACGCTTTATTTATCCAGGTAGTCTCATTGAGCCACGAGAACTCATTTTCAAGAGAGACCTATTTAGAGAGCAGATGGGGGGTTAAGGAACTTGCTCATGGGCCCAGAGTGGGGCGAATGGGGGTGGGGGAAGGTGTGGGTGCTTCACCTACCCCACCCACATTTTTGATGTTTTCGGTACCGGAGCTTGAACCGGCGATCTTCCGATCACAGGCCCACCTTCTCTAACCTCTGCGCCACCACTCCCCAGAGTGGTGAATGAATTCAGTGATGAAACCTTTTCAGCCTGGTTTAAACTTTCTGCTGCAGCCTCTCCTGCATCCTGGGATGTGGACACGTTCTGTAGATAAAGTACACTCCCACAGTTTGCATTCAAAACATGTGGTGCTTCTATATTCTGCATGGATTTGTTTCATTTGTTCTGGTTGTTTTGGTTTACAACACCAGTTCACACCAACATAAATCTAATTATGTACTTGTACCCCCAGAGCCAGCAGGTCTCAGTTTATGTTCATTTTTTCTTTTTGTTGTAAAAAATGTGACTTTTTCTGCACAACACCGGAGGAAAGTTAGTAAACAACAATAGAGACTTTGTCATGATTGGAGCAGCATTTTATCCACAACAGAATGGGTACATCTTGACTGAGGACATGACAACAATCAGCAAACATCCAAAGAAAAGCCAAGATAAGCTGTCATCCTGTCCAGCTCTAAGCTCTGTGTCTGATCTTAAGGAGATGATTTTTGTTTTTACAACAATTCATTAAATAATTATTTACATACATATGAAATAGTTGCAGCATTCAAACTACTTTTAATTCAATTTATTTAGATAACACTAATTCACAAAAAAGGCAGCATCCAGGCAACCAACATTTTAACTAAAACAACCAAACAGGTCCAATTGAATCTAATTTATTTTAGTTCAGTTTTGTTGTAATATTAAAATGTAAAATATATGACGAATTAAATGTGGTATTCAGCACAAATTGAGCTATTTCCAAAGTTCATGCAGAAGGAAAAAAAAAGTCTAAGTTGTTCAATATTTAATTGTGGCATTACATCATTATTTTACGTGATGGACAAACTAACTAACCAACATTGTCCAACATTGATTTACACTGCCAATGAGTTCACACAAATCTGTTTGTAATCTCAGTCATGCAGATAACAACAAAAAAAGGTAAATCATATCATCTGGAGCAGTTTCTTTAAGGCTGCATTCCCTGGTTAGTCCAGTTCCAGCCCTGTTTAGTCCACTTTAATCGAACTCTAGTCTGTTTGCATAGAAAGTCTGTTCGTTTGGGGGAGGTGTGAATGTGTAATCAAAATCTGATATGGACCAAAAAAGCAAACTCTGGTCTGCCTAAATACCTAGGTCTCGGTTCAGTTGAAGTGAACTCTGGGGCAGTTCGGATGCAGTGTGAATGCAAGCGGACTGGAGACCGCTCCAAAAGCAAGAAGTGAACTACAGTGCAGGGCATTCTGTGTAAATACAACCAAAACAAATGTGCATTTCTCTTACCCCATATGGAGTCGTCTCAGCCGCCTTGTATGAAAAACAACATTTTCCATGGTCTTCTGCCTCATTTTCTCCTCATTCTGAGTCCATTGTTGGAAAATATTTGGTTGTCACATGTGCCACAGACAAAACAGAAATCCTTAAAACCGCTAAAATTTGACGCCACTCCATTTTTGTTTTTATTTCCCGCAGAAGATGTGTCTGCTTCAGAGGTTTCTGTGTTGTTTCCTTCAGTGGTTCTTGGTGCAGCACCACCACAGGCGAGGGAAGGGAACAGATTGACTCGACTGACTCAGTGCGGTGTCAATGCAAACTGCACGAGATGAAAATGTAAGCAAATGTTCTGAATTTTGGTCCCCAGTCCAACAGGGTCTACCAGACTTTCAGGTGTGAAAACAACCCAAGTGAGAAACGTTTCATCCCCCATCCAGAGGACTTTGTCAGGCTGCAGCCTGCCAACCAGATCTGTCCCATCTGCTCTCATCTGTTCTATGCCTTCATTGCTGTGTTTGTTGCTGTGATTGATTGTTTTGGATGGGTGCGTTCTGCATGCCTTTAAAGCCTACTTTTGAGATTTCAGCAGGAGGTTGGCTTGAAACACAGCAGTGAAAGCTACCTATGAGACAGATCTGGTTGGCAGACCACTGACTGAGGAAGTCCACTGGAAGGGGGGCAAAACGTTTCTCACTTAAAGCAGCTCGTCCAGAAGACATGATTTAACCTTTTTTTGTTGTCCACAAAAATATTTCTTAAAAGCTCCAATAGACAGTTGCATGTACTGTAAATATAACAATTTACAAAATCTTAATTATACATTTTACTCCTATGTTAGCAAAGTCAGTTCTAGTGTTCGACTCACAGGCGTGTACTCTTTCACATGGCCTGACATGTTCAGTCTTCTCATCTCTCGGGCTCTACCATCTCTGCCTCGTTCTTTCCGTTTCCAAAGCGCACAACCATCTTCACAACGAGGCTCAGGAGAGCTCTGACATTTCTAAATGAAAAGGCTCACTTTCCAGGACCGCAATGGCTGACGATTTATGACAACGAAGCCTCGCTGGAATCTTAGCTGCTGTCAGCCAGCATAATGATGTTTTGATATAAGGATGATTGGTGGGGCTACACGCGCTGCACTGTGCACCAGGCCTGCATGTGTCTGCGGGATTGGGTGATTTATAGTGGACACTTGAGTTATTTACCTGTTGTTGTCTATTGTTTACTCCTTTGTTTGCCTTCTTATTTGATTTCCATCTTAACTTGACATTTTAGTGTACCCTTCTACTAGACTTCCTGTTTGTGTCGTTGTCCAATAATTGAAACCCCGCCTGTTGATTCACTCTACCTCCTTGTTCCTTTTCTGGCCTTTCCTCTTCATCTTTTATTTGGAGTATTTAATAATTTAGTCTCTGCTCTTATGTTGATATAGTTCTATCTATTTAAACCATCACAAACTTTCTATTTTCTGTTGTTTTTGTTTTTTCTGCATTCCCCAACACACATACTCCCTTGCAACTCTCCCTCTCCAGTCACTGGTGACAGGCATATAGTTTGCTATAGTTTCTATTAGAGGATCATTGCATGCTTGAGGGGCCCCACAGATTGGTTACATTTTGTTCAGCAGGGCATTAGTGGGGCCTGTCGAAGGGCCCCATCATCATCAGTATGTCTGCCATCTTCCCGTGGTGATCTATGATTCAGCCATCAGACGTACATAAATCAGAGCGCTAAAAGGATTTCTACTCTACCCCCCCTCCATTAAATTTATGCTGCTGTAAAAGAAAGGAAAATTAGTCATTGAGTCCCCCCCACACCATCCTCTAGTCTTTCACTTTGTAGCTCTCCATGCAATGTGTAGCAGTAAAAAAATAATAATAAGAGGAAAGACAGGGTGAACAATCACATGCGGCGCCCATCATTTTCCCCTCTTCTTCCTCCTCCCCCTCTTCTTCTTTCTAATATCATCATTATCGGAATCGTAAAGCGAAAAATAACATGCCAGAGGGGGAAAAATAGGAGAGGGAAGAGGGTTTGGAGAGGGGTGAGTGTTTTCCTTCCAGCCTCTAATCCCTCTTCTTCCCTAATCCTCTCTCCAATCATCTTCTCTCTTTCACAGAGACATACTTGAATATGAGAGGAATTAATTAGTGGAAAATGTCCATACGTGGCCATACAGTGGTATGTGTGTATAGTTGTTTCAGATTGTTTTTTTTATTTTATTTTGTTATGCACATGCTTTGAGACAATACTTGTTGGTGTATGTGCTTGTGTGTCTCCACTGTTGAATGCAAATCACAGAGTCACCCATGCAGAACGCCTTTCAAATCCCATCGCCGCTCTGCTCTGCCCTTCCACTACCAAAACACGGCGCAGCAAGGCAGGTAGGTACGGAGTGCGGCCAGTGCGTTGCTGTGGGTGACTGGTTATGTTATTGGCCCACAATCTACTCATTAACTTCCTGCTTTCCTCTCTGTCCATCATCACAGTCTCTCACTGAGAGCCTGTTTTTGTTTCAACATACTGCGCTGTATTTCAGTGTGGCTGCGTGTCCCTCCAGTCCTCAAGGAGCTCATCAGCTTGTCTTATAGAACTCTGGTGCTGTAGTCACACATTATCTTTATATATATATATATATATATATATATATATATATATATATATATATCTTTTTTCCTCTGCTGTTCCCTTCCTCAGGGGTCGCCACAGTGGACTAACTCGTATGAAGACCACAGACCACTGAGGTACCACAGCCCTCTGTGTGGAGTGGGGGGCTGCCAAGTAGGGTGTCTAAGGGGGCAAATGGTGGTGGTTGGGGGCCTTGCTCTGGGGGCCAGGGCGGGGAAATCAATGTTGAAGGCAAGTGTGCACCTTTCCCACTCACATTTTGGTGTTGTGGGTCCGGGGGTCCGATCCAGCGACCTTCCAATCACAGTCTCACCTTCTCTAACCTCTGTGCCACCAATTCCCCTTGATAGGAATAGACATGTGCTAATTGCAATATATGTTTGGTGCAAAGATTCTACATAGTTAAACCTGAATGTGCATAGCATGTTTTTAACTTCCTTAAACATTTCAGGTCAGTGTTGGCACACAAGTTTAATGCAAAACTTCCTTTGTCAGTTAATTTCAGAGGTACATTAGAACCGTTACAAAAAAAGCCATACCTATACAATTAATTATTATTTTTGGTCATTAGTGCTGTTTTATGGTTTATCTTCTTGTTAAGAAAAACAATAAGATAATTTAAGCAAGTCTCTACAGCTTTTGACACTGAGTACAACTTGTCAAAGACCCATGGCTGTAGTCCCTCATCTACATACCTTTGACACGTTGTCTACTAAAAGAGCTGTCTGTTACACTCTGTGATTTTAGTTGCTTGAATTTATCTTTTATTTTTCCCCGTTGTGTTTTGTGTTTTGTTTTTGTCCTTTAGGTTCTGTTGTATTTTCCTGATCAGTTAAAATCTGTATTCTTTTGTAATTTTGTACTTATTTTTATGTTTTCTTTTAGGATTCTTGTTCTGTTTGTTGTGTCATTTCTCATTTACCTTCAGCTTCTTCAGTGTTTTTCCATTTATTCTGCCACCCTCACCTGTCCCCGATCCGTAATCACCTCAGGTGTTTGTTGTTTAGGTTTAGTTAGTGTCTCTATATGCTTGCTCCTCAGTTTGCATTTCATTTCAACATTAGTCTTTCATGCCCGAGGCATCTTGTTTTATTACCTCTGTGTTCTCTCTCGTTTTTTTTTTTCCTTTCTTTTTTTTAATAGTTTTGTTTTAGTTGAGGTTTTTGCTGCCTTGACTGCACTTTATTTTTATGTTTTAATAAAGCCTTTTCAGTTTTACCTTAGAGCTCCTCCTTTTCATTCTGCATTTGGGTCCGGTCCTCCATTTCCACCAACTATCTGACACTAACAGAGGTTATTAACCCTCCAGTTTCCTCCCACAGTCCAAAAACATGCACGTTAGCGACATTACTTTCTTTCTCTCTGTCTCTCTCTCTCGCGTGTGTGTGTGTGTGTGTGTGTGCGGGGTGTGTGGGGGGGCAGTTTTGTTCATCTATTAGTGGCTTAATGATGGACTGGCAACCTATCAAGTGTGTACCCCACTTCTGGCCCAATGACTGCTGAAAATAAGAACCAGCACCCTTTGACCCTTGAGGAACAAGCAGGTGTAAAAGGTGGATGGATGGAGGTTTCAAGCTAATATGGGCCTAATACAAAATGCTGAAAAATTTTATTCTGTGCCACCATAAAGTGCCATAGGTAGAAGGTTAAACTCTCTCTTCCCTTTCAGTGCTAAAGGGCAGCACATGGGTTAAAGTGGTTCACTCTGCCATCTCAAAGCAAGAAGTCCTCCAGTTAAAATCCAGGTTTTCTTAAAAAAAATTCTGAGTGAAATAGACAAATGTGTTTGCTTTGGTTGTGTAACACGAGAGTTTATAGATGTATTTTATGATTTTGTTTTTTTTGGTATATCACTGCATGTCTTTCTTTTCATTGTATGTCTAAAGCCTGAGTTTTAATTGTTTTAGCTTATCTATACCCCCTTTCTCTCTGAACACAACTTTCAAATACTAATTTCACACCTAAGGAATTACAAATACATACAGTACATGTCATGTTCAAAAAAGTCTATCATTAAATAACCATTATTTTTCTAAATAAAGTCCAAGATTTTAGCTTATAATGTTGCTCAACCAGGCAGCACGGTGGCACAACTGGTAGAGCTGCTGCCTCTCAGCGAGCTGGTCCTTGGTTCAAACCCCGGTCCAGGGGCCTTTCTGGGTGGAGTTTGCATGTTCTCTCCGTGCATGCGTGGGTTTTCTCTGGGTACTCCGGTTTCCTCCCACAGTCCAAAAACATGCATGTTAGGCTGATTGGTAACTCTAAATTGTCCCTAGGTGTGAGTGAGAGAGTGAATGGTTGTTTGTCTCGTTTGTCTCTATGTGGCCCTGTGATGGACTTGCGACCCATCCAGGGTGTACCCCGCCCCTCGCACAGTGATTGCTGGACATGGGCACCAGCGACCCCCGTGACCCAAAATGGAATAAACGGGAAAAGATAATGGATGGATGGATGGATGTTGCTCAACCATATAAATTGTATCTTGTTAAGAGTCAATAACATAACCAGATAAGCAGAAAACCTTTTGAAAGGACTGAACAGTAAACGACAATTGTCAATTAATGACAATTAGGGGGAGTGGTGGCGCAGAGGTTAGAGAGGTGGGCTTGTGATCCAAAGATCGCCGGTTCACGCCCCGGCCCCGACAACATCAAAATTGTGGGTGGGGTAGGTGAAACACCCACACTTGCCCCCACCCTCATTCGCCCCACTCTGGGCCCATGAGCAAGGCCCTTAACCCCACCATGTGCTCCCTAAACAGGTCTCTCTTGAAAATGAGTTCTCGTGGCTCAATGAGACTAACCTGGATAAATAAAGGCTAAATGAAAAAAAAAAAAAAAAACAATAATAGTAGTAAATCAAATATGTAGTCAAGAAAAAAAACATTATTTTTTTCTTCCTAAAAAGCTTTCTTAATGTATGTTTGACCAAAATTGTTTGTCACTGTTTCTTCACCACAATCATCACACCAGATGGATCAACAGTAATGTTCAGGCTGTCAGGTTTTGTCAGTAAAGTTTCACCTGTGAGTGAAGAAGAGAACAGAGTTAACACATGTCAACGCTCTCAGAATCAAGACAAGGAGAATGACAGAGAGGAGGAAAAAGCAGCTTCTTGACTACTTGTAGTAATCCTGTCTTTGTATGACACTAATCATATGTAAATCCACGTTGTAAAGTGATTTGCTTTTCCTCGTATTTGAAATAATTATACAGGCTGTGCTTATGATGGAAAACCTCTTCAGTTTGAATTAGTACATGGATTTTCTGTTGTTACTGTGCAGGAGAATGCTGGCTGGTGTCTTAATCCACCAGACTTACTTATTTACCAACATCATCCATAAAAAAAAAGAACAAAAAAAAGACAGTAATATGATTATCGTTGTCAGGAACACCTATTATTTCTTTCATTCAATCTGGTTCATGGAGGTTACACTGAATATGTTTTTTTTTTTATTGTTGAATGATAATTATATACTTAGGAGTAGATTATTTTAACTCCTCTCAATGGCTTTTTGAAGCTAAATAAATGACAGAGCCTTCTTACTTAATAGTTTTCTGTACCAACTTTACTCCTGTCCTGGTTGCAGGACAAACAGTGATAGAAAAGGACTATTTTCTCCTCACCAATGACACAACAGATGAACTTGAGCAAGTTCAGGTGATAAACTCATGAATCTGGTAAAGTTATTGCCAGCAATGTGCAAAACTATTCAACCTTTATTTAGACAGGTTAATCCCATTGAGCCTCGAGGACTAATTTACAAGAGAGACCTGATTTCAACAAAGAATGATGACAACAATTGACAATTATAAAAGAGGCATAAAGATTTTGTTATTTATTTAAACAAATTAAAATAAGATGGCAAAAACAGCTAGATCCTAAGACGACTGTAGAAAACTAAAAACAGGAACATGTCTACATTGGTCCTTGTCAGGAGTCCAACAGATTCTTAAAGCTGCTTAGAGAGGTCAAGGTCGAGAGCTTCAAATCGTTTTGCAAGATATTCCAGGAAACAGGAGCGGAGTAGGAGAAGGTCCTTTTGCCTAGTTCAGTCTGCACTGAGGGAACACTGCAGGTAATAATGTCCTGAGAGTGCCCGCTGTAGCTGCACTCACGCAGAGACATATAGGAGGAGATGTATGAAGGCAACAGACCAAGAAGTGATTTAAAGATGAAAATGTACCAGTGGAAGAGTCTGCGTGAAGTTAATGATGTCCAGTTAACCAGTGAATGCAGGGTGCAGTGGTGGGTACGATAATCACAGCCAGTTATGAATCTTAGTTCACCATGATAAACAGCATCCAACATCTGCAGGATTCTTGTTGGAGCGTTCATGTAAATAATGTCACCATAGTCAATGGAGGGAAGGAAAGTCACAGATACAAGGCGTTTCCTAGCATTCAAATTTAGACGGGATCTGTTTCTGAAAAAGAAACCCAGTTTAACTTTCAGTTTCTTTACCAAGTTTTCCACATGGAGCTTAAAAGAGAGATGCGGGTTTAAAAGAGAGATGCGGGTTGACCAAGATACTCAAATATTTATAGGAATCAACAAACTCAATAGGGGCAACATCTGAGGATAAAATTGGAGGAAGAGCTGCTGGGACCGACTTCCTGTTTGAAAAAAGCATCCCTTTGGTTTTATCAGCATTTAAGACAAGTTTGAGGTGGAACAAATCAGTCTGAATGTTGTTGAATGCGGATTGCAAAAGCTGGAAAGCCTTAGCAACTGTTTTAGCGTGACAATAAACAACTGTGTCATCAGCATAGAAATGTATGGATGCATCAGGGATGCTTTGACCTACATTACCTATGTAGAATGTAAAGAGGGTGGATCCTAAGACTGAGCCTTGTGGTACACCATTGTTGACTGTTAAATAACTGGAGGAAGTACCATTATGTTGAACACATTGCCTCTGATCTGAAAGATAGTTAGTGAACCAACCGATGGTGTGATCTGAGAAACCGATTTCTGAGAATTTATGACACAAGATGTTATGATCCACAGTGTCAAAAGCTTTAGACAGGTCTAAGAAAAGTGCAGCACAATAATCCTTAGCATCCAAAGCTTCAACAACATCATTAAGAACCTTCAGTGAAGCAGTCGTTGTGCTGTGTTGTTTCTTGAAACCAGACTGATGTGGAGGTAAGATGTTAAATGAGTCCAGATACTTTTTGATTTGAGAGTTTATCAGTTTTTCTAGAACCTTGGCTAAAATGCAGAGTTTAGAGATTGGCCGATAGTTGTTCAGTGAGGTGGGGTCACCTCCCTTCACCAAAGGAAGAACAAAGGCTGTTTTCCAAGTGTCTAGAATGCGAGTTTTGAATTCATCAGTTAGGATAAAAGAGAGAAGTTACTAAAATGTGTAGTTTACAGAAACAAGGGCAAACTTTGATAAGCACCCCCTATATTTTCCTTTTTTAAGAAATACCACGACAGAACCCACACACACACTCAAACACACACACATACTAAATGATAACAAGATGGCAGCGGCTGTAAAACAGGGGCTTGGCAGTGTGTGTGTGTGTGTGTGTGTGTGTGTGTGTGTGGGTCGGGGGGTGAGGCTTTTGCGTGTGGTTGTGTCAGCAATGCAGAGATGTCAGGCGTTGGAAACAGGTTCATAAACGTCAATACTTACAAAAACACACATACAGGGTGTGGTTTCTATTTAGTTGTGTGAAAAAAGGCTTAACTTGCCCACAACTGTGAGGCTAAAGAGAGGTCTGACCTCACCTCCTCTCTGCTCCTCTCCACTCTTCCTCCACTCATCTTCCCTTTTTCCTCACCCCTTTGCCTGTGGCTCGAGTGTGCATGTTCACTAAGTAACACAACAAGAGCTCTAACCTGCGACCTGGAGCACATGGCACGTTGAAATGGTTCACAATCTTCTCTGTGTGGCACTGCTGAAATGTTCTGTCTTTTAAAACTTTTTTCAAGGAGAAAATATTTTTTTCTACTTATAGAGGACCAAGAGGAACACTGACTGTGGATAGCAAACACATGAAGTTCATATGTTTGAGTGACAAAAAATAATGATCAAATACATACTGTAAATATTACTCCTTTTATTTCACAGTTTGTTTGTATCATTTAAGAATTAGTCAAAGATTGTCGGCCGTCCGACCACGGCACTCTTCTGGTTCTTTTGTTCCCAGGTGGAGAGGAAACTCACACAAACTCAATAAAATCAAGAGTTAAATTCTACCATTTAATGTCGATAAGGCAGGAAAAGTTACAAGCTCAACGCTGAGACATCCGTCCGACCCGTCTTAACCCAGAACCGGAAGCGGAGGCCCTGTGCAAAAGAATGCCCCAGCTTATGTTGGCCCTTGGCTTCGTCTTCCATGCCTAGTGCAATATATTTATCTCTGCACATCAATCAATCAATGTATTCACTTTTTATCCAAATTTCATCAGCAACTTCTTGAAGACAGGTGAAACTTCATCCTATAAAAAAATTCAAAATTGTAAGGCCTTGGTTTATGTTAGTTTTTCTATTGCTGATGTGCACATTGACATGACATTCTACTGTGGCTTCCAAACAATTTTCAAATCTCCCTCAGCCACATTTACAAACACAGTAACTGAAGGGAAAAAAATGTGTGGGTTTCATAGTGAGTCATTCACAACACTTTGCTCTGTAGACACCTTCATGTTCAGATTTTCTGCGCACACATATCAGAGAAGAGACCCCAGTGTAGGTTCAGATATTGTTAAGTATTAATTAACTTAAGTTCACATATCAGTTTTGATCTGAGTCCTTTTGGGGATATTGGGAATGTGTTTATTAAAAAATGGGCTTCTGTAGTTTTTTATTTTTTTTTTGCCAGTTGCTACTGTGAGCTCAACAATAGTAAAAAAAAAATGGTTGATTGGATACAAAACTTTAATTTTTATGTTGTTTAAGTGGTTGCACCTGCTACAGTTTTTACATTTCCTGTTTCACACATCAATTTTATCATGTGTACTGTTAAGGTTGACCCCAAGTTAGCAGGCTGAGAAGAAAGACAGAGCCAGGCGTACAAAAGTTAAGCAATATTATTTACAGGTGCAGCAGCTTCAGGGCTGGAAGGGACAAGGTGAGTATCTTGTATAGTTTAGATTCGCAGTGATGATTGATAAACAGTAGACAATTCTTTCTTACTGTTATTGTCTTGTAGATGAAGCCAGAGAGGAAAGGGAGATGAGGTCCTAGGTTTTCTGTGGGAGAGAGTTGAAGATCCAGAGGAGGTGAGTATCGGAGGAGCCAGTTGTTCCTGGTTGAGCGTTGTTGTTTTCAGGTACTTGTTTGGTTGTTTATCTGTAGGAGAACCACGAGGAGTGAGGAAGTCTTGGAAGACTTGTATGCGCAGGACTTGAGAGTAGCTCAAGGAAATCACAAAACGGTTGGTAAATGCTGTTTGGAAACAGATTTAGTTAGCTGTCCATTAGTTACCAATTGGTAGGTAATGTCCCAGCACTGGGAGAACGTCTGGCAGGAGCTTATATGCTCAGCAGAGCAGTCCTTCCCAGTCTGTAGCAGGTGTGGAGTGGTGGCTGATTACTCATGGTTTGCAGCTGTGGAGAGAGTGAGTGTGGCTGGAAAACCTGAATCCTACAGTCGCCCCCCCCCCCCCCCCCCCCATCACCACCACCAAAAGCATCGCCTCTCAGCAATCTCATCCTTTTTTCAGGATGAGCTCTATAGAAATCAGAAATGAGCTCTGGAGCTAATATAAGGGACCTGGGATCCATGAGTGTTCCTCTGGGCTGTAGACCTCCAAATCCACCAGATACTGGAAATCACGACCCCTACGTTGTATGTCCAGAAGCCATTGAACTGTAAAGGCGGGCTCGTTGTCATTCAGAGGGGGGGGGGGGGGTGTCTTGCTTAATGGGTCTGATCGGCTGGGATATTCTTTTGTTCTTTCCTTTTTTTTTTTAGTATAGCTACAAAAAGCATTGTTTGTGTAGTTATACTTGTTGAGAAGTTTTTAGAGGCTGTAAGATGCAATGGGGTAAAATACAATGCAGTGCATTTAAATGAAGAAAAACTATATGAAAGTAGCCAGGTAAATGATGAAAGACAACTGAGAGGTCTACCGGCCCACCATAGAGTTTTCTCCATTTCGTCACTGAACTGCTCAGTCTACTTTAGTTCCTTTTGTAATTTCTCTCTTTGAGTGACTGTAGGAGCAACTGTGTGTCGGGCAGTGACAGATATGCTGTATCACTGCTTTTCTTCATGAAAGGTGGTGGTTGGGGGGGGGGGGGGGGGGGGAATCATGTCTTGTCCTCCACATGTCTTCTCTCTTTTTAGAGCTACTGAGGTCCTGGCCCCATTACACTGATTTACACACACTCTCTCCCTTTTTGTCCTCGTCTCTCTCTGTCTCTTCAAGTTAATAGCAGAATGCAGATGAGCACTTTTTCACAAGGAGCTGGCCAAATGCGTTAGGCGTATATATATATATGTGCATATGTGTGTGTACGAGTGCATGTGTGCAAATGAGTTCTTCTGGCCGAGGGGATGAGAGGGTTGTGACAGGGGTCTTGACATGCTAAAGAGGCAGAGTAAATGGGTTTTTCTAAAGCAGTGGAAGAAATATCACCATTTTATACCAGGCCAATTTATGTCCCCTTATCTCTTCCTCAAACATGTCACTTTAGCTACTGCCGAATGGTAATTACCACTCTCTCAACACTCAGTCATTCTTTAACACACTCACACACACATACTTACAAACCTGCAGTTAAGAACACTCAAATACAAATACATAGACCACATGGGTAAGTGTGCTCATGCACATTGTGGGTAAGATGAATGCTGTCTGTGCAAATGACACTTCAGACAAATTTACACACAAATATGAGCACACACAAATGTGTATTTTAGGGATTGTTCTACAAATGATTATTGTACTCTATATCCCCAAAGAATAGAAAAAAATGTTTAAAAAAATTTAATGATATAAGCTTTAACTTTCGTGGTACAGATTAGTGTTTATTCTGAAATCACTGTGAAGTCTGCTTCATGTGTTTCAGATGGCCTCAGAAGTCCTTAAATCCACATAAATAGCCAGTCATCATGAGATAGGCAACCTCACCCCCCCTCCTTCGCACACACACAAACGCACGCACTCACACAATGAATAAATGGCAATTTATACTCATTCTATTTCTGATCGCCTCGCATACCCCATAAAACTGTTGCAGGAATTGGATTTCAGTAGGCATATTATGATTATAGACAGTTTTTAAAACATGCAGATTGACTAAATGCTATATTTTTTAAGTTTGTGTAATCTGTTTGCACATTTTGTGTGTTTGTGTTTCAGTAACTGTTGGTGTCCATAAAGTTACAACTGACAGACAAAAAATACGGATCAGATTCTAATTTTAAATGGACTTATTACAGATAATATGCCCATTTGGTGCAGCTCATGAAAACAAGCTTGTTCTCAAACTGTTCTTAATTTAGCTCTACTTTAAAAAAGCCTGCTATGAACTGGCCCAGAGCCAGAGGGATTTATCACTTCAACAAACACAACAAATCAAGTTTGTTTGTTTATTTTAAATCATGTTACTGTAAATTGCTATCACTAACAGATATGACATTTTTTTAATCTACCATGACTTAAAGAACAACAATAAGCAACTAATAAAGAGATATACAGTACCCAACCCACTGATGGGTCTAAAACCTTGGACAGGTCACAAGTCCATCACGGGACCATCACACGACAAACAAGACACGATCATTTACACGGTCTCACCAAGTAACAATTTAGAGTTTCCAATTAACCTAATATGCACGATTTTGGTCAGTGGGAGGAAACCAGAGCACATGGGTTAAATTCACATGTGCATGATGAGAACATGCAAACTACACAGAGTAAAGACACTGGCCAAGTGTTAAACTTATGATTTACTTGCTGTATGACAACAGCTCTAACCACTTCACCACTGTGCTGCAACAGCCATCCATCCATTTTCTTTACCCACTTTTTTCTTTTGGGGGTTGCGAGGGGGTGGAGTGCCTACCTTCAGCAGTCATTGTGCAATAAGCAGGGGAACACCCTGGACAGGTTACATGTCCCTTACATGAACACAACAGGTAGTGACAATTTAGAGTTAACAATTAACCTAGCTTGCACATTTTTTGGTCTGTGGGAGAAAATTAGAGAAAACTCATTTGTTCAAGAGGACAACATGCAAAATCCAGGCTGCATAGGCCTGAGTCAGGAAGTGAACTTGCACCTTTCTAGCAGAGGTGACAGCACTAACCACTGCACTGCCACTATGGATAGCTTGGACAAATGTTAGCCAGAAGTGTGAGCGTGCATCTATACTGCATTTGGTTTTGTGCACAATACAGTACTATAAGGGCGGTGTTGACAAATTAATTTTTCAGTCCATATAAAAACACAAAGTTTTAAGGTTTTAGCTTTCTTTGTTGCTAACACTTAATTGTAACATGTTTTGTGGGTTGAGACAATCCAGATTTAGGAACTCAAGCTTAATTGACACATTACTCTGAGACTGAACTGTGGAGAAAAATGCACCAAGAAAATGTAATTATGTCATATATTGATGTGATTTATGCTCACCTTTTGTCTAACGAACAAACCTGATAAATCAATAAACTGATTGTGGCATCATCTTCGTTTGGACATGCATGAGAAGGCTAGGATGTGTGCTGAGTCGAGCCCATCTATGCGTGTGTGTGTGTGTGTGTGTGTGCAGTCATGGCCCTTGGTAGTGAGTGCCCCTCCTGACCTTGAGAACAGAGCGCTACGTTGTCAGTCTGAGTGCTATAGCTAATGCTAATGCAGAGAGAGTAACCGTAAAGAAGAGCCCTCTCATCCACTGGAGTTTTAAATCTTTCACTCACTGGAAGTAAAAAATGTCCAATGTCTCTTTTTGTTTCATCCAATATTGTTCGCTCTGTCTTTTTTCTTTGTCTGATGTATTCTCAACTTTACTGAATGTCTCATTTTTTTCCCTTTTCTTCAGATTCAATCCATGTCTCTGTGTAATCTCTCCTTTGTCTTTTTGTCAGTTTCTGTCTTTGGTTTCCAGTCTGTCCTCCCTTGACCTGCTTTAGTCTCTTTTCTTACTTTGTTTTTGATTTATTTCTTTGAACCTTCTTCTAGTATTGTTTTCAAAAAGAGATATGTAAAAATAGTTTTTGTTTCTTTGCCTTGGATAGATCAATTTCAAGTCTTTGTTCTCATAATCTTCTCATTACGATTCCTCATCGGCTTCTTCTTCTGCAATTTGCCTACTTCTTCACAAACATTATTCATTTTTCAAAAGTTAACAATTATTAAATGAAATCCTGGCAGACAGATATTTTTCCACATTACCCTGACAAATAAATGTTTAAGTATATTTCTGATCTTTTTTCATTGTTATTTTTTATTCTTCTTGTCTTTCATTGGTCTTTTCTGTCTCCATCTCAGCATGACCACTGCTTTGCGCTTTTGCTTCTGTATTTTTTTCTCTCCTTTTTTGACACAAGGAGGCTCAGCGTTGGCCATACAATGGATCTATAGAATTAAACTACAGCTATAGATCTACTAAATCTCCAACAGTACACGAGACTGGCTGAGTAATAGAATCAGTGAGAAAGATGCCATATTGTGAGTAAGTATGCCCAGCAATCCTGTTAGAGACTGCGTCTGTATTCTTCTTTTGATTGTATTTCCAGAGCTGCCAGAGTGTCTTTCACTGAGAAACTCAAAATTTAATTTGAGCCCATTGTTTAGTCTGCTTCAAATCCACAATCCTTAATTGTATGAAATGTGCTAAAGCTGCGATCCGTGATTGTGCCAGTGACTCAAATTATCTGCTCTGACCTGGCTTGGTTTTGTAGGGACTGAACTTCATCTTTGGAAATAAAAAGGAAACTTGGGGCACATGGGTATATCAATAAATGCAGCTATTATGGTAAGATAATACAGCCGGATTTCACGTGGTGTCTGCATATAGTAAATTGCCATGAGCCCGTAAGTCAGGCTTTGTAAACTGGTGATAACTTTGAGGTGACATTGAGCAGAATCTGTTTAAAACTTATAAAAGCGCCTGTTGGTTTTTGATATGCTATTGAATCTGATACCTATAATTAATTTCAATTATTGTTGTTTTCTGGAGATGATTTAGAGCAATTCTGCTGAGACAGATAGCACGAGAGGAGAGAGGCAGGAAATGCACAGGGGGGATGGGGGGAAGGGTGTGGCATGTACTTTTAAACTGTAGGGCTTTCAAAACTTGTGATACTGTCTTGTGTTTTATGTTTGACAAAACTCTCCACAAATATGATTTTAGTACTTTTGTCCAATTTATTGACATGCCTTTATTCATTTTTCTGGTGTTAAATGGTATCAAAACATAATTTAAATTACAGTTTTCCCCACAAACACAACAAGTGCAGTTAGTAGTGGTTCAAAGCATCAGCTCGAGCCACTGCGGCCTGTTTTGATGTCATCATTTCATGTGACCATGAGAGTTTGTGCATGAATGTTTATGTGTGTGTTTTCTTGACATGATGATAGTGGACAAAGTGCTGGGAGCTTGAGCTGTCAACCTGTCACACACTGACAGATATGTGGCTCATATACCATTCAGGCAACGCTACATGGATGTGCAAATTGCGTGTGTGAGTATGTGTGTTTGAGTTCTTGTGTGAGTTGGTCATACGCAGTCTGGGCATCGCCAGAATACCCAAGCACGTACTTTACACCCAAACTCCCGTGTTGTCAGAGTGAGAAAACACGGTGACAGATAAGGCCTGTGAAATATAATCTTTTCAAAATAATTTTACACATTGCATTTTCACTTTTCTTGACCTGATATATAGCAATGATAGGAACAGAAGAGCAATGTGAGAAAAGTATGACTGGAATAGCATCAACTAAAATTAAATTAAATGCATTTTCTCTGGCACTGATGAAATATGAACACTGTTAAACTAATTTAGATACCAAATCATTCATTCACATTTTTCATATGTGTTTAGAGTTACTCAGATAGACAACCAAAGCAAACCTATTCAGTACTTCTGAATGCATCTTATGCTCACATACGCATATTGTATAAACACTGGCCCCTGATCTACAGTAAGTCCAGCAAACAGACATCATGCTGGTTTAACTTAGGCTGAATGTTTACAACCTAGGTTTATGGGTAGATTCAGAATAATCATGCCTACAGTTCTACGAGCATCAATGTCTGTTTGTGTTTATTTGAGTCTCTGCTTGAACACAATGTAAACATTGTTGTTGTTATTATTATTTTTTTTTTTTATTATTATTGTTGTTGTTGTTGTTGTTTCTGTTGTAAAAAGCATGTGTGTTTATAATACCAGCTGATTTCATGGCATGTTATACAGGCTACATTGCTTCATTGCATTTGTTTGTAAATAAAAATGTATTTTTTTTAAAGTATGTGTGTATGTGTGCACGTGCATGCATGTGTGTGTGTGTGTGTGTGTGTGCACGCTGGCAGAACAGATGGCATAGAACAGAGAGGCCCAGTGTGCAGCAAGACATTGCCTCCTAAACTCTGGTGCACACACACATATACAAACACACACACACACACAGACTTACCACAATCCATCATTAATTTCATTATCATAATACTCTCAGTGAGACGCACCCTGCCTGTCACAAATATGATCACTCCTGTCATTCTCACCGTTACACTGTAATTATTTAACTACCATTGTGTAAGGAATCATTGATGCCTTCATTTGTACCCACCAATGCCAGTGTGAACATAATTTTGTGTTTAAACTAATAATTAACACTTTGCGTAATTTCTTTTAATTAATTTCAATATACCTTTACTCATTTCATTACCAAATAGGGCAGTTAATTTTCCAGTAATCTAAAATGGTAAAATACAAAAATATTTTGCATGCATGAGGTTATGTGCATCTTTAACAACTCCAATTTAAAATGAACTTCTGCCCATTTGTATTTTTGCAGATTTGGTCTCTTCATTTCTACTTGTGTCCACTTTGTACCGACCTTGTCACTGCTTTGTAACTATTGTGCCTTCACAGTTCACCTGATGATGGTTTAATCTACTGAAATACACTTTTGAAATGAAGATAATCTAATTTGGACCTGTTTTTCTTTGTTTATTAATAGCCCCAGACCTCAAGACAGAGGAAATTTAAAATTTTATTTTATTCAAATCATGCTTTAGGCTGCTAAAAACTGTGAGTTTAAAATATTTGGCTGAGAACACAAGCCGTCTAGATTGTGCTTGTTCTGTATAGCATAAAAGAAACCTCTCCAGCATTTATTTTCTTTTGAACATTGTGAATCTTTCGCCTGTAGAAGTCACGCAAAATTTTGAATTGTCACAAAATTTCAGAATATTCAGCTAAATCTAAAAATAACACACCAACGACTGATTCTGAAAGGTTAAGAAAGATTTGTATAAACAGCTCACATAATTTGACTCCTAAATGATGATTGCATGAATGTATTTATAAATTTGTTCTCATTTTAAGAAATGTTCTCTTGCCTTTTTTTCCAATTAGCATTTTTTTATTTAAAGGAAACATCTATTATATTTCTCTTATGGAAACACAAATCTCTAAGTTAAAAATGACACCCTGCAGTAAAGTGCAGTTTTTAGGATTAATATAAGGATAACTACATTTGACATCATCCAGACAGATTTGTTCCACCTCAAACTTGTCCTAAATGCCGACAAAACCAAAGGGATGCTTTTTTCAAATAGGAAGTTGGTTCCAGCAGTTCTTCATGATTTCATCCTCAAATGGTGTTCCTATTGAGTTTGTTGATTCCTAAAAATATTTAGGTATCTTGGTCGACTCACATCTCTCTTTTAAGTTCCATGTGGGAAAACCTAGTAAAGAAACTGAAAGTTAAACTGGGTTTCTTTTTCAGAAACAGATCCTGTCTAACTCTGAATGCTAGAAAACGCCTTGTATCTGTGACTTTTCTTCCCCCCATTGATTACGGTGACATTATTTACATGAACGCGCCAACAAGAACCCTGCAGATGTTGGATGCTGTCTATCATGGTGCACTAAGATTCATAACTGGCTGTGATTATCGTACCCACCACTGCACCCTGTATTCACTGGTTAACTGGTCATCATTAACTTCACGCAGACTCTCTCACTGGTACATTTTCATTTTTTAATCACTTCTTGGTCTGTTGCCTTCATATATCTCCTCCTACATGTCTCTGCGTGAGTGCAACTACAGCGTGCGCTCTCAGGACATTATTACCTGCAGTGTTCATTCAGTGCAGACTGAACTAGGCAAAAGGGCCTTCTCCTACTCTGCTCCTGTTTCCTAGAATATCTTCCAAAAAGATTTGAAGCTCTCGACCTTGACCTCTCTAAGTGGCTTTAAGAATCTGTTGGACTCCTGGCAGGGACCAATGCAGACATGTTCCTGTTTTTAGTTTTCTACATTCGCCTAAGAATCTAGCTGTTTTTTTTTTTTTTGTTTTGTTTTTTTTTTAGCCATCCTATTCGTTAAAAAATAATCTGTATGCCTTTTTATAACTGTCTATTGTTGTCGCTGTTGTCCATTGTTTTCATCATTCTTTGTTGAAATCAGGTCTCTCTTGTAAATGAGTCCTCGAGGCTCAATGGGATTTACCTGTCTAAATAAAGGTTGAATGAATATAACATTTTATTCTCTCTTACCAAACTGTTATACAGGAACACATCCTACATTCAAGGCTGGTTGCAATCTACAATTATGAGTGGAGCCTGACCGATATGGAAATTTTGGCTATTTCTGATACCGATATTGGGAGGGGAAGGCGACCGCCAATAACCGATATAATGACAGAATTTTTGTTTTGCTTTGTCCTTCCCCTAGAATCTAAGTAAACAGCAAGTGGAGCGGGGCTTGTTTATTATGGCAGCTGTTAGCAACCATGACATATCAGATCCATGCAATACGTAGTCCCACAGTAGGCTTACAAGTGGTGCACTGGTCATAAAAACAGTTTTTCGAATGTGTGTTCACATTTTCTATCCAACAATGTTCAATCAGGTCATCTGGACAGTTTATTTTGTTGCTGGGATGTTTCGTCCTTCATCCGAAAGACTTCTTCAGTCTGATGATCCCACCAAACCCAACTGAGCCCCATAAGCAGCTGACTCCCAAAGTGAAAAAAAAAATCAGTTTTCTGGTTATAAGATGGCCTCTGGGGCCCGTACTCTCCCCCGTCAACTCCTCTAAGGCAGACCATGCCAAAGTGGTTCAAACACCAAAGTTCATGCGCATTAATCCAGGTATAAATCCAACAATGTTCTGTCAGGTCATCAGGATAGTTTATTTTGTTGATGAGACATTTTTTCCTTCGTCCGAAGGACTTCTTCAGCCTGAGGAGCACATTTTCTATCCTCTACTATTCACCATTGTCAGGATTTATCAGGCAGGGGTGAACCCATTGGTGTAGACAAGCACTCAGGACTGCAGGAGGTACAAAATTATATATATTTAATAATAATAAATAAAAGGGCTGACGTGGCAGCAACTCACACTTTGGAGATTCAAGACTCGAACACATCAGGACAGGGTAGATTCAACAATGACGCGACAAAGGACAAGACTCACAGACAGGCTTAAATACACAGACAAGACAGGACGTGATTACAAACAGCTGGGAACAGAAGGTGCAAATAATCAAGAATAATGAGACACACAAGGGTGCACAGACAAGAAAGGCCCACAAGATGGCGCCATCCTTACAACCATAGAGGTATCAAGCATGTTACATTAATATAAATTAAACAAAGAAACACCCTTCCCTGTTCATTGTTTAAACAGTCAGGTATGGTGAAGGCCTAATTAATATTGACCACAATAGTGCTAGTTTTCTTCTGTGCAGAGAAGAAAAGATTCCAGACAAACAATGTATTTCATTGATGACAACAAAGATAACATTTCTAACACTGATATATATTTACTGCTACATTAGATTTATTTTGGATAAAGTTTTACAAAGCAATAGTTTGTGCAAGGTTATCTAAATGTTAGCTTGCTAACTTGAGGGGCACGTAGCTAATGACAAGCGGGTTGGAGGATTGAAGAAAATTTATTATTGTTGATTTGTTTTACATATCAGTTAAAATAAACTTACCATGCTCTGTTCAGCAAAATACGTTACATAGGCTACAGTATTGCTCCCTGTTTCATCTGTGCTGAATGTGAAAATAAAACTTAAGTGAACGGCAATGACTTGAAAGTAGGCTTCATGCATTCTCTGCTGTATACATTGTACAATTACGGCTGGTTCCAGCATTTTAAGGGTGAAAATTGTACAATAGCGCAAAATGGGACAATTAACAAATATTGTTAAGTCTCCAAAGATCTATATCAGCCTAAATTATTGGCCCTACCAATATATCAGCTTGAAGATAATGTTGGGGGGTGACTGACTGGTCAACCACTTCAGTAGAAAGTTGAGTTATTTACAGGGTGACTGACAAACAATCTGTAATGAATAGAAATCCATACTATACATACATGGGGCAGAGAAACACTCACAAAACAGCACATTTAGCTGACCATTTAACATAAATGTATGCTTTATAAGTGACTAAAGGCTATACAAGTGTGTGTGTGCGTGCGTGCGTGCGTGCGTGCATGCGTGCGTGTGTGTGTGTGTGAGGGGTGGTGGTGGTGGTAGGGATCGTGCATTCGCCTGTAATAGCGTTTTACTCATTTAGCAGGCTGGAGCTCTTCTGTCTTTAAATGATCCACTCAGCTCTCACAGTTTAAATGGTAATTAAACAGTAGCTCTGCTGTCAACATTGCACATTCTCTCCCTCTCTCTCTCATCCCCCCCCCCCCCCCCAACCACACACACACAAATACTTACAGGCGACACACAAAGCCCCTGCTGTTTAAATGGTAATTAAAGAGCCATTCTGGTATCAACATCTGGGCATACTTATAAAGAATGACATTAAATCACACACACAAACACATGCACACACACATACACACACACACATGCGCACACACAAACACACACAAGAAGCAGCTTGTACGACTGTCACAGTTCTTTATCACACCAGAGTTTTGTTCACCTGACTAAACTGATGGGAATAAGCATGAAGCAGAGTAGCACATATTTCTGTTTAGACAACAGGGCAAACAAATCTAGACATTTGCCTAATTTTTGTGATTATGTTCATTTTTCTAACACACAGACATATGCACGCATAAATTAACACAGGTATGGTTGAGGATTGCTCCACTGGTGCTTATTAAGGAGGATTATTGCACAGCCATGTCGTCATTAATCATAAAATTAGACAGACTCACATAGTGGAGGTGTTATTTAGGTTCTTGCCAGCCCTTCTGCCCCCTACTGAAAACTCAGCTTCCTCTTGTCATTTAAGTCATTTTTGCTCATCCTCTTTCTTCTCATGCATCAATCCATTTATCTCTTCCTATTCCCCATGTAATTCTTATAGCTGACCATTTTCATCATCTTGTCCCAACTTTTTGTTCTACTTTTGCTGGATTTTTGTTGAACTGGCAGATGTTGCTAATCCCTAACAAACATTTCAGATCCTTTTCTTAACACTAGTTTGATTATGACCTTTGATAAACACAGAAAATATCATGTTAAAGTTTTTTTTTTTAACCCTATTCAAAACATTGATGATTAAATATGTGTAGATACATTTTTGAGGCTTTTGTTCCTGTCAACAATTGTGTTGGACAAATTATGAGAGATAATGATAGAAGACATGAAAAATGGATTCAAGTGATATGTTTCTGTATTGTACAACTTCTCCAAATTTCGTTAAATTTTCTAGTCAAATATAGCCCTGATAACTCCCAGCTGACTGACACATTCAGTAGCTTCGGCACCACTGGCACCTACATAGTCTGTTTATGCTTCACACACATACATTTGCATAGGAACATGAATGTTGTTCAGTTGAGAAAACAACAGCAAACATAATAAGCAGTGCTATTTAAAATTGCTTAATAGGTTCATGTAGCATTATTTCGCATTAGTATGTCATTTTTGAGAAAAAGTTGTTTTGCAAGCCTGAAAAATGATATTAGATAGAACTATTAGATAGAACATACGCTTTTAAGCCTCCTTGGTAAGGTCTATTTGGGGGTTCTGGAGAGGAGGGTCCGTCGGATAGTTGAACCTCGGATTCAGGAGGAGCAATGCGGTTTTTGTCCTGGTCGTGGAACACTGGACCAGCTCTATACCGTCAGCAGGGTCCTGGAAGGTGCGTGGGAGTTTGCCCAACCAGTCTACATGTGCTTTGTGGACTTGGAGAAGGCGTTTGACCGCATTCCTCAAGGAATCCTGTGTGTGTGTGGTGGGGTACTCTGGGAGTATGGGGTACCAGGCCTTTTGATACGAGCTGTTAGGTCCCTGTATGACCGGTGTCAGAGCTTGATCCGCATTGCTGGCAGTAAGTCGGGCTTGTTCCCAGTGAGAGTTGGACTCCGCCAAGGTTGCCCTTTGTCACTGATTCTGTTCATAACTTTTATGAACAGAATTTCTAGACGCAGCCAAGGTGTTGAGGGGATCCGTTTTGGTGGCCTTAGGATTGCTTCTCTGTTTTTTGTAGATGATGTGGTCATTTTGGCTTCATCAGGTCATGATCTACAGCTTTCGTTGGAGCAGTTCGCAGTCGAGTGTGACGCGGCCGGGATGAGGATGAGTTCCTCCAAATCCGAGGCCATGGTCTTGAGCTGAAAAGGGTAGGGTGTCATCTCCGGGTCGGGGAGGAAGTCCTGCTCCAAGTGAAGGAATTTAAGTATCTCGGGGTCTTGTTCACGAATGAGGGAAAAATGGAGCAAGAGATTGATATGCGGATAGGTGCGACATCGACAGTGAAGCAGGCACTGTACCAGTCTGTCGTGGTGAAGAGAGAGCTGACTCAAAAGGCAAAGCTCTCAATTTATCGGTCGATCTACATTCCCACCCTTATCTATGGTCATGAGCTTTGGGTTGTGACCGAAAGAACGAGATCTTGGATACAACCGGTCGAAATGAGGTTTCTCCACAGGGTGTCTGGACTCTCCCTCAGAGATAGGGTGAGAAGCTCGGTCATCCGGGAGGGACTCAGAGTAGAGCTGCTGCTTCTCCACGTCGAGAGGAGCCTGTTGAGGTGGCTCGGGCATCTGGTTAGGATGCCTCCTGGACACCTCCCTGGTGAGGTCTTCCGGACATGTCCCACCGGGAGGAGACCCAGTGGAAGACCCAGGACACGCTGGAGGGACTATGTTTCTCAGCTGGCCTGAGAACACCTTGAGATTCCCCCAGAGGAGCTGGCCCAAGTGGCTGGGGAGAGGGAAGTCTGGGCCTCCCTACTTAGGCTGTTAACCCCACGAACCGACCCCGGATAAGCAGAAGAAAATAGATTGATGGATGGATGGATGGATGGATAGAACATCACTTAAAAGTTGACTGAATTATCCTTTCAAAGCTAATTTTAAACATGCCTTGGGGTTGGAATTTTCCATTATACCTGTCTGTGTTAGCCATTTGTTATTATCTTTTTCCTTTTGGATCTATATATATTTTCTGTGTTTTACTTGTTTGTTTCTACTGTACAGCACTTTAGTTGGCCTTGTTGCTGTTTTAAGTGCATTATGAATAAAATAAAATGGTATGGTAAGTATGATTCCAAGTTTATTTCTTTATTTCACATGTACCATTGTGCGTTTGTGCCTTTGTATGTCTCAATTTCAGCGCAGTTGGTGTTTTTTTCTGTCTGGTGTTAAGGGAACAATAAACATAAAGCAGATGCTAGCAGATGCCCTGTTTAAAGATGATGTGCCTGTCTCTCCATTCTGTTAAAACTCACCAGGGACAGAGCAACATTTAACACAGCCCATTTACATAACAAGGCACATGGCATTATGGTTCTGAAAGATGAAGGAAAACAAGGCTGAAAAGACCAAACAGGCATAATCGTGGGTAAAACTTGATGTGCTAAAAAAAAAAAAAATAATAACTAAGCAAAGACAAAATAGATGACAATAATGACAATGCATAAAATGCTTAATAAGTTGTTGTCAGACATGTTGCTCTTTTTATATAAAAGGTATGTTGTAGAACAATATCTGAAACATTCTGACCTTGTCAGATTCATAAAATAAACAAAACTTGATTGTCATGTATATACTGACTGACAAAAAAAAACAAAACAAAAAAAAACATCTTGATTATTAGAAACATTATCTGGAGCCATTTTCTATATAGAAATATCACAGAGGTATCTAACAGTGACTCTGATAGGCGTTTTGATGCAAGCTTAACATTTTTCTATTGTTTCTTTCTACATATACAGTCTCATTATTCTTGCCTGCACAATCTTTTTAGGTTTAATTGTGGTACATATTCTGAAAAATAATTTTATCAAATTACGGAACATTACTAATATTGCTATAACATCACTATAACCTGAAGTCCCCAAGCTGCATGTGTGATTTGGTTTCTCATCCACTCAGACATTTTATTTCATTCAGCTTAGTTCATCAAGTTTAAAAGACATCAAAGTGTCTGTCTTCTGCCTTTTCTGTCTTTTTCTGTCTGCTCCCTGAGAGAGCATAATTACCAGTACAGAATGATAACACCATTAATAACTATGCTCACAGTCAGGATGAGACAATTCCCAGAGTAAGACTCATTTCATGCTTTGACAATTCCTCCAGGAATCATGGTGCACAAAGAAGCAAAGACCACTTCAGGATTTGTTATATTCCTATAACTGCAGGAAATAAGTTCAGGACTCTTCTGTTCTCTTCTTTCCCCCTTTTTATTCTTCTTTTATTCTGTTCCTTTTCTTTCTTTCTATCCCTTTTGACATGATTCTAACCAACTTTTCATCAATCTGTCCATCCATGCATTTTATGTTCAGCTTTTTAACTTGTGCATTTGCCTTAATTTTTTCAAATCCCTCTTTCAAATTACATCCCAATGTATCTATTTTATGCAGCAAAATATGTTAAGAACGTCTTTCTTTTGCTGTATTGTCATCTTCTTCCTTCTCCTTGTCTGCATCATTGTTTGTCCTTCTGTCCTTCCATCTTTCACCCTCTATCTTAATTCTTTCATGTTTTTATTTTTGCCCTTCCATTGATCCATCCCTCTATTCAGCCACATGTCTATCTTCCAGCTTACAGGTCATAAATCTGCAGCGCTGTTATACCGAGGCACCGTCCTCTATGTCCATAAATGGACCACACCACAGTGAGTGCGCATCTATGAGGGTTTGTGAATAAACTGCATTTACGTACGGGTACATTTACTGCATGTTTCCCATCGAGGTTCTATGCTTTTAGGGGATTTTCCATTCCCTTCTAATATTTATACTTTATTTTTCAAATATTTCTATAAATCATTTTGTCATTTAAACATGCACCTGATTTCTGGACGTCAAATAATTTGAGTTTTCTTTTAATAAACTTATAAGGAATGAACTTCAAATGCATGTGCAGTGTAGCTGCATACCCACACAAATGTGTAGCTACATAAACACATGCCACACACAACATATATTCCCTCTACACTATGACATGGCCATAACTCACCCCATGCTACCAGGTACTGTGAAATATGACAGCCCCACATTGCTTTAGTGGGGAGTGTGTGTACACACGCGCACATGGGGGAAAAAATAGAAAGAGCATGTATGTGTTTATGGCCACGACAAGCGTCCACCCCAATGTCCTTGTCTGTCTCTTAGTAAACTTTTCATTGGGTCAGACATTAGCATAGGCAGCTAACTATAACCCACATGATGGATGGAGCCACAACTCTATCTGTGATGTGACCCATGCACGAAGCCTCAATGGATAGAAAGGGCACTTCCTGGTGGATCATGCTAATGCCTCTGGTGCAGCTGGGATGGTTGATGTGGAATTTCAATAATGTTGTCACTGACTCTATCTGTAGACCGTACATGATAATGCCACCTATACAAAACAAAATAATTACGTAATTGAATTCAAATAAAATCAACAAAGCAAAGTTGTTTTTTCTTTGCAGCTGCTCCCTTCTGTGAGGGTCGATACAAACCCACATGAAAGATTTGGGAATTGTTTTACGCCAGATGCCTTTCCTGACCCATCCTGGGCTCAAACCTGAAGCCTCACAATTACAAAACTTACTGACAACTGAGCTACCACAGCCCTAAAGTTAATAAGACATTTGAGTTCTAAATAAAAATATAAACCTTTATTTCCTGCATGATTACTGATTCTGGTATTTAAAAGAGCATCACTTTCATCAAAACTTTTGTTTTACTAAAAACTATGTCCAGTACTTCAAAGTATGAGAGAAGGGTATGCATTAATAGTTTTAGCTATTCTGTATACAAGACTTGAGAAGGGAAAATAAATTGTCCTTACCTTTTCATGACTAAGTTCCGTCGTTTCTTTTTTCCAGTCCAACAGTTTGGGGGTATGGTGGTTGTAACTGTCATGTCACAGCTAGAAGGTCATATGTTGGAATCTTAACTGGAGCCTTTTTGAGTGGAGTTTGAATGTTCAAGCTGCACACATGTGGGGTTTTACAGGTACTCCAGTTTCCTCTCACAATCCAAAAGCACCCATGTCAAGTTAAATGGAGATTCTAAATTGACCATAGCTATGTGTGTCAGTGTGCACATAGTTCATCTCTGTGATTCAGGTCAACTCTGTGACAACCTCAGCTGGAGCAACAACACTACCAGTCTGATCAAGTAAGCACATCAAAGACCACTTCCTCATGTGGCTGAGGCGAGCAGGACTGGGAAGCTCAGTCCACACCTCCTTCTACAGGTGTCCAATGGAGAGCATCCTGTGCTCCAGCATCAACGTGTGGCATGGAGGCTGCACAGCTGCAGAAAGAAAAGCTTTGCAGAGAGTGGTGAAGGCTGCACAGAAGACTGTTGAAGTCAGCCTCCCCACCATCATAGACATCTACACCTCCAGATGCAGGAAGAGGGTCACCTGCATCATGAAGGACCCCACTCACCCAGCACACACACTTTTTTTCCCCACTCTCCTCAAGCAGAAGGTTGAGGAGCGTTAAGTGTAGAACCACTAGACTGAGGAACAGCTTCTACCCTGAATTTGTCACACTCATAAATCTTTAACCAGGAAAATCACTGTAATGCCACTTTAAATGGTGGTATGTGGTTTATCTGTCAAGCTGATTATCCATGCTGCTGATCTCATGCTGCTGATTATCTCATGCTGCTGTGTTCATTTGTACACATCTGCTCACCACGGACTCATGTTCAGGTCGCTGTATATCTACTTCTTCATTAATTAAGTTAACCTTGAAAGCCAGTTTTACAATTATAGGGTGCATGTAGTGTGTGTACAGTGCACAATGTGTAAAAATTGGATTTTGATTGATCAAATGTTTTCTCTCAGTAACTTTGATTTTATTAATTTTACCAGATTGTAAACATTAAATTTTAACGACAGTTTTTGTTCTTGAAAAATTCTGAGAAATAGACTTTTTTTTTGTTGTAAATACTGAAGCAGTTTACTGTGTGTCGTAAGTATTTTGCTTCTTTGTTTTGTATTTCACTTTACATTTTTTTTATTTTGTCAGTGTTAAGACTGTTGAGTTTTGGGTCATGATCATCTTTGAGCTGTTCATTCTTAAAGTAGACTTTTCCTTTTTTTTCTTAACTCATTTTACCTTCCTGTTGCTGAAGTGCTCCAACCATTCAATCATCTCTCCAACCACCTGCAGGCTTCATCCCCTTCTGTATGGTCATGGCCAATCATGGTCAGCTGTGTTGTTGAAGGATTAGTGACAGCCCAGTTGGATGGCCTCCTTGAGTTTCTATCCCCCAACCCACCAGGGAACAAATTAGGGCACAAACACACACATACACACCTTTTTGGGGGAACCACACAGCAGTGGAAGTCCAAAATATTCTCAGCAGGAGTGTGGGACATGCTGAGGGCTTATCTCTGTGACATGATGGAAGCCTGGCATATGGGTGCGACTGTGTGGGTCTGCTGTGCATTTGTGCGATATGTGTGTGCATGTGTTTATTTCATACATCTTAATGTGTGAGGCAGGTATAAGAATGAGATCACGGAGACAACATGGAGGTGAAAAGCGGATGCTGACAACAGTCAATTGAAATGAAATTGATGTCAGGTCTCTTCACTCTAAGGCTCTGATGCTTTTTGGCGAGTGTTTTTGTGCAAGAGTTATGTGTTTGTGTGTGTGAGAAGTTTTTATTGCAAGAGTGTACTAACTTGATGCAGCAATTTAACGTCCCACTTCACCGCTGTCATACACAATCATGCAGGCAGTGTTAGGTGCTCTATAAACGCATGTGTCATACAAAATGCTTGTGCACACAAATATCAAAACTGCACCTTTTTCTACATATATACAATATTCAAAGATCATAGATAAAACTTACCTGGTAATTAACCCATTCAACCAACATGGATGTCAAAATAGCTTTATAACAATTCTGAAAAAATTAGATGTCTCTTAAAAAGTTCAATGTACACACACACACTCACAATAACATGATGACAGAGTATATAATTATCCTGTTATCAATGAGACTGCACTTCTGCTGTTCTCTGGACCACTGGAGTGTGTCATTACGTTTCTCCACAACCTCATCCATCTCAAACACTCACACACACATACACACACACATTTTTTTCTCATGAGGAAATGATCACAGTCCACCCCTAGTTAAAAATAATATCATCATGACCACAAACACTAAAGATAATAATAAAGCCACCCATCTTTTCTTTAAGTTAAGTAGGTAACCGTGACTCCGCGCCAGGTGCAGCAAACACAATATCATTCTGTGGCATTGCATCCAATGTCAATCTGGTCATGAATTACAAGGATTCCAATTGAAAGTTAAAGTAAACAACTATGGGAGTTTCAAGATTAAAATTATACATGAATTTGTGAAAACTGTGTATCTGAGTTTTGGAACCACATTTTGTTTCCTCATACAAGTTAATCAGTGTGGTGGGGATAAAACTGTTTCAGGATGGTCAGAAAATTGGTGGACTTAAGTCAAATAAAAAACATGAAATAAAAGAGATATTTCATGTCTGGGAAAGTGCAGACATTTCCCACAAACTTGGCCTTTTGCACAATTTATAACAGTCGGCTCTGAGACAAATTTGTATTTACAGAGTTTAAAACTGCTCTTTTGAGTAAGTGAAATTGAATAAAGTTTGCCTTTCTTCTTTTTGTTAACATCTCATCTGGACATGCTTATGTGTTTGTGATCCATCTGCTAATTTAGTGCACATTTCAGCATTTGGAGACACTGAAACTGAGACCGGCTTAGGGAGAAGGAGAAGCTATATATCGTATTTTTGGCCATATAAGTCGCATCAGTCCAAAAATGCCTAATAAAGTGGGAAAAAAACATAAATAGGTCACCTCGCCATATAGGTCGCATCTATTATGCGTCACCGCTGACACATTGTGTTTGTTATGCGTCACCGCTGACCACCCAGAACTGTGGGCACAGTGTTGTGCCAAAAACCAATTGGCTGCCAAAATGGCGGCCGCGGGAATGTGCACGGAAGGATTTTAACAAGAATTTAACAAGATTAACACTTAAAAACAATTATTTGTTTGCTCGACATGATAGTAAAGGTGTGTCTCAGTTGAACTTTTCCTTAATAAATGCACTTTAATGGTCAAATCATCTGCATTTCGCCTGAACAGCGTGGCAAAATGCAGCTGACTTGACATTTGCTCCAGGAATTCCGGAGCGAGACGAAGGTGGCTTGGTATGGCAAGCCAAGTGTCTCATTAATAACCAATTTTACTTATTAATGAGACACTTGGCTTGCCATAAGACTCGAGGGCCTTCTAGCAGCTGTAAATGGTAGTGTTTAATTTTTTTCATGTCAGAATGAATGATATTGTCAGATCTCAGTCAAAAATTGGTTATAAATATGGGGAAAAAACGTATATTAGTCACTTCGGTGTATAAGTCGCAGGACTTGGGAATTTATGCAAAAAGGTGCGACCTATATGGCAAAAAATATGATATATATATGTGTGTGTATATATATATATATATATATATATATATATATATATATATATACTGTATATATATATATATATGTGTGTGTAAATATAAATATATGTGTGTGTGTGTATATATATATATGAATATATATATGTATGTATGTTGTATGTATGAATATATGTATGTATGTATATGTAGTGCATTTGTTCACAAAACAAACAAAAATCCCAGACATTTCAGATGTTTTGGTAAGTGCTTTGCTTGTTCTGATGCTTTTCAGACTGTTTTAGTTGTTAATGTAAATTTCTAAAGCACAAAAACTGCTTTTTCATGCTAAGTGTAAATCACGCACTGAGCATACCTGAAGATTAGGCAAGAAAATAAGACATGGGAAGTGTATGGGCTAAATAAGACATGAACTAAAAATGAAGGAGAAGGAAAAAACTTCCAGATTGTCTGCTGTTATGTGAAGTGACAGTAGCCTGACAGACCTATATACAGGCACACGACCTGTAGGGTCTACAGAAAAAAAAAAACTTTCATAGTTCCAGTCCAGAGATGCCAGCCAGCCAGAGGCCTCATCTCATGATGAAACCCACCTCAGTGGGTTGACTGGTTTCCTGGTCTGGCCCCGAGAACTGCCAGCCCTCACCTCTTTCTACCACATACCAGCTAAGGGGCCTAACACCCCCCCCCCCCCGACACACACACACACACACATGCACACACACTCTTGGTGAAAGTGGTGACCTGACAGTGGAATCAAAGGGTGAGAACAGAATCTTCCCAAACTCAGCTGACCTCTAATTAGTGCTCTTGGCAACATGGTCCTTTCCAAACACACTCGCACAAACACCCATACTGTATAAACACAGACACACACACGCTAGGAGGTGCAGTTTTTGGTGTACCCAAAATTGGACATGTGAACAGTATACTTATTGATTCTCCTTTGTGATACCTGTTTTGTCTACCTATACAGTAAATATACAGCCTTACTGATTGTCCTGATCTCCTGCTGTGTTATTGATCATGGCTTATTTTTTCTGCTGGCTGGCTGATCACATATAATAAATAATTGCAGGTGTCTAATTGCTTGACATAAACAAAATTCTGTGTTATTTACTCACCCCTTCAAGCTTTTTATTTCTAATAATATTGTGACTATTTGTTTAACATTATAATATATCACCAGCAAACTGCACTGCTATAATTAGGTTTGGCTTGTTATGCTGTCTTAAGTTTAGACTATCCATCCATCCATCCATCCATTATCTTTTACCTGCTTATTCCATTTTGGGTCACGGTGGTCGCCGGTGCCCATGTCCAGCAAACATGTGCGAGGGGCGGGGTACACCCTGGACAGGTCGCAAGTTTAGTTTAGACTACTGGAGGACAAATTGACCTCATTTCCTTAAATGATTTGCTAAAATTGAATAGTTTTCATTTGATACTATTCCTGAGCCTGGTTCTGCTAAAGGTTTCTTCCTCATGAGGGAGTTTGTTCTTTCCACTGTCGCCTTCATGCTTGCTCAAGAGGAGAGTTCTGCGATGGAGTTAGACTCAAAGCAGTCTGCTCCTCAGATAAATAGAGTTAATTTTTTTTGTTTTACATATGAATGTTTCTGTTAACTTATTTTTATATGTGAATGTTTCTGTTCAGTGCCCTGAAATAACTTCTGCTGTGACTTGGCACTACATAAATAAACGGAATTGAAATTGAATTGAAATTGAATCGAAATTGGCAAAAACAGTTTACTAGCCCTCCGAATAGAGGGCGAAATGTCTTTCCACAAAAAAGAAACTGGCCAGATGACCTGATTGACCATAATTGGATTTTGTACATGGATGATTGAGCATGAACTTTGATGTTTATAATATAGTCTTTTAATATGACACGAAAAAACTTTGCTTCATCTTCTCAAAACAGCTCTTTTCTCCTGTCTCCCTTTCCACTCTCTGCTTCTCTTTTCTTCCTCAATTTTCTTCTTATTTTCAGAGACACTATCTAATCTCTCCTGGAGACAGGAGCTGTCTAGGTTGCTGAAACCTGGACCACGTTGTATATTCATTGAAAAAAAACCAGCTTAAAAAAGAAGCAGTGTTTAGGCTGAAAACTTGAGATTGTTTATTGATTTTTATTTGTGTTGTTGAATAAGTCTGTCTGACCATGATGTCCCAGAAGAGGCTTGGCTTGGGACACAGCATTAGGCACGCACATGCAGAGACAGCTGCAATAACATGTGCCTTACTGCCACAAGAAGAACCACATATAGTGAGTGACACGCTGATTTTTAAGGGGTTTGCTACATAATTTCACAGTGTTGTTTGGAATAAAATAAATGTTTCAGATTAATGCTATGAAGTTTAACTTAATCCGGTTTAAATTAAGTTAGCAATATCACAAATGTGGAAAATATCTGTTGTTAGGTCACTCAAGTGTTTAAAACATGATGAACCTCTCCTCTCTGAGCAACCCTTAAACCTGATTTAAACAATTTGGGAACGACTGATTACAACACAATGTAGTAACAGAGATGTCAAATATATTTTAAGGTAATTTATTTAAGCATCAAATTGTTAGCTGACCAGAATTCAGCAGCTAACCGAAACAAACTGAGAAAACAAACCAAAGCACAACAAAACCAACTGAAGAATGCTATAGAACACTGCAAGCTGTGTGAACATTTGGATTTCCTTCAAGTCATTCATCTCCATCTCATAACAGAGCAAATCTGCTGGACGGCTAATGATGGCGACAGATGCTTAATGTCTTCTTCACAATGCTGCTGCCATAAAACACAAGGCAAAAAGGCGTCAACCTAAACTCTTTCTGTCAAGCCATCAATGGCATGAACGTGTGTGAAAGTGAGACAGACGGGGAGAACAACCTGGATGGAAAATAAGAGAAAGATTAATTGACACTCAGAGGATGCAAAAAATGAAATGAAAGTGTGTATGTGTGGTAGACAGAGCCAAAGCTGAGTGATGATTTAGTAGTCTCTGAGGTAAATGACAACCTGTGCTGTCTGTCTGTCATTTTAAATACAAGTGGCACACTCCACGTCTGTTTCATAAAATTTCACTGGCTTTTCATTTTTTTAAACTGGCACCAAGTAGAAACGCTACAGTCAAGACAAACTATGACACAAATATTTTTGGGTGAAACAATTTACAATTTCAGCTTTTTCTGTCAAGGTAAAGAAAGGACTGAGCTATCGATGGTGCTCAAAGCATTAGGGTTAGTTTTTTGGGTTTTTTTTTAAGATGGCAATGCCAGACCTTTTGCTAAACAATCTAAAACACTTCACAAAAGACAGAAGTGTTGAAATGACGATATTACTTCATTTACGTATAGCTTTCCTGAAGGTTTGCTGTAGTGAAACTAAAGGAAAATGCAAAGAGAAATCAACGACAACAGCTAATTTAAGGCGCTTACCTAAAAGTTTTGTTGTGCTGTTATACACAAGCCATCAGATAAATTAAAGTTCCATCAAACATAAGATGATTTTCCAGTTTCTTGGTAAGTTTCAGATGCAGGGTTTTATCTCTGGACTAGAAAAAAATAATCAGCTGTGCGACCTGCTCTGCAAGAAGAACAAGTGGTTCTGGAGTAGTGCATAACCAACAGCATTCAATGAACTAAAACACAATTGTATGTCACCTCTGGGCCTGATACTTTATGACACCAACCAAGAGCTAAAGCTGTCAGCACATGCAATATTTCATGGTGTAGCTGCAGTTCACCTACAGAGAGAGAAGACTCCGTGACTGAAACAGGCCAGAGGTACGCACAGATGAAGAACAAGGTCTAAGATGGACATGTAGCTGTCAACTGTTCAAGGAGATTCTTTTAGAGAAACATTTCACTTCAGACATATCTTCAACCACGTCTCGGTTTGTTGGGTCTCCAAAAACTGTGGATGCTCTCACAAAGATTTGCAATTCATCTCACACCAAAGAGATAAAGATACTACATGTTCACACTTCAGGTGAAGTCCAGTTTACAGCAGACAAGGCTCCAGTTGAAGCATGTGACAGTGAACGGCACAAACATGTATGTGGCCATGCTTGTGCACTAGTCACCTTTAGTTTAACCTTACTTACATAAGAGAACAGCCAAGAAGACAGTGCTTTTTAGAGTGAACAGATTTTGCCAAGCAGTGAGCAGTATTTTTGGCCTGTGATTGCTAATTGGTTAAAATAAACTTTAGTCACTGACCTTAAAAGATTGATGCTTAGTTGTTCGTTCCCACAGCCATGCACAGATTTGTTCAAAACTTCGAACACAATAAACGTCAAGCGATAACCAAATAAAGAGAGTGAGGGACAGAAGCAGCCTCATACAGTTTTATGCACTAGTAACTGCACAGTTTTATTATTTCACTGTTGTGTAGTTGTTAAATGTTTCAAAATGTCATTAATTCTTCTTCACATTTTTCTTCACAAACAAAAAGTTTATTAAATCAAAAATTCAAATGTGTCTATAGTTGATAATAAAAAAACAATGTGAAGTAGCATGAGGTCAGTGATTCCCACAAAAGGTCCTGATTACTCTACTCTGGGTATATTTTACAGATACTGTTTCTCAGTTTGAAACAAAATAGTCTGCCCAAATGTCAAGCGTAAATGTATATAAAAATGTTGAAATGCCCCATACACACCAAATGATTTTATTGGCCAATGAATTTTGTTACAACAAGAACATTCTTTTGCTGATATCCTACTGCTGTATTCATTCATACCCATCTGCTCACCACAAACTCAGGTTCAGACTGCTGTTTAATGTACCGTATTATTTTACATTATTAGTGTTTAGAGTATACCTTAGATCTTTTACCATATCGTTTAAAGTTTGTTAAGCTTTCATTTAGCGTATATCTTGGTGTATTAGATCTTTACACTATTTTTAAACAATATTTTTTGCTACTTTTAGGTGTAACTGGAGCCTTGAGCACACAATTTTGTTCCACCTCATGTACCACATGTGATGCCAATGACAATAAAGATTAGGGATGCACAATATTATCTGCATGGTATCGGTATCAACCGATATTAGCAGTAAAGTAAAATATCATCCATTCCATGAAAATGGAGTGGTGGCGCAGAGGTTAGAAGATGGGTCTGTGATTGGAAAGTTGCAGGTTCAACTCCCGTTACCGTCAACATCAAAATGCGGGTGGAAAAGGTGAAACACCCACACCTGCCTCCACCCTCATTTGCGCCACTCTTGGCACCTGAGCAAGGCCCTTAACCCCCACCCTTTGCTCCATAAACAGGTCTCTCTTGAAAATGAGTTCTTGTGGCTCAATGAGACTACCTGTATAAATAAAGGCTAAATGAAGAGAAACAAAAAAAGTCACCTATAGAAAAAGGGCTGTATATACTATATATATATATATATATATATATAGTGTTTCATCATTTTCAGCCCCCTTTTTGGCATCTGCATTTGGTAGCAGGCCAAATTGACAAAGATCATGCAGAATAATGTAGAATTTTAACTCCACAGCAGAGAAAGCTATGTAGTCTCTGTAAGTAGATCTGGGCGGGGGGGGGGGGGGGGGGGAAATCGGTATTGGTATCGGTTATCGGCCACATAATTTTTAACATATCAGCATAGCGAATAACTTGAACTTTCAAAGCATGGCTAAAGATTTTTACCAAAACAACTGTAGTTGAAATTTTATTTGACTGTATATAATATTCTTTCAGTTATTAACCTTTTCAACACACAGTCAAGGTTTAATCCTTCTGCTGCCCTCGGGTCAAAATGTCCCACAAGGCCTTTGTAAGTTGTTTTGGCCCAAGGGCAGCAGGAGGGTTAATGGTGACAGAACCTTAAGAAAGCATGCCAGACAGAAAAACTGCCAATAATGGAGTTGTTGCTGTGGTTTAAATGGCACAAAGTAAGTGCTCATGCACAAAGCAGACTAGAAAATAAATTAAATAAGGTGTGTAAAAATTAAATGTAAGTCTCATGAAAGGGTTTTAAAATGGCTTTTATTTGCCTCAAAAAGCTTTGAGAAAATACCAATTTCTTTGCACCACAGAGCCCACACTTATCAAATGATTCTTTGAAGACTTTTAATCAAGGTTTTTACAGTGTGTGTGTGTGTGTGGGTGTGTTTTCAGAAGTTTGTTTGTTTGTATATTTATGTGTAAGATTAAGACAAAGATGGGTTTGCAGAGCTGCACATGATTACATTTGGTCTGTTTGTTTGCATATGTGCCTGGTTTATGCAGATCTGCTGATGCTGATCTGAGAGTGTGTGTGTCTGTGTGCATGTGAGTGTGTGACACACATGTGTTGCACCTATATGTGCTGTAATTTGTGTTCGCAGCTTGGCGCCCCAGTAATTATTCAGACACTACCTTTTGCTCCAACATAAAATAAGCCTTCATCAGCCAAACATGAAACAGCGGAGAACTCGATAAGGCTTCAAACACTGCCTGCCATCCAAAGAGAAACAGGAAAGGTGAAGAGATGCATGGTGGGATAGATGAGATTGTTTTTCTCTGGGGATTTGCTTTCACATTGGTGTTACGTCTTCTCTGTTCAAACTGCACATATATGATTACTGGATGCAGAAGAAGAGGTGAGTTGAATGATATTTTAAACTATCATCTGGAGCAAATTTTTTGTACAGTGTATTGTTCTGTTATAAATAGTGTGATTTGGTACACATTAAAAAAAATTACTTAGTTGCTCACTCCCATGACAGTTTGAAATCCTATTTTGTTTTGTATAAAATTGAATTTGGCAATTGTCACATGATCATATTGTGGTCTGCCTTCCTTTTTGAATATCCTTTTTTTTTGGTCAGTTTATTTTTTCGTCGTAAAAATTTAACTCACAGTTTATGATAATCATAAATGACATGTGGTGAATTCTAATTCTAATTCTATGGCCCATCAAAGAGCTTTTAACCACATGGATTCAAGGTGACAACGTGGTTTCCTTGGAAATAAGTTAAAACAAGCCAAACCCAAGTTCTCAAATTAAATTTGATATGCCTGGTTGAAAGTAAAACCACATGTTAAAAAAATACAGATGTGGTCACTTTGACAGAGATGTAAATATTCTTTATGAAGATGAGATGTTTACAGGTTACAGAGCAGCCTGACTGAGACCATTTCTCAACGGCCTGGTGAGAGGGTTTGAATGACCCTCACAACTGGATCAAATCAAAGATTGAAAATATAAAGATTTGGAAAAAAAAATACATACATTGTTTTTATTTATGTCCAAATGAACCTTAAATATATATTTTAAAAATATAATTTTTGAGTCTTATAACTTTTTTATTGGTTAATTCAGACACTAATAAACATATGGTGGAGACAGGTGGAACAGAGGATCTACAAGGTCCAGAGGTCACAAAGGTGCAGGACTTCAAGTACCTGGGGTCCACTGTCCAGGAAAATGGGGAATGTGGTAATGAGGTGAAAAAGAGAGTTCAGACAGGATGGAGAGGATGGAGAAAAGTTTCAGGAGTGGTTTATGACAAAAGGGTGTCAGCAAAGGTCAAAGAAAAAGTTTACAAGACAGTGGTGAGAGCTATGTTGTATGGTCTGTAGACAGAGACATGGACAAAAAGACAGGAGAAAGAAATGGAAGTGGCAGAAATGAAGATGATGAGGTTCTCCTTAAGAGTGACAAGGATGGATAAGATTAGGAATGAGATCATCAGAGGTACAGCACAGGTTGAACAACTGGGAGATAAAGTTAGAGAGGCCAGACTGAAATGGTTTGGACATGTCCAGAGGAGGGACAGTGGGTATATTGGTAGATGGATGTTAGAAATGCAGCTGTCTGGAAAAAGACAAAAAGGAGATATATGGATGCAGTTAGAGAGGACCTGGAGCTAGATAAAGTGAGGACAGAGGATGCAGAGGACAGAGTGAGATGAAGGAGAATGATTCACTGTGGCAACCTCTGAAGAGGGGAAAGTTGAATGAAGAAGAAGAAAAAGAAGTAGAATGAGCATATGGTCTTAAAACGCTTGCACTATTGTTTCTTTTATTTTGTTGTCAGGTGCTTTTTGGCAAGTCTTTTAAATTAATATAATTTGGCCTATAAGTCACAATGTTTTGAATAATATGCATGCCCTGCGACTTATACACTGAAGCAACTTATTTATGTTTTCCCCATATTTATAAAACAATTTTTGGCTGAGATATGACCGTTTTCATTCATTCTGACTGAAAATATTGAACACTACCATTTTCAGCTGCTAAATGACAGTCAAGCAGTAGGCATACTGTTGTGTCATTTAATAGCCAAAAGTGGCTATTAATGACACAATCGGCTTGCCCAATAGGCCACCTTCGTCCAGCTTGCCTGGAGCAACTGTCAAATCAGCTTCTTTTTGCTGCGCTGCCCTGGTGAAACACAGCTACTTTGACCACTGAAGTGCATTTATTAAGTAAAAGTTCAACTGAGACACACATTTGGTAAAATGTCAAATAAACAAATAATTGCTTTAGGTGGTTATCTTGTTAAATTTTGAAGAAATGCACAGCGAGTTGTCTCTGCACGTTCTTGCTTCTGTGAATCGGGTTTTGAAATGCAGCTGATTTGACTGTCAAAGTGCATTTATTAAGCAAAAGTTAGACTGAGACACACATTTACTATAATTTTGAGCAAACAAATAATTGTTTTTAAGTGTTAGTCTTGTTAAATTATTGTTAAAATCCTCCTGTGGACACTCCCGCAGCCGTCATTTGACAGCCGATCGATTTTTGGCACAACACTGGCCCACATTTCCGGGTTGTCAGTGGTGACGCATAATAGATGAGACATATATGGTGAAGTGACATATTTATGGATTTTTACACTTTATTAGACATATTTGGACTGATGCAACTTGTAAGGCGGTGCGACGTGTACGACAGAAAATACAGTATTTTGATTTAGTCTCTAGATATCAAACTAAATGTTTTACAACAAATAGACATTTTCTCTATCAGCTACAAATATATGTAGGGCTTGCTCATGTTCAGGCTGCTATTTAATACATTTTATTTACATTCTATTGTTGCACCCTTGAAAAGAACTAAAAAAAATACATATATTTTCACTTTCATGCAACTTTATTAAACAAAACCCACGGCTCGAGCGTACAGCATGTGTAGTTCTCTGCCATCACCGTACACAACACACAATCACGGGTCATGAACTCTCTATTCCCATTATGCATTGCGTCTCTCTTAAAGAGGCATTATTATGACAGAACTCCATGAAATAAAAAAAAAAAAAAGTTTTAGCAAATAATTCACCATAAACTAAATGAATTGTTTTAAACCAAATATCAAATGAAATAACTGCTTGACCAACAAAATCAATAAAACAATTAATTAAACATCATCACATTCCTACTTATCTTCAGGGCTTTACAATATTATTATAGTTGTTTAGCATATCTCTTAGATTCTTGTATACTGTTTCTTTTTTAATAATTTATATTATTGCTATTTTTGGGTGTAACTAGGACCTTGAGCACACAATTTCTTTCCACCTCATGTGCCACATGTGAATGACAATAAAGTCTTCTTGAACCTTGAAACTATATAATTTATTTGCTACAATTTTTTTACTGAATAACTGCATTTTTGAATGGCTGGAAGATACTTTTCTACTTATAAGCCTGTTGAAATATTTTTGTACTGTTACTTAATGGATTATTTGAACTGAATAAAAGCCAGTACATGACCAGTAGTAACAGACACAATTAAAATGACTTATTTGATACCAAAATTCATGTCTGATAAATAGTCATGCTCTAAAAGATTACACAGTGAGAATTTTAGATTTTGGGTAACCCATGGAAAGAAAACAAAAAAATCTCAGATGTGTTGAAAAGCAAAAATTTCCACATTCCTTTAAAAATAAAATTATATTCTGTGTTTCTTCTTTTTCCTTGTCATCTTCAGTTTGTTCATACATCCATATTCATGGTTTGTTCCAGCGTGAATATAAATCCTGCCTTAAAGAGCATGGAAAATAAAATGGAAAAAAAAACCTGAATATGATAGAGTATGTGCGATGTTGAAATCACGTCAGTTTCAAAGCCCTTGTGTCTCGATTCCTATGGCTGACTTGTTCCAACATGCTAATCAGCTTCTTGCTGCACCCTGTTCTGGCTAATTGTCGACAAATTATCTCAACTCCAGAATAATGTATGCACAGCCCTTCACTGCTACCTACAGACGAGCCAAAGTCTACTGCTTTTGTCTCAACAAGCAGCTCAATGGTACCATTTAAATATAGAACTGAGTGAGCAGTGTGCATTAATATGCATATTTGGAACTCTCACTTTCCCTCTTCCTCATATATTCTCCTTTTACTCAGTTTATTGTTTGTTCATTTTTTTATGCTTCATCAATTGTTTTCTCATCTCTTCTATTTCTGCTCCTTTAGTGGACATTATATATATGACATGAGCTCAGTATATGCACACCTATTTTGAAAGCTGTCAGAATCAAAACCTCACAGCAAGCAAGACACTATAAGATTAAGGAACTTCCCATGCACATCAAATGACACATTTGAGAAGCACAGGTAAAGGTTTGAATAGAAAAATCATCCCAAACCCTGAACATCTGACAAAGCACCATTAAAAAAAAAGTATTTTGAAAATGGGCAGACTGTGGTACCATAACAAAGAGTGGGTTGTCCACCTAAACTCTCAGACAAGGCAAGAGGTGCTAATCAGAAAAACATTCAAGAGGCCATAGTAAACCCTGATGGGAAATAAGAGCATTTGTTTATACAGTAAGACCATTATATGCTGAACAGTGTACAGAACAGATCTTAATGAATGAAAGAATGAACGTGTTAGATAAAAGCTGATGTTTAAACAAGAATTTTAAATATTCAAAAGACATATTTTAGGCCCAAACATGTGGAAGATGTTGATGTGGTTAAACCAGCAAAATTGAACATTTGGCAACAATCACGTCAAAGTTGGTGCAAACCTAACATCTCTCATCTTGCTAGGAACACAATCCCCTTGTTGAAGCGCTGCTAATATTAACTGTGTCACGACAAAAAGGGAAAGAAATGAAACACAAAGGTCAGAAACATGACGAATCCAAAGCTCACCTCTACACTGTCTGCTTAGAGAAATTCTGCTGCTCGAGCAAATTTTGTTCTTGATCCTCATTCTCATATGTGTGAGTGTGTGTGTGTGTTCATTTGTTTAAGTGAATGCCATCTGGAAATAGACTCTGGGCTTGCCAGGGTTCACTAAGTTAAAATAAAGGGTCACTCAGCTGCTACTCACTCTAAATCTAATTCCCTAAAAAGTCCCTTTAAAACTTGTCAATGTTTTGTATTTTCTGCATGCAGCAATGACTTTCTCTGCGCACATGCATTCCAACTTAAAATTAATTTTACTAACATTTAAAGAAGACTTTAGACAGTGACAAACAAATGACAAAGCGTCTGTGTTTTCTCACATCAAATTGGTTTCATGGGATGTTTAGCCTGAGCGTTTAAAATCATATCTCGGTGTTCCAGATTCTTATTTTATTTCACTTTTTTAGGAACTACCATACTTTTTGCTGTATAAGTCACACCTTTGTGCATAAATTAGCATGCCCTGCAACTTATACAGTGAAATGACTTATTTATGTTTTTCCCCATATTTATAACCCAATTTTTGGCTGAGAGACGACAATTTCATTCATTCTTACAAGAAAAATATTGAACAATACCATTTTCAGCTGCTAGAGGGCGCTTGAGTAATATGGCAAGCCAACTGTCTCATTAATAGGTAAAAGTGGCTATTAATGAGACACTTGGCTTCCCATACCAAGCCACCTTTGTCTAGCTCCAGAACTCCTGGAGCAAACATCAAATCAGCTGCATTTCGCTGCACCGCCCAGGTGAAATTTTCCGGCAGCCACGAATCAGTTTTCGAAATACAGCTGATTTGACTGGTAAAGTGCATTTATTAAGGAAAAGTTAAACAGAGACACACCTTTGCTATAATTTTGAGCAAAGAAATAATTGTTTTTAAGTGTTAGTCTTGTTAAATTCTTGTTAAAGTACTCCCATACACGTTCCCGTGGACGCCGTTGGGCAGCCAGCCCACCGGCCCACATTTCCGGGTGGTCAGCGGTGACGCGTAACAAATGTGACACGTCAGCGCTGACGCATAATAGATGCGACTTATACAGTGAAGTGACATATTTATGTTTTTTACCACTTTATCAGACATATTTGGACTGATGCGACTTGTACGGGGGTGCGACGTGTACGGCAGCAAGTACAGTGAATCAAATTTTACTCAAAGTGTTGCCATCTATTATTGGGATAATCTTGCCTATATCCAAGTCCAGCTTGTACTCTGCTGTATACAAAGAATGTATTATTCATCAGGTGGACTTTCATCTATCTACCTGATGCACGTTGGTACTTTTTTCCAATTTAACTCTAATTTTTAGCCTTAAATGTAGTTGTTTTGTGTTTACAACTTGCTCTGTCCGAGCTCTTTATGATTATTAGTGACTTTTTGTTGTTTCTGTTGTAAATAGGAGAGATGACAACTGCTATTAGTCTTTATAAAGCTACAGATTTAAATGATCATTTTCAGCCTTGTACTGCCATTCACTACAATCCTGCTCACACTGACAGGTAAGTAAGTGAAGAATGCAAAGGGACACCTTTATTACTTGTTGTATGAATACACAATGAACAAAGATTTAATTACATAAATTGTGACTTCATATGTTGATGGCTGATGCATGTAGTGCATGTGACTTGATCTCAGTGCATTCATAACAGAGTGGTAGTATGTAATAAACATGTCATGATGAGTGCAACAAATCAGCACTCGCCTCAGATTTATGCCCTTAATAACTAGATTTGGCATGATGCTGACACCTGCTCTGCTAGGCAAAATGGAACTGAATATTTCAGTCAGTGATAAAGCACAAACAACTCTTTCTTTTCCCCTTGTTTTATCTTTGACTTTCCAAAAGCACCTTTTCTTTATGGCCTTTACCAGGTCCAAGCATCACTATGAGTGTCTCTTTCTCTTGCCCTCTTTTTTTAGAGTAGGAATCATCTGGCAGGTCTCCTTTAGGTATTAGTTTATGGGCCATGACATGAGCTATGAATGAGAAACAATGAGAAAGACCTGAGAACATTAATCACGGAGCAACATAAGGTAATAGATGGTTATCAATTCCCCCATACCCAGTGATTAAGAGGAGAGAGTGAGAGAGAAAGTGGGTGAAGAGGAGAGGAAAACAATATAGAAGTAACTGTGGGGGAGAGGTAGAAAGGACAGACATGAAACAAAAAAGGAGAGGAACATAAATTAGGTGGAATGGTCTTATAAAGAAAAGGAAAAGGCAGAAAACAATGAACACGAGAGGTCACTTTTGCACAAATGTGGGCCTTTAAGCAACCTAAAGGTGTTGATTATCTTTTCAGCTTACTTAGAAAATTTAATAAAAGTGTTTCATATTATTAAAAACCATGTCAAGTAAATTGTACTTTGAATATTGATGTAATTTGACGTGTTTAAAAACCCAAATGCCTTACAGCACATTCCTTATAATGCATGAGTATCAATGTGATCTTTTTATCTTCTGAAATGTTATGTTGTCTATTTTTTTATTAAACTACAAAAAAATGCAAAAAATAATATTATTGAATTACAATAATTTTAATATCAATTGCAAAAAATACTGCCCTTGTAAAGTTCTGGTATAGCAATTATGAAATGTTTTTGCTTTAACAGTATAATTTTTTTTTTTCTTCCAGTTTTTAATTCTGTCTGACCCTGTTGCTCACATCCTCATGCACAATGTTAATTTGTTTAAAAATATTTTCAGCATCCATTCAAGTTTGCCTTCAGACTGATGTGTGAATGAATTAACTGTACAACCTGACTTTACACCTCACTGTGTCCATGCATGTAGAGTCGTGAACCTCCTGCCTGCTTGTTCTCAAGCGTTTTGCTAGAGATTTATAGACAATCCCCCCCCCCCCCCCCCTGCTCCCATCACCATGCAGCTGAATTATCTCATCGGTCACATTAATCCAGCGATTACATTTGATTTAATTTTCATAATAATTAAAGTGAACCATCACTAAAATTAAAAGCATTCGGGGAGTGAGTGAGCGCATGTATGTGTGTCTGTGTGTGTGTGGAGGGTGTTACTAAATACAGTATGGTTGGATGAAGAGATATGTGCTCGTAGATAACACGGCTGTTGTGATATTTGCTTGCCCAGACAGTTGCTCCTCTTTTTTCCTCAGTCGATTTGTTTCTCCCCCCCGACTTGCTTCAGGAATTCTGATGAAGTGATTAGATTGATAGATGCAAAAGGGAAAGAGGGAACCAAAGGAGTTGACCAAAAACTGAATAAATTAGCATATTACAAATGCCTCACAAATGACCACACAAAGCCTGAGCTGGAGACAAAGCAGGAGTGAAACCTCTGGATGCTGCTGGGAGTCGGTGTGTTTGATACCTGCAATAGGTGGCAGCAAAGATACAGTACTTTACATCCTGGTCCACAATATGCCTCATGCAGGGTGTTTTATTACGGGAGTCTGTGTTGGACGGAGACTGGGAATAAATACTTTATTAATAAATAATTACTGTTTTAATCATGCACTGACTTAAGTGTAATCACAGAAGAATATAGTTTAAACATTATTTAATAAACTGCAGGTTAATGAGTGTAATGGTAAATCCTCACTCTTATAAGTAGTTATAAACACCTAATAAACTTTGGCCATGTGAACTTAAATAGAACATTTTCATCACAGTCTCCTTTTTTTTTTTTTTTCTACCAAATGGACTTACCCCTCCGTATTGAAAACTGATCCCAACTTGTGGTTTATAATGTACAGTCTTTAACAGACAGCACTTATTAGTTGTGTATGAGTTCCTTCTGTGCAGTATCATCTGCATTTAGTTGAGGGTTGTCCTGCTGGTTTTCCTACACAAAATAAAACATGCCCCTGTTTTTCTTTTTATCTGTGTGTCTGTGTGTGAGAATTTATGTTCTAAATACTGCAGATTTACACTGGATGGAAAGAACAAGTTAATTCTGTTCTCATGTGGGGATTTTTGGCTGTTACTGATTAGCTGGTCTGAATTGCTGCTGTCCACAAAACCAGTTTGCTACTTATTTCACATGCACTTTGTCACCACTTTTCATCTGTAGTTTCATGTTTTCCTGTTTTCTTTCCATTGTTGCCGTTTGGTTTTGTCATGCTATATCCAACTTTGACTTTTGTTCTTAAGATTATCTTTAGACGATTCATCTGCTTCAGGAAGACACATTGTATTTGCATGTTTACTACTTTACTCAACTTTAATTGACAATTTTTGTAGTATTTCTTAAACAATGTTACTGCCATAATCAGTACTTAAATACACAATCAAAAATTTGAAAAATGTATATAGGTTTCTTGAATATTAATAGTAAACCAGCGATAGTTGCTGATGTCTGTAAATGATGTAGAGTCAACTGATGAGCACTGGAAACACATGTTTCAAAAAAATGCTGAAGTAATGTGTTGTTTATTACCGTTAGACAACTTTTTGACAAGCATATCGTCTGCTGCAAATTTAATTTGAAAATCAGATTAGTTACATTCTTGCACAAGTTCTCTTTGTACTCACGGTCATTTATTCTCTAATGTAGAGCCTCCTTGGGGAAAGCAGAAGCAAAGAATAGCTTGGATATTAAAAAAGGGGAGTTTTGTGTGTAAAAGCAGGACATTGATTCAAACTCTAATATGTCCAGTTTATGTAGAGCAATAAAGCCAATTGCAGTGTTCTGAGAAATTTGGAAAATTTGCCAATTTTGCATCCAGTCCTGTGTTTGCAGCCAGAACCCTGCAGGGGAAAACCCTGTGCACAATGAGCTAATGAAATCAAACATGTCGTGCAGTTTTGCATCTTAATGCTGGCAGTGGGTGTCAATAGCATTTAAAGATGTCAGCAGGTGGATAGAGAGATGGATGGCCCTCTGCCTGCCTTTCACTTCTTACCACAAGGAAGTTAAACAGCATCTGCCTTAAATAGAAAACTTCAATATCTATTTAGAAGGAGGGACGGAAGACTGTTAAGGAAATATAGGAAGGAGAGATGGATGACAGGAGTGAGAGAGTCAGGGAGAAAAAAGACAAAGGGGATGGAGGTGGGGTTGAAATAAGGCAGTAAGTCTCTGACCTCAAGTGCACATTGCACCACATTGACGCTATTGTCATGATCAATAAACGTACCATGCAGGCTTTATCTTTAATGGCAGGAGAGATTAGCAAACCTGTAACAAAATTAAGAGAAGACTAGAACCACAGGCTTTTTTTTTCTTATTCAGTCAATGTTCACGCTAATGAATACAACAATCCTGAGAGATGTGGTATTAAAGTCTATGGCACTGTCATCACGAACGTTTGAAACTTTATGTTTGCCTTTGAAGGCTTTGGGCTCCACTTAATGAAGGTCCAAATGGTTTGTGCTCTAAATATGTACAAAATAAAAAGACAAACTTTAAAACATACTTAGTACAGCAATGATCGAAATTTAAAACTTATAAAATTAGCTTTTTGCAGTATTTTTTTTTCTTATTTGACCTAATAAAGTTCATGTTTGAAATATAATTTAAATAATCCTGTTATTTAAAATAACAAACTACACTTTAAAGTCTTTATTTCTTACAAAATAACACTGTGCCATGTAAACAGAATCCATGTACGTGTGCTTGTGCGTGTTTCATTGTGTAACCTGCCCTCATTAAGCTCCATCTTCATTAATAACAGTGATGGTTTTTAATTTCTTTTGCAGGGCCTAAATTAAATGTGTCATCCTTTAGAATAAATAGTGCGGACTCGATCTTACATGTCCTCGCTACCGCTCCCTTTCTCTGCCTGCTCCAGTCATATACACACAAACAGACAGGCGCAAAAGGATAATTTACAGGATAAATAAAGCATTGCTCCAATTAGTCTTAAATAAATTAGTCATAAATTTAATCCACTCTGTTTTATGGGCTTGAGATTCATGATGTAGGTTGCTGCAGAAATTCTCAAAATAACTTTGCCACCTTAGGAGGTATGATGTGATGTATGTTAATCAATGTTGCAGTAGAATAGCAGCATAATGCCCCACCTCCTTGCCTCACTTGCATTCTTACGCCAAACTGAAGTAACGGTAAGTTGGGTATATGGTGCATCATTTACAAGGTTTAAAATACAAACTCCAATGAGAACGAAATAATAATAAAAGTTTTGATAAAGCTTTTCAGTCCCTCACTCTCTCCTCTTGCTTTTTTGCCTTTTTTTAGTCATTGTTCTGAGGAAGTTGTGTTTTTTTCGAAAGCATGACATGATGTGATCGCTTTGTTCTCTGTTTTTTGCGATGGGCTGTTTTTCGTTGCCTTTTACTCCCAAAACTGATGGTTGCTCTCTTGCTTCCCTCGCCCTCCTCCTCCCTCACTCCAGTTCTGCTCCCTCTGTGCTTGCTGTGTCTCGTGGGCCCTGACCTCTCACTGTAACCCCTCGGTGCCACAATGACTTTGGTGCACAGCGCAGTCTACTTGGTAGAAGTCAGTGCAGAGGCTGCAGATATGAGCTGCAAACTTTTTCTCTCCTGTCAGCATAAAAGTCTATGTGTGTGAATAGATCCTGTTGCATGCAAGCCCTTCTTTTCCCTCAGTGTGTGTGTGAGTGTCTGTGAATATGGTGGATCCTGTTGCATGGTAGTCCTCTATCAGTGTCTGCCTCCTGATCCAATTGATTGTTCCGGGTAAATTAGGACCAAGCGCTGGTGATGGGGACAGGAGTGAGTTACACACTTCACCCCTGTCCTTGCCTTCCAGCCTCTTTTCCTTCTCTCTTTCTGTTTACTTATATTATTTACCTTTTTATGACACCATTCATACATTTATTTATTCACTTATTCATCCACTCATTCATCAGCTGCTCATTCACTTCCATATCTTCTAGTCTCCCCTGCCTTCTATTCATTACCCACTTCTAAAATTTATAACATCACAAACATTTACTGCTCTACTCACATCATGTAGCCTATCTTATATTGAACATCCCCATGAGAATTATGGAACTTATATGCTGTGATTTTTTTTTTTAATGAACAAAACCTTTTGTGGACAGGTGTCTGAGTTTAATTTAAAGAGAAAAGTAGGTAAGATTAAAAAAAAAAAAATACAGAAACCTAGGAGGCAGCAAATAGTTTATCTAATAATTTTTTTTTTTTAATTAGCAAAATATGTTTATGTTGTTTTTCTGCATTGGTTGACCAGGCACAGCGTTTTTTATTTTTTTTCTTCCAGATTGACAAAATGAGGAAATTCCGTGTTTTAAGATGATTGGTTTGATTGGCAGCCTTTAGCTCCGCCCATCGAGGGAAAAAAAACAGCGTTTACAAATAAACAGTAGCTACGTTTCTGTGTCGACGATAATCAAGTAAATGAGCAAGAATGGGGGAAAATGGAGCCACCATGGTGATTAAGAAATAACACGAAGAACAAGGACCTGTGGATCCTGGAAAGTGAAAGTGAATCTAGAGTTCCTGCAGCTGTGAGGAATTTTACCTGTCTACCTCAGGAAGGCGCATTTTTGTTAGAAACTGTAGGCTACCCTCAAGCAGAAAGTATAAATAGTATCAAAGGTAAGATAATATTTGCTTTGAGTTTAATATGTGATGTTATGGGGCTCTGATATTGACCTGGCTGCACATTGTAAAGCACAAAAATGGAAGAAAAAAAAGTAACTTTTTTCTTCCATTTTTGACTGTTTTTTTTTTTCCTTCTTTTTTTTTTCTTTTTCTTTCTATTTGTTTGCACATGATTTTTAATGTAGTGCAATTGTGAAAAAAAATCAATAGTTAGTGCAGGTTTGGCATATACCCATCAATATTTGAAAAAAAAGTGTCAAATTAGTTAATTTTTTTACTTAATGATTTTTTTTTCCAGTCCATGATTTTGCATTGAGTACCTTTACAAAGATGGTGTCAATATTTTCAGAGTGAGAAAATGCCTGAGGAATGGAGGAGAAGTCTTCTGGTATCCATTTTTAAGGACAAGGGTGATGTAGCTACAGAGTTGTAGCAACTACAAGGGAATTAAGTTGATGAGACATGTGATGAAACTTTGGGAGAGAGTTGTGGAAGCTTAACTTAGACAAGAAGTATTGTTGTATGCAAAGAACAAGCATGACAAACACCATCTTTGTTGAGGATGCTGATGAAGTACAGAGAGGGTCAGAAAGAACTTCATTGTCTCTTTGTGGATTTAGAAAAAGCAGTTGAGACATTGCATAGAGAGGAGCTGTGTTGTTGTATGAGGAAATTTGGAGTGGCAGAGAAGTATGTTAAACTGGTACAGGACATGTATGAGAACAGCAGGACAGTGGTGAGATGTGCTGTAGGAGTGACAGATAGCTTCAAGGTGGAGGTGGGATTGCATCAAGGATCAGCTCTGAGCCTCTTTGTTTGCTCTGGTGATGGACCAGATAATGTCAGGCAGGAATCCCCATAGACTATGATGTTTACAGATGACATTGTGATCTGTGGTGAGAACAGGGAACAGGTGGAAGAGAACTTGGAGAGGTGGAGGTATGCACTTGAAAGAAGAGGAATGAAAGTCAGTCATAGTAAGACAGAGTACATGTGTGTGGATGAGAGAGAGGCCGGTGGAACAGTGAGGCTACAATGAGCAGAGGTCACAAAGGTGCAGGACTTCAAGTACATTGGGTCCACTGTCCAGGAAAATAGGGTGTGGTAAAGAAGTGAAGAAGAGAGTCCAGGCAGGATGGAGTGGATGGAGAAATGTTTCAGGAGTGATTTGTGATAAAACGGTGTCAGCAAATGTCAAAGGAAAAGTTAACAAGACAGTGGTGAGACCAGTTATGCTGTATGATCTGGAGACAGTGGAACTGACAAAAAGACAGGAGAAAGAACTGGAAGTGGGAGAAATGAAGATGTTGATGTTCTCCTTAGGAATGACAAGGATGGATAAGATTAGGAATGAGATAATCAGAGGTACAGCACAGGTTGAACAACTGGGAGATAAAGTTAGAGGGTCCAGATTGAGAAGGTTTGGACATGTCAAAGGAGGGACAGTGGGTATACTGGTAGAAGGATGTTATAAATGCAGCTGCCAGGAAAAAGACAAAGAGGAGCTATATGGATGCATTTAGAGAGGACATGGAGGTAGTTGGAGTGAGGACAGAGGATGCAGAGGACAGACTGAGATGGAGAAGGATGACCTGCTGTGATGACTCCTGAAAGAAGTTATACTTGTGTATACAATAAAACTGTTTGCATTTATTGGTGACAATATGTACATTTTTGGCTTATAACTAATTCCTGAAATAAAACTTATACTCAGTTGAAAAAACAAAAGTTTGTAACTTGTAATGCAAAATTTGAAAGCACATAAACACCTCAATTAAATAAGGCAACTGTTTTATTATTTAATTAATTTTTTTAAGATAAGTGCACGTTTTAGTTGAGCAGAAAACAAAGTTATGTTCCTAAATTTTCCTGAGCATACAGATTAATTATTACTGATATCTTATTATTTGCTTCGGTTTGACTCTGAATTAAACATATACTGTACAAATCCAGGGTGAAACACAAATTCAGAAATAATAAATTGTCATTTTCTTATTACCAACTTAACTGAGAAAACCAACAAACTAAATAAATTAACAACACTTTGCAATGAGCAAGACATTTCATTGTAAATAAAGCTGATGAAAACTTGGTCAAACGTGATGAAGGGTTTTAAAGCTTGAGCAGAAGGCCAGCAGCGTTGACTCGAACAAAAAACTAGCCTGATTGATCCAGTGTGTGAAAAGCCACCGCTGATCCATTGACTTTCCAATACAAATCAATCACTTCTTCTTCAATGTTGCATTAGCGGCAGGACTTCATTTGGCCCTGTGGCAGAACAAACAAAACCCCTGACAGTCTGTCTGATGGCTAAACTTTATTTACTGTGTGTTATTTCAAAAAATGAAGGAAAAACAAAGAAAATGTGCATTGATAATTTAATTTTGCAACATGTACAAAAATATTTAGGGAAAAACTATGGAGGACAGAGGATGTTTGATGGTCTGCAGAAAAAAACTACAAATATTAGGCTTGTTTAATATTTTTGGGAAGCTTTGTTTTTTTTAGAAGATTACTTTTAGACATCCATCCATCCATCCATCCATTATCTTTTACCTGCTTCTTCCATTTTGGGTCACGGGGGTCGCCGGTGCCCATGTCCAGCAATCACAGTGTGAGGGGCGGGGTACACCCTGGACAGGTCGCAAGTCCATCACAGGGACACAGAGAGACAAACGAGACAAACAACCATTCACTGTCTTACTCACACCTAGGGACAATTTAGAGTTACCAATCAGCCTAACATGCATTTTTTGGTCTTTGGGAGGAAACCGGAGTACCCGGAGAAAACCCACGCATGCACGGAGAGAACATGCAAACTCCACCCAGAAAGGCACCCGGACTAGGATTTGAACTGGGGTCCTGCTTGCTGAGAGGCAGCAGCTCTACCAGTTGCGCCACCGTGCTGCCCCTTTTAGACATCAATAAATCAAATCCTTTTAAACTGAGATTTAGAAGCTTGTTTAGCCACATTTAGTCACAATAGCCATAAATGATTATCCTCTGTAAGATATTTTGTCGCCATGGAACAATTTTGATCCACTCATCTTTACAACCATATTTCTGTTCATTGATGTTTACAAGTATTAATATTTGTACACAGGTCTCTAAAGGTCCCATCACAGCATTCCAATCTCCCTAAAGCTCTAAACTTTGGAAATCACAACAGAGTTGCTACAAAGTGAACATGAAGTCTCCCTCTAGTCCATATGTGTCAAACTCAAGGCCCGGGGGCCAAATGTGGCCCTTGTTGACATCTTATCTGTCCCTCAAGATGACATGCAAAATGTAAAATACTTCTATCTCTTGAATTTTTTCCAGTAATCTTTGATTATGATGTTGAAAGCACAACAGAGAACATCAAATGAGACCAATCAAACTCTTGTTGAGGAACCTGTGACCAAGAAAAGATGTTGGGTATCTGATTTGAGTCCTTTTTGTTTCTGAAATTGGCCTTTAGTTTGAAAAAGGTTTTAATTTTGGCCCCCTTTTGTAAGTGAGTTTGACACCCCTGCTCTATTCAAATGGAAAGTTTTATTCCAAATTGTGCTTGTCTTTTGGTATAAGGTGTTAATGCTGATATGTAGTGTTTGTGTGTTTCCAGAAGTGGTTCTGTGCATTATGACCAAACATCTTCATTTTCTTGCTTATCCAAAGGCTTTTGTTCCAAATGTTTTGTGGAGAGGACATGGGCACCGGCGACCCCCGTGACCCAAAATGGAAACAGCAGGTAAAAGATAATGGATGGATAGATGGATGGATGGATGGATGGATGGATGGATGGATGGATGGATGGATGGATGGATGTTTTGTGGAGATGAAGTTTTTTAAACCAAAGCTGAGCTATCACGAAGAGGCAACCTCTTCAAACTATGTAGCCTTCACCCACTGCCCTCCAAAAAAAGTCATTCTTGGTTTTTGTTTTGTTTTTCTTTTAGTGAACTTTAAAAAGCTACCAATTACTATGCTTGCTGAGGCATCTAGATGTTTTATATGGAGTTTTTTCATTGATTTTATCTGAGTGTTGAACATTTTGACCTTGAGGTTAAAAGAAAAAAAATGACTCCCATACTTCATAAAAGACTGGCAATTGGCATTGTCGTAATGTTTTGGAGGCGTGATGCATGATTTGAATGATTGGTATTTTTAGTTTTTTATCTTGAGATTAACGGTTACTCAGAAAGCATGCAATGCCTCCAGTTTCCAAGCCTAGCCATATTGATGGATTTTATAACCCTTCCTGTAATAAAAGGCTGTTGTTTCTCTAAAATCCTTCCTGATATTTTCTCTTCTTTGCGTTCTATTTAAGTTGAGCTTACAACACTTGTGCAAACAAAGGTGCTCTTCTTGTCCTCTCCTCTCCCTTCTTTCTTAAACATAGCTGTTATACCCAAACTGCTGAATTGGTAAGACTGTCAAAAAAGCTGCAAGTAAATGTAGTCAGGAAATTGGACCCCCTGCTCCATAAATAGATGTTTGTTTCTGCTTTCTGTTTTTGTTTGTGTTGCTTCTTTTTGTATCTGGCCCACTGGGACCATTTTTCAGAAAAGACAGCAAAGCTTTAGGGAATACTGAGACTTCCTCTTTTCTACCTTCTCCTCCACTTTTTGCCTCCCTTCTTGTCAAAATATCAGCCTTTAATTTAAATTTCCCTTTCGTTCACCCTTTATTTAACAAAATGTATTGTTATATTTCCCAGTGTTTGTACAGATTTATAAGGAGTTGTGCTTAACATTTCTTTTTTTTTTTTTTTACACTTTCTTTCTATATAATGCATTTTGTCTTTGGTTGGCTTGTATTTTTTTCTTTTTTCTTTGCAAGGTTAAAACATTTTGTGTTACAGTAACACATTCTTTTTCCCAACAGGACTCAAACTGACTGGTGTCCTGAAGTGGCACATCAGTTTAGTTTGTTTGTCCAACACTCCTTTCTCCCTCCCATCCTCTTCCTCTCACTCCCTCATACTACACAGCACTTGGGATAAGAAGAGAGAAGCACTTACTTCATGGCTTAGAGTAGAGCTCTGCTTCTCAGAAACATATGAGCAGAGAAAAAAAAGGAGGAGAGAGGGAGAAAAAAGCAGCGACATGCTTGCATCTGTTGTGGCAGTTTCCTGCAATCAAGAAGCAAATGAGAGATTGTGAGAGTCAGGGAGTGAGTGCAAGAGTTAGAAGAGAGAGAAAAGGGGGATCTCAGAGAGATGTGTCCTTGAGAACTGCACCTCAACTCTTTGAAGAGAGCCTGGAGAAGGTGTGAGTAACACGCATCTCTGCAGGACATGTGTGCTTTATGTATGTGTGTGTGCTTTGTGTGTGTGTATGTGTGTGTAACATGCTGCTTGCACACTGACCTGCCAAGCTCAGAATGAAGCCGGTTTGGCTGCCGATCTTCTCTGCTATTGTCTGCCTGCCTAAGTGTTGCTGACAGGGGATTATGGCAAATACAAAACGCCGTATGGACCAAAGACACAGAGTGCCAAACTTCATAGACACGTGCATGCATGCATGAAGCTCCATGTTGAGAGCTCTGTTTGACCGCACTTGGAAGTGTGTGTATGTGTGTGTATTTGATTGTGTGTGAGAAATGTCCACACCAGCATGTTTTTTTGAATGAAAGGTTTGTTCCTATTGCTAAAAATGTCAACAAAATCATTTTACCTTACATGTTCAGAGTTAATTTTAAATAACATTTTCATTGTTCAATATATACTTTCTTCTGTTTTTTGTATGTATTGTGTATCTGAGCCACTTGTACCACTTGTAACTAGTGAAAGAAAAAAATCACCTTCAGCACATGGATGTAAATGCCTGTAGAAGCTGAGTCCACGGACTGACTCTTGGTTGTCAGCACTACTTCTTTTTTCTATTCACTTCCACATTTAACCTACATTTAGTCTAACCCTGACACCAACCCAATAAATAACCTCTAAAGTGTTGCCTTATAGAGGAATTTGTAGACTTCCTCTATAAGGTCCATTCCTCTAGAAGTGATAAAAGCAGTAAATTTGCCAAAAAAAACCAATTCTCCTCTTTGCCAGTTCTTTTACATTTGATGAATACAAAAACAAAAAAAAACTCAATAAAAAAGAAACACAA